>NW_017803379.1:406624-439944 GCF_001625305.1 Branchiostoma belcheri | reverse complement strand
TAGATGCTCCGATAAATTTACATTGTGTACAGTGATGTACATGCATATACAACTGTTTCTACATATCTACATGTCTATTCCTTGAGTATACTGGTGTAAAAGTTACTTCAAACAAGCAAAATATGAAAATAAAAGACAGCAATATCTAGCCTCCTGTGCAGGCCCCGCGGCGGTGAAGAAGAGTTTTTAACGCGTTATTTTAATATAGCCGGCCATCCTACATAGCCGACGAGAGAAGGTTGCTTTCCGCCCATGCTTTCTCGTCGGCTATGTAGGATGGCCGGCTATATTAAAATAACGCGTTTAAAACTCTTCTCCACCGCCGCGGGGCCTGCACAGGAGGCTACCACTGTGCAGCAAGATTATAGCAGGGTGTTACATTTTACAATATTTTAACTTATTGGTTTTAACTTACGCTTCAGTATCACATTGATTGAAATTTGCCGTCACCACCGGCAGTGACTTCGGCTGGCTGTCGGTCGATTTCTTGTTGATTGTCATCTTGCCGGCCTGCAACACACACCGTACAGTCTTTGGATTTGTATTATGATTGTTTATGGTGCGAAGGCACCTACACCTAAATGCACATACGTTTTGATTAACAACCCCTAAAATTCTAACCCTGTACAATGTACTACTTAAGATTACAATTCCTAATCGTTCGGCGCTCTACTTCAAACCTTGGTTAGCGGGCGTTCGGCGAGAGTTTGAGAGGCTAAATTTGTGAATGTGAATGTGATATATGCAAATACGGGTCCTTTTGGTTGCAACAGCTAAAATATATTTGGGCCCCCTCCTATAACGGACACAGATTGCTGACCAACCCATGATTAACGAAACATCAGCAAAATCTCTCAGCGATCATCAAAGCCAAAGAATTTTTTTCAGTGAAAACTCTCCCGCTGTACCTACGCGCTTCGTGATTAGCCAGAAGACAAATTGTTAGCAATTTTATGACATCAGTGAGCGACTGTTGTGGTCATTAGACATATTACACTACGTTCACAATACGTTTTAAAGATTACCTGGTTGAAAAGCTTCATGGCGACTTTCCCGAGGTCCATTTTTACGAGGGGATCATCCCATCCGAAAGGCAAAGAAGATTTGGCAGCTTCTTGCATCGCACCAGCCTCGGAGAAGTCTACGGAAAAGGACAAACAACTGTGCTCAGAATTCTACTTGATAGGACAGGCGATTTTGCTTAAAATTTGGATAACACTTTCCAAATGATATTTCATTTTTGTAACACATGTCATCAAAAATGCACTCACCAGCTGCTTTGGTCCTCCCTACGACAGAAAGACACGCCTTAAGTGCTGTGGTCTTACCCACAGCAGGTGGGCCCGACGCTATGACAATTGGGGCTTTTCCCTTGTTAGCGACGACCAGGTCATAGTGAAGGCTCATCACAAGCCCCCCCATCAGTGTAGCCGAGGCTGGCCAGTTGACCTTGGGCTGAAAGTAATCCTTCATAGCTAGGAACAGTCGTCGGAGAGCACCTCCGGTCCTGTCCTGTGGCCCAACATTTTCAAAAGCTACCACGTTGGTCGGTTCCTTCTGGACGTCCCAAATGTATCGGTCTTTGACCGGTACATCTAAACCGTCCTCACTCAGTTGGAGACTCTCGCCTAACACCCAGACAGGTGGGTCGCCTGGCTGTTTTCCAATGTACTGAAAGAAAGAGAAACCAATATTGGAACCTGTTGTAATAATGTCCAAACATGAGCGGTAGGCCAATGGATTCTCGTTTAAGAAAGGGATAGGAAAGACAGCGGACTGTGGGCCGGTTGGGAAACGAAAAAGTATCATTATAAAAGACAACAAATCACAAGAAAAGTTAATCTTGAGCACTACTTGTGTATATCCTTGATTTATATCAGTTTCAATCGTTTACGCAAAACGGCCTGACCTAGCATCGGTTAGAAATGACCATAGAATTTGTTTATGCATCCTTCTGGACAAGCGTAGAAAAAAATGAATTTTAAATTTTCGTTAAATTCAAGTAATCGAGGAACAACTTTGAAGTACTTTCAGTGACTTACTAATCTCTATGCAGAGCTACTGGGTGGAGAAGATCGTGATGATTTTCATCATATGGCCGATTGTGTTCCCACTTCCTACCAGTATTGACGGAAAACAGATAGATTCTCAAGTTCACTATTTTCCACCCAACCTCTGCTTAGAGAATATCCAACGAACTTGACCGTGAATTTCTATTCATTCATACGACAAGACTAAATCTTATTCCACAAATCCAACCGATATTGTTGAGATTTCGGCATATTTGTACTTCTGCACTTGGCATAGGGTAGGTCCCGTACAAAGCCCATGCGTACGAGGGGCAATAAGATGCTGTCATTTTCTAGTTAAATTGACTGTCCTGGTCGTCATTGATGATAGCGGGAAGTTGTCCCGTTGCTTTTCTGCATCCGCAGGTGTCTGTCACCGACTTCCTTGTAATGACATTCTACCATTCCATAATGATCCATATTTTGATAGTGTAGTAAAGTAAGTAACGCACACGACAGTTAAAGACGATATTACGTCAAAACGACGTCGTGTGCGTCACTTATTTTACTACATTATTAAATTATGGATCATTATGAAACGGTAGAATGTCATTACAAGTTATAAAATTATATGGGTACTGTGCTACAAGGTATTAAACGTGTGCGTGTGCAGACCAGCAACGATACAATTTCCCACCATATTTTCTTATCTTTTCGTAAATTTTAGACGTCATGACGTCAAAACGACATAGTCTGCGTTATCAATTTTACGAAAGTTTCAAAGTATGGATCATTATGAAAGACTAGAACGTCATTATTAGTTGTAAAATTTTACCGTTCCTCTACAACAAGGTGTTAAACGTCTCTGAGAAACACCTGTGGGCACTTGGAAGCAACGGCAGTTAACTTCCAGCCATCTTTTCCTCAATTGAAGACGACATGACGTCAAAACGACGTCGTGTGCGTTACTTATTTTACTACAGTATCAAATTAAGGATCAATGTCATTCTTCAAGACCAAACTTGAATCGGCGGACAGCTTCAGTTTATACACAACCGCATTCCTCTAGAGCAAAGGATTTGCCAGTTCTGCTATTTAGGCCATAGCATGTAAATTTTACGGATGACATCCTACACAGACTTCAAATCTAATGAGCGCGGGCGAAAACAAAACAAGGCGGACACCAAAAAACAAGATTCCTACATTTTCAAATTTTGACATCATAAACCTTGTCAATCACAAAATGATATACCTATATTGTGCTAAGTTTACTGCCAGCTATTAAAACATCCATTTCTCAATGCAACAACATTGAAAAAAATTGGCATTTTCAAATCATTGTACAAAAGGTTTTGATTCCATGGGAACATCACGTATACACAGCCACCATCACATATGAAAGGAATGAAATATATCACTGCATCAAATTACATGTAATAGATAAAACATTAAATCAGAGCCCTTTTTTGTTTCCTCTCTTCACATTTATCTGCAATTCACGTTCCAGCGTGGCAAAGGACGTCTTTGCACTGTCAGAGGACAACAAAACCTCTTTTTTTTTTCCAAAATAGGGCGAAAACTAATGCGCGCGCTGATGTCATCCATAAAAATTACTTGCTATGGCCTTAGACAAATAGCAATTCATTGGTACTTTCTGGTATCATCTATGTTTCAGTGTGATATTTAATGGCTTATTCCAGACCATTCTCAAAAATTCCTTATCTGCGGTTCGGCTTTATATGGGGATCTAGAGAATTTTAGTGTTTTCGCATCGGTACTACTTTGTACCCGAACTACTTTTTCGCCCATAAATACCGTGTACTGCGACCTTCACATACCATTGATTATTAATATAGTTTGTCAATCGAAAAAATACTTCTTACCCAATAATCCCTGGAATTTTTTTTGTCTGACGCGTCTCCGTTCCCAAGAAACGGTTCATAGAAAGAAGATGCGTCTTTTTAATGCAGGTATGCAGCGCCCCCTGACAAATCTCATCAAAAGTACAGTTGGTTTGTAATTATCATTTTGATGTGGCGAAAACAGTAATTTGATGCTTTGTGTTATACTTCTGGTTAGTGCTTTGTGTTATGTGCATGTTGTTTTCATATAAACCTGAAAACAAATCGCGAATTCAATCTGAGAGATGCGAAAACCTCAATGAGTGGTTCAAAGCAAAGGGCGTATTTAATAAAGACATCTTCATACAAATCACACCTTATCAAGCACAAAAAAGCAGGGACGTTCACATTTCACAAATAGATGGAAAGCGCACAGGAGTTATGAGAAATGTAACACCTACACCGTAATGGCATTCGCACTGAAGCCATAGAAGAAGATCAAAGCATTGTCACCTCCATATACCCCCTTGATGTGAAGTTAACCAACGTGTATGTGTGAGTTTGGGGACATCCCCTACTGTGGGTTGGCGACACTCGTCTGCCACCCACATGTGAGACTTTGAGAACTCGCACGGTTGGAGTTGTGACGACCGAGCTTTCTGTCCGAGAAAGCGATTGTCAGAAAATGTACTGTTTGGACGCTTATGCAATCAAGATTGTCAGGGAATAATGGCCTGTGTTTTATGTACTATTGGTACACTTTATCAACTTTCTCCAAGTATTACATGGTTGTAAAACATTTCCGAAAGGACGAAACATGACGAGAAGACGTAAACCAATCCCGCAATTTATGGTTTAGCCCGTTACCATATGCATGGCAACGACCATACTATAAGTTACGAACCGCACCATGCGCTGCAAAAACGTGGATCTACGCCTGGACGTCGATGTTTTTCTAATTTTTGACCCATCAGCCAACGTTGATTTTTATGAATATTTTTCGTTTTTATTTAAGGTCTCACACAAATTAGGGCCTCCCACTGAAATCAGTGCTGAAATAAGCAACGTTATGACTGAAAATAATAAAAAAACCGAATAATCCACAGGAGAGGTTTCTGTTGTAAGCACACGCGATCGTCGTGCAAACAAAAGAAATGTCACAAAAGTTAACCGTCACAACACTAATTATCGCATCTGAAACTGCAATTAGACACTATCCGCAAGAGGCCCTCTTGTGCGACAGCACCTGACCGCACCACTCATAACAAAATGTGTACACGTCCGACCTATCGCTCGGATGGCGAAACTTTCCTTACCAATCCTGACAGTAATAAACAAGGTTTCGTCTCAAATTCTTTTGATGTCAGGTGGGGACAATGAAAGGCATTTTATGATCCCCATAACCACACGCGTTTCAGGCCCAGTACTTTTTTTGGGCCGGACTCCTTTGCAATGCACACGCGGCGTAATACAGGAATGAGACGTAATACAGGAATGAGACCTTCAAGCACATTTGACTTTGACTGCGCGGGAAACACATCTGTCCAGACTGTAACGTGTCGCCCATGCGTTGAACCACCTTGGATACCTGGATACCTGGATACCGCATACGACAACGCAGAGACAGAAGATACGGTAAGTTTGTGCAGTATAGCAATATTTTGGAATTTACACTCGCTGGTTTGGATTGCGAAACTGTGTACTGCTAACTTGGGGATCTTTGTTGAAGACTACCAGTCAAGGACGCTATTTGCCGTGAACTCATTGCATATATCGGTTTAAAGTTTTGTTTCCAACATTTAGTTTTTAAGCCGTTCGTTTACTTGTGCAATGCTTTTGATTATTCCTTGGAGAGGGATGTATGAATACCCGTTGTTATGCAACGTAATACCAGGAGCAGAGCGTACCTAGAAGGGCCCAGAGACGAATTGAAAATATTGCGTTGTCTATGAAAGTGCCTTAACTGTTGAGTCTTATCCTGGAGGATAAACCCCTTGGTGTCTATGTAGTAATAAGTATGGATCTGATAACGATGTTCTTCTAGTGCACATCTAAGGTGTACAACAAAGTCCTCATTTTGACAAATTAATCTTGTCGACTTCGTCAAGTCGAATGCATCTAGTTTAGCCCCTAACTGTGAATCAGTGTGATGATGAAAATTGCAAAATGGTCGTATTCACAGGGGCTGAGGTCAGTCTTGTTATAATTCATGGTTTAGCGCAATTAATACAGATCTGTTATACTACAAAACGCAGTCATTGGAACACAATGTTGTCGACAAGTTTCTCTGTATGGAAACAGCACATCAAGTAACATTACAGTTCCTTTGTCCTCATTGCCAAGACGCTTAAATTGAGCATTTTCTTCATCTTAGTGTGAAAACGTTGCTGTACTCTTGTCATGACAGCATCTGAAAAATTAGCACTTTCCACTAGCCTCTACCACTAGTACCAGGCACCGCGAATCTCTGGAAAAATAGTAGAAATTGGCCAAAATAAAGGGAATAGTACTCTCCAAGCTGAGGTTGGTGGGGAAAATCGTCACCTTTTTATATATGTCTTTTTTTTTTGTTGGTCGCTACCCCACCCAACGACCAAAAAAAAAAAAGACATATATAAAGAGGTGACGATTTTCCCCACCAACCTCTGCTTGGAGAGTAGGGAATAGTGCGCCAGGGGCGTTAGTCGGCCAGAGTGATACAGTTTGTCGCAAACGTCCCTGGCGCACTATTCGCTTTATTTTGGCCAATTTCTACTATTTTTTCCAGCGATCCGTGGTGCTTGGTAGAGGCTAACTTTGCACTTCACCTCGCACTCGTACGCTAATTGCTGTCTTCGAATATTGTATATAATTGACCAGAAATTCCTCATCGCCCCTCATTTTAAATTTCCTTGTGCGGGAGTCTACACTTGTAAAACGCACTTCTGTGCAAGTTGAAAAGGATCTGCTTGTGACAAAAACTTCTTCTCTAACAGACTATTATCTAAAGGGAGGTCTTTCTGTGGCTGCACGGTATAATCAAATTGGCCAGGCAGTTTGCCAGACTTCGTTCCGAAGAAAGGCGCGTAGATCGAAAGACTTCCGCAAATTATCAGAAAACGTGAAAGATTAGAAAAGAGTGCAAAGTACCCCCTGCCCTGCACTTGCAACTGCCACAGTACAGCATTAAGGCTTCAAATGTGCAAAATGTTGTCAACAGTTTTTACTTACTAAATATGAGCCAAATCACGGACCCCATCATTGCTTTGTGCACTTTCCCACTACACTTACTATGTCTGACGAAAAATGTACTAAAAGTTTTCAGTTTTATGCCAAAAATACTATAACAGTACAAAAAGGCTAGAAGGATAAGAAAGACGAAATCTATGCCTGGAGAGTATCAAAACCATCATAATCCATGCCAATTCATATCATGCTACATTTAACATTTCAAACCAACCAGAAAAGTAGATTGGCCAAGTAAAAAGATAACAAGGCAGTGGAATTGGTCCGCTAATGAGTCGAGTTTGCCGCTTTCCGAAGCCCTGTAGAGGATTCCTTAAATTATGCTATGAAACACATTCAGTGATCGGACAGCTGCGTTCGGACTTGTTTCTTCGTCCGAAAGTTTTCGGTAGTTGATAGAGGGGTTAACTGGGAAAAGCGCGCACCGCACACAAAACACCACAATATTAATCAACAAATTCATAGTGCTTGGAAAATTCTATTCGCCATCCAAGCCATACAATGATTAACACATGGACAACCATTCTGTATGTAAAGTAACCTAAGGACATCACCGAATCTGTAGAACAAACGTCTTTTGATGTGTGACGAGAAACAGGTTGTCAAATTCACGACAAGGTTTTATCTTTTGGATAGTGACAAATGAACACATGGTGGGAGAACTTCAAACTACTTGCAATCAAGGGCAGGGAAGTAACCTGACTTAGATATGTGAATATTGGAGGAAGACTCAGATTGTTCAAAGCATACAAAGTTAACGTTGGACTACTGTATTATTAAATCTAAATACATGTGTATGGTTGTTCATGAAAATAACAAGACAGATCTATTCTCAGCCTGTCCACCCAAGGAGTTTAAAAATCACCGAAAATCTCATTGGAATATGATGAGTAGGTAATCTAATATTGTAATGAACCAAGTGCGAGCCTGTTGCTTGTAAATATGCATTAGTTTGAGTGATAATTGCCGTGTGGGCACCACCCTCTGTCCCGCCTGCTGATTTACACCCGAATCACAGGTAGAAACGGACGCTTGACAAACCTAAAATGCAAGACAACATGCCCAGACACACCGAAATGCGCATAACAATTATAATGTGAAGTCCAAGGACTGTCCAAAGACCTGTTTATATGTTCTGTATACTTAGGCCATAGCAAGTAATTTTTATGGATGACATCAGCGCGCGCATTAATTTTCGCCCGATTTTGGAAAAGAAAACAAGAAATTTTATTGTCCTCTGACAGTGACGTCTTTTGCCACGCTGGAACGTAAATTGCAGATAATTGTGAAGAAAAGAAACAATTGAAAAAATTGAAAATGTAGGAATCTTGTTTTTTGGGGTCCGCCTTGTTTTGTTTTCGCCCACGCGCATTAGATTTGGAGTCCGCGGAGGATGTCATCCATGAAATTTACTTGCTGTGGCCTTAAGCATAAAAATGAATGAATGACCGTGGCCAAGCCCTTATGCAAATGCAGCTAACAAGGAGGGGCTAAATAGCCTATAGCTAAGTGATCAGGCTGACAATGTGCTTGATGGGAGAATTGGTGGAAAATGTGCCTCTGCTGGTGAAATTTATAGTGCATGTTTTAAACCATTTAAAACAACCCTGATAAACTTTCAGGAATGAAGAAAATAACGTTATGTGATCGACCATGTCCTGTTCTATACGAAAATTAACGGAAATCTTGTAAAATAAAGCCAAAGGTTTGATAAAAGCCAGTTATGTAAGAACTACCCTTAAAAATGTAGCAACATTATAGACAAATATCGATTTTTCAGAGGAAGGGAAGGTAGTATAGACATAACCACAAAGTTGTTGTTAGAAGGTAAATATTAGCAGCTTCACACCAAAAAAAACTACATGTCTTCAACCTCAGGAATAGTTCTTGAAACTAAATTTTCCACCGAAAAATATACATTATCATTTTTATGAAATAAACAAATGGTTGTAACATAACGATATGAAAAATACTAAGACGTAACGATATACATCTTATCTAAATTCCCTGCAAATTAGAGATGTTTTGAAACTTGTATGGCCGACTTCTTTCTATTTTCATTCAGGACCCCAGGGGTAACTCTAGTATGCCTGGACTTCCTTAGTGCACCTAAGTTCCATACCATATGTATCTTCTCTGCGATCTACAGAGGGCTCAACGAATTCCATATATTAAAAACGAATCTTTTTACGCCTTGTTTTTTTTTTGGGGGGGGGTCAGTCATTCTTTTACACTTTGTATGATATTCAAATTATGAGATAAAGGGATAAGCAAAATCCTTCAATTCAAGTCGCAGCGAGAGCGCAGAGCGATTGCCATCAAGTGGAATGGCAGCCTTAAGAAATGCGAGTATTTCAGACGATTTTAGAAAATATTCGTGCCGAAATATACCAACAAGATGACCATGTCTACGCAATAAGCTACAAGGAGCGGTTCACACTGTAACAGAACTTCCTACCGAGACGAAAAGTCTACTCTACTGTACTCTACTCTGCTCTGTGAACGCTAGGTGCTAGCCACAACTTCAAACGGCCGGCACCGCTCTAAAATACGATTGACTTGCGAACTTAGTGTAGGAAATAGCTTTCAGGTAGACATGCTATGCAATATATAATGACAGGGTCTTTTTTTAACCTCTTGTTCCCCTTTAAAGCGGAAAAGGATTTACATTGCCGTATTTTACCAAGACAAGCCGAAACGTATCATTGAAGATGACCCACCCGGTTCACTCCAAAAATGTTTTTTTAGGAGTTACGCGAGTTTGAATCATACCCAAGACTTAAAGGTGACTCGCATATTCACACAAACATTAGTCATCAAAAGGCTTCCTATTGCATTTCATAATGACCTGTCCTACATATACTTTGGGTAGACGAAAATGATAACATGTAAAGTTGGTAAATATCTCCCAAAGACAAGCGTAGACATTTTCAACTACTCATGTCATTTACGTTCATAATCCTGTAGTAAAGTAGACTCTTAGAATAGACTTCATTGTATTGTTTTGATCACATTGCCATACATAGTACCATGTACCATGTTGAGCAATCAAGTTCATTCATTCATTCAATATCCTTTCACAAAGGTGATGATGTCTTTGAAATACCTTGCTACAGAATTACCGTGTATTTGTAAATCACTTGTATGGCTTCGGTGCGAATGTCGCGACACGCGCGGGAACTTTACGGGTACCGACATGGAATATTTATTTGGAAAGCCCCGTAACATAAATTGAAAGAGAACAAATTTTGACGCTGCAAGTGTATATTTCTTGCCCTCTAGACACTCTCGTATCTCGTATTACTTCTGAGTTCTTTAGGGGATGTCATCCATAAAATCAAGTTAGTGTGGTCAAGTAAACAAAGAAGAAGGGGCTTACTTCAGCAACCTTGTACACAGTTGGGTGAGGGCTTGCTCTCTTCAAGTAGTCATTGGTCAGTTTGTGCAGATAAATCGGGAATGCGTTCTTCATGGCTTGTGATTGCAGCAACCACAGACTTCTCTTGCATCGCTCATTCAGTCTGTGTTCGAAGGTTCCCAGCTTAGAGGTGTCTGCAGTTTTCACAGGAACCAACCTGGTTGAAGAAAATCAGACCAACACAATTACTTGATGGGCATAGATATTTGTGTCCGTGGTTTTTCAAATGGTGGGCATTATGATTTGACCATGATATACAACAGAGACGGGTCGTGGTTCTCCCCGGGATTTCCGAGAATATCGTAGGACGATTTACAGTGCTAAGGTACGCATAGACACTACATGTGGATTACGTATAACTACTGTACTAAATTTCAAAACAGGATTAGTCAACAACGAACAGCCATTAGAACTTGTATCTGAACTATGAAACTGCATCTATTCGGTAGGCCCACGAAGGCTACCTTTGAAAATGGTGTGCCAACATGCTGCTATGGAGTTATTTTTCTTTAAATATTGAAATAAGTCCAAGTTGATTTTACTATATGGGTGACATCATTTGCGTGCGTGAATTATCGTTCCGTTTCCCCAAAAAAGATTCCGACCATACCTGTAAAGCGGCAGCCAAATGAGCAAATACTAGTATATGCCGTAATTTAAAAAAAAAAAAACAGGGGAGAGAATGCTAATATTGTATACGTACAAGGCAACTTCTACAACGTTTTTAAAATCTTTTGCTCATTTCAACTCTCGCATCAGTTTTGGGGTTCATGAAGGATATCATCCAGATCATCAAATCAACATGGTCTAAGACAGAAATTGGTCTTTTTGTTAACCATTAAAATGTCATGATCGATCATGATTCCAATGTATAGACCTCGGTAACACTTTCGTACGATTCTTGAGTTAGGTAGTTTCTTTCCGGCATTGAAATTTCATTTTTCCAGTATGAAAAAGGTACTAGTAACACCAGACGTGTCCAATACTGTATGGTTATGAAAGAGGATAAAAAGGCATTTGTTTCTTGACAAACTTAAAAAAACAAAAAACAACAACATACCATGATTTTGGCTCTTGCCCGTCAGCAGCGACAGCGTGCTTCACTTTGAAGACAAATCCTTCCGTGTCACCATGGAACACGCCAAGCACCTCCAGACTGAAGTTTGTGCGAGCACAGAAGTGGTTGTTTTTTTTCTTTACTCCAATTTCTCCACCACAGACAACTAGCATGGACGTCTCGTCCTCTGGATTGTCATCAGAATTCGATGCCATCATGTAGACGTCTGTAGGTTGTGGCAACTCATTTCTCTACTTACAGGGCTTTATAAAGTACACTAGTCTCCCTGCGGACACAATGGCTGTTCTAGCCAATCAGCATCATTTATTTTTAAAACACTGTACGTCAGCCTAAAATGCCTTCTCCCACATGTTTTCAGTTTTGTTCCTGTAATGGGCAAAGCCAAGCAAGGTTGTTTTTCTTCAAGATGTAGATCAGGATGTCAAAACGCGGACCTAACACTCAGCAGGTATCTATAATTTGTAATTAAACACCAATCGCGCAGGTTGTAACGAGGCACCGTAGATAATCGTACACATTTGTCTTAATCTAAGTAATGCCATATGGTATGTCTAATTTCGCCAGCTATTGACGCACGCCAGCTATTCTGACAATGACAGTACATCCACACTTTGTCGTTCGTGCGACACAGTCAACTTTCTAAAATACTATCTGAAAAGCCAGTAAAGCATAGCCTGGGTACCATCCGGATTTTCGCTACGCAACGCTCGAAAAAATCATTCGAGCGTTGCCGCAGTAGCGAAAATCCGGATGGTACCCAGGCTAAGTAAAGCAACGAGGCCAACCGCTTCGTGGGCATGCATGACAGCAGCTACTTTCTTATGAAAGGTGCATAGGCCTGGTCTGATATTACTCATGAATGATGTATCCGAAAATAGGGCTTAAATGTCTTGACTGTACCGGCGTTTTAATTCTTTTCTGCTCAACCCTCCCCTCTGAAATTGCTCGGGGGGAAATAAAAGCACAATGGCAGTTAATTACTAGCTCGCGTTTAGAAGTTGCTCTTAACCGGTTTTGGGGGATAATGTACTAGATGTGCTCTGGCAGCTTTTCATGGTAAGATTTTGAAATAGATGTAGCTCCTCTGTTCAAAGCACGACTGAAAGATTTGTTTCGAACACACCTATGTTCCGAAATATCTCTTTTCCGAAATCCATGTGTTCCGAAAACTCTTTGTTCCGAAATATATCGCTTTGAGATAACATAATTACATAGATTTCGGAACATAGAGATTTCTAAAAACAGGTGTGTAGATAGCCTGGGTGCCAGACCCACATCAGGAAAGAATACTATCCTGAATTAGATAAGATATTCCCTGCCACAGTCTGGCATCCAGGCTAGTGTGTAGAGGACTGTTACACAACAGTCCTAACGGCTGCGATTTGGGCAACTTGAACATATATTATTTAATGTCAGACTCACATTAGATGTAGACATTCTATTACGTGTTGTCCAGTACTGGCTTCGACTTGTACAGATGGACTATAGTAGGCAAGCTGATGGACTTTTGTTTCAACAGAAAGCGCATTGACAGAGAAGAACCTTGTTACAACGTATGAAGGAAAGATTAGATTCTAGAGGATTCTCTTATTTGTTGTATTCATGTAACTCTACTTGTGACATCAAATCTGTATGTACCATGTTAGCGTCAAGAATTTCTGACATGTATGTACAGAATACATGTATTTCCCATAAGATAAATATTGATTCTGGAAAAGTAAGGTTCTACAAAGAATGCAATGCAAGTATGGGAAAATACTAGTACCTGGACTTAGTTGATTTTAACTTTCGCTCTGCAATACTTAACATCCGAATTAGAGCAAAAGCTCTTGGTGATATAGAGAGGGCGGTATAAGAAGTTTCAAGTGAATGAACGAATTTGCAAACACTGTGAGTTGAATTCTGTGGAAGACAAAACACATTTTATCTCAATTTGCACTCTCTATAACTTACAATGAAGGAAATGAACTCTTTGACACAGCCTCCAAAATATACCCTAACTTTCACACATTTACAGATGAAAAGTCATAAATAACAGAAAATGTGGGATCTTTCGTCTACCTCTGTCTTCAAAAAAAGAAGTCATATCCAGAAGTTTTTAGGTGTTGTGAATGAATGAATGGTTTATTCATGTAAAACATGGCAGCCTTGTGGTTGAAATACGTTCCACTTACATACAGGGACATCTATACCCTGGTTACCATACATAGCTTAGGCCGCCAAGCAATACTTGTAAGCCCCGGGTAGTATGTACAGAAAAGACGGTCAAACTGGCCCTGGGGCCCAGACTGAAGCTCCGGCGGGCTAGGGAGCGCCTGCCCCCGCCGACCTATATTACGCGCCCCGGGAAATGTGTGCGATATGGGTTTCAGCTACCCTGGAAAGCCAGAGTACAAGCGGGTGGCGGCTGATTCCTTATCGGCCCGCCAAGCACATATGCTCCGAAACACGATCCAGCCGGCCAGGGTAGGTTAGCGCCCCTACTTTAGACATACATACATGAGGAGCATACAAGGGTACTATACTAGGCTAATACAAAGTGTTCTAGCTACATGTACTAAGCTAACACAGAGTGGTCAACTTCTTCTTGCTTTTTGAACAATGGAAAATGTGGGAACAGATCATGTTTGTGATAAGGGGTTTGTCTAGGTGCATCAAGAATATAAACTTATCGTTTGCATTTAAGTGTTTATTATATATAAAATAAGTACGGGAAATTCTCTTTGATATGATTAAAAAGCACAGATCGTTCATTAGAATATAAAGTACAGTCTAAGATGAAGAGCTGTTCATCTTCTATTTTATTCATGTTACAGCATTAACAAAGTCTATTCTGGAGAGGAATGCGGTTGTGCCTTCCCGTAATTTGTGACAACTTATTCGGAGTTTATATAAAACAATATAAAACAATGCCTAAGCATCGGAATGTGGTTTACAACAGTTTACGACTTATTTCTCTTATTCAGCAGTCTTATCGGAGATTGAACATCTGCTGACATGATATCCGGTGCACTGTTTCAAATTATGGCCTTGATGGTGAAAATTACAGGATAGTGACCATATGGGCGTTATGATTTGTTTGTACAATGTGATTTACAACCTGATGGAAGGAAACCCTTTGTGTCTGCAAAGAAGTAACACATGGGATTAGCTATCAATTAAAACAGGGTATCTGCTCTGCAGGACATTATCTCGTCTCGAATATTGTAAGGCCATATGTGCCCACATAACTGACAAAGCAGTTCCTATATCATTCCAAAAACAATCGAAACACGTTGTTGACGTATACAGCGTTACCTAACTAAAACTTATTTACATGACCTCTCTTTGTTCCTCAAATTTCTTTTTAGTAATTTTTGGTGGAGACTGTCGAAGGGTAAAAAAGAACAGCGACAAATGAAAATGTCCCACTCCTCACATTCCTCTCAAAGGGACCAGCAGAAACGCATTCCCCCCGTCCTCTAGCTGTGTTTTGCAAAATGAACACGTTCTCGTAGGGGATGGAAAATCTACAATTGAGCGTGTCTTTGAGGTAGGGCGAATAGTGAGAAAAAATCTGTACTGTTTATCTACTGTTTTCCTATCTACTACGATCTCCCACATTGCAAAAGGAATTTGGCACAAGTTGAAAAAATCTGTTGTAGCCAATTAACTTGTTTACCGGATTCCAAAAACACTTGGATTTCTGCCTTTGAGGGATAATTGGGTCATAATTCATTCATTTTATTTCCGTCATTTTTATACAGGGTAACCCAATTCAGTGATGGCACTGCTTTTCAACGGGGCCCTATCTATTGATAGCGCATTGCAAACCTTCACCTGATTCTGAGAATATAACTACATCGTCTGCATATAACAAGCATGATACAAATAAATTATGTAGGGATGGTGGTGTACATTCAGCATTGTCTAGCAAGTGTACAAGGTCATTAATAAATAAACTAAACAGTGTAGGGCTTAGATTGCAGCCCTGTTTTACGCCTTTTTTTGTAACAAAGAGTGGCGTTAGACCGGATAAGGTTTTTACGCACGTCTGGGGTTTGTTGTACATACATTTGATCAGCTTATAGAAGTTCCCCCCTATCCCTGAATTCAGAAGTTTGTAGCGAAGTCCTTCTCTACAAACGGAGTCAAAAGCTTTTTTGAAATCGACAAAACATGAGTAAAGACGTTTGTTTTCGGAAAGATATTTGCTCAATAGGGTGTCCATGATAAATAGGTTGTCGTTTGTGCCAAATCCTTTTCTAAAACCGGCCTGATTTGGAGAGATAAGTTTAACAGACACGTAACAAAAGTATACAGAAAGTGGAGGCAAAAGACACACTACTTTAGACATACATACATGAGGAGCATACAAGGGTACTATACTAGGCTAATACAAAGTGTTCTAGCTACATGTACTAAGCTAACACAGAGTGGTCAACTTCTTCTCGCTTTTTTGTACAATGGAAAATGTGGGAACAGATCATGTTTGTGATAAGGGGTTTGTCTATGCGCATCAAGAATATAAATTTATCGTTTGCATTTAAGTGTTTATTATATATAAAATAAGTACGGGAAATTCTCTTTGATATGATTAAAAAGCACAGATCGTTCATTAGAATATAAAGTACAGTCTAAGATGAAGAGCTGTTCATCTTCTATTTTATTCATGTTACAGCATTAACAAAGTCTATTCTGGAGAGGAATGCGGTTGTGCCTTCCCGTAATTTGTGACAACTTATTCGGAGTTTATATAAAACAATATAAAACAATGCCTTAGCATCGGAATGTGGTTTACAACAGTTTACGACTTATTTCTCTTATTCAGCAGTCTTATCGGAGATTGAACGGGGCTATTTTGATATCGGGTGGTGCAAGAGTCATTTTGTCCCCCCCCCCCCAAAAAAAATCTATCGCATATTAAACGCCAGAGTCTGGTACCCAGGCTATCTGCTGACATGATGTCCGGTGCACTGTTTCAAATTATGGCCTTGATGGTGAAAATTACAGGATAGTGACCATATGGGCGTTATGATTTGTTTGTACAATGTGATTTACAACCTGATGGAAGGAAACCCTTTGTGTCTGCAAAGAAGTAACACATGGGATTAGCTATCAATTAAAACAGGGCATCTGCTCTGCAGGACATTATCTCGTCTCGAATATTGTAAGGCCATATGTGCCCACATAACTGACAAAGCAGTTCCTATATCATTCCAAAAACAATCGAAACACGTTGTTGACGTATACAGCGTTACCTAACTAAAACTTATTTACATGACCTCTCTTTGTTCCTCAAATTTCTTTTTAGTAATTTTTGGTGGAGACTGTCGAAGGGTAAAAAAGAACAGCGACAAATGAAAATGTCCCACTCCTCACATTCCTCTCAAAGGGACCAGCAGAAACGCATTCCCCCCGTCCTCTAGCTGTGTTTTGCAAAATGAACACGTTCACGTAGGAGATGGAAAATCTACAATTGAGCGTGTCTTTGAGGTAGGGCGAATAGTGAGAAAAAATCTGTACTGTTTATCTACTGTTTTCCTATCTACTACGATCTCCCACATTGCAAAAGGAATTTGGCACAAGTTGAAAAAATCTGTTGGAGCCAATTAACTTGTTTACCGGATTCCAAAAACACTTGGATTTCTGCCTTTGAGGGATAATTGGGTCATAATTCATTCATTTTATTTCCGTCATTTTTATACAGGGTAACCCAATTCAGTGATGGCACTGCTTTTCAACGGGGCCCTGTATTACACAGCACAATACAACAATCACATACAAATAATAACATTAGCATACAAAAATTATAAAATATATAATTATAATGAAAATGATAATAACGAATGAATGAATGAATGAATGAATGAATGAAAGACCTTTATTGTACATTTATGCTCTTACAAGCTAAGTTCAGGTCAGATAAAAAGAATACAGTAAAAACTTACTTAAACTATACATACTAAAGTGATGTACTATTTACAGGTTCAACTTCTCGCTTTTTGAAACAGTTATGGATGTATGAACACATGTAGCCGATGATACATTTTTGTCGAGTTTCATAAGAAATTTTTCTCTTTCATCTAGAAGACTAAAGCTTTGAAACTTGTTTTTTTTTTACATAAGTATAGAGTGAATCCCTCTCAGTTCTATATAAACTACAATTAGCTACAAAACGATACTCATCTTCAATTTCATCTAGTTCACAATATTGACAAATCCTTTCCTGTAGAGGAATGCGGTTATGTCTGCCTTTTTCTATGTGAAGTTTATGGGAACTAATCCGGAGTTTTGTGATGGCTGTTCTGTGTCGAATGTTTGGAATTTTCAGATATTCTGCCTCTTGGTAGGTATTCTTTAGTAATCTGTATGTGCGTAATTTGTTGTTGTTCCGCATTTCTGATATGAAAGATTGGAGATAAATGTCCTGAAGGCGTTGGTGGAAGGACGATATAATTTGGGGTGAATTCATTAAAGGTAGACAAGGGCGAATGCAAACAAAATGAAGGACTATTTATTATTGTACATGTATGCCCTTACATGCTAAACACAGGTCATGGTGAGAAAGTTCTATGTACAACTACAAGATACAAGTCCGGTATCTTACTACATCTACAGTGTGCTACTTTGTATAGCTAGGTTCAGCTTCTTCTCGCTTCTGAAGGCAGTTGTAGGTATAAGAGCAGATGAAGTTTGCAATACATGGTTTATCTATTTGCATGAGGAATACAAATTGTTCTTTGATGTCTAAATATCTAACACCAGGGAACTTACTAGACAATAGTTCTCCCGTTGTTATAAAGGGTACAGTCAGCAAGAAAATGACACTCGTCTTAAGATGCCAAGCTCCCATTACCCTGGGCCCAGACTCTAGCTCCGGCGGGCTAGGGAACGCCTCCCCCCGCCGACCTATATTACGCGCCCCGGGGAATGTCTACGATATGGATTTCAGCTGGCCTCCGCAGGCGAAGGCCAGTTTGACCCTCTTTTATATATATGTATCTTTATTCGCAAAATCATGCCCGAAGGCTAATTGCTTTTACAATCAAGTATAATACTCATTACACAGTAACAGGAGACAGGTAACAACTGTCTGTAAAAAAACTTCTACTTCTACTACTACGCTAGCTATTTTGGGGTTCGACTTCTTCTTTGAAGGCAGTGGATAATGAATAGTCCCACATTCTGCATAATTAGTGGGTTTTGTGATCTTAGTGGAAATGCAGTTTTTTGGTGATCTTCTAAATGACCAATGGAGAAATTGTTGTGACTGTCTGGAATAATCTGTTTCTTTCGGTCTCATAGTGAGGACACTGGCTAACAAAATGTATTTCATTTTCCACTGCATCCATTGTACAATATTTACATAGTCTCTCGTGCACAGGTAGTTTTCTATAGCGGCCTTTTTCTGTCTGTAGTGGATGCGCACTTATTCTAATCTTACACATGGCAGCTCGCTCGTCAAATTCATTGTGGTATAGGTATTTTTCCATAGAGTAGTCGGATTTGAGAGTCTTGTAAAATCTTAGCTTGCCGTTATCTACAGACAATTGGTGAAAGAACGTTTGAACATACATATCAGTTAGTCTTCTCTTCAACAATGTACATATACTCTTGTTGTCTAATGTACAGTGGTTGGTGTTCCATAAAAACGAGTAGCCTGCATTGTTAATTATTTCTTTGACATGGTGTAGCCAGCTTTTCTCACCACTATTTCCCATATTGTGTTGCTGACAGAGTAATGCATCTACCTGTAAGGGTTGTGTGAAAGTGTCCAGTTGTTTGAGTCTTAACCAGTATTTAAAAACACGGATGGATACTACCCGGGGCTTACAAGTGTTGCTTGGCGGCCGAAGCTAATGTATGGTAACCAGGGTAAGCTCCCATCTTCACAAGTTCCGAACTTTCTATCTACGCACAGATGAGGCCTGTTTCAAATTACGGTTTTGGTCTGGTAAATCTGATAACGGTCCATAGATACCAGCAAAGTGTTACATCTGTTTGCTTTCACTGCGTGATTTACAACTAGGGCCTAATCAAAACTCATGCTGATCACATTCCCAAGAGCGGGAGCCATCCATTAGCAAAGCGATCAGTCGGTTATCGGGATTTGGAAGGAAGGGAGAACAGTGTTGTCATCCATCAGTGTCTAGACACCTCTATGTGAACCAGACCATACACGTCAAAGCACATATGGATAAGAAGAAATCTTTTGACAGACACTGCGATCGATCGGGACAGTTTAACTCAGTCATGATATGGGGAAAAGATTGCGATTTGCTCCGCGTGAAAAAAGAACGTGCATTCAGATGGTCAGTTGGATAAGTTATGAAAATCAGTCCAAATATTGAAAAGACGGGTGGACAGATCATTTCTAGCCTGGGTACCAAAACCTTAGGGTCGGTTAGGGACTATTTTTGACCTTTACGCAATTTTTTTCCACGCTACGATTATTTTCAACTTACAGCGTAACGGGATTTTGACAATCTGTTTCCATATAACTCCAGGTCGCATTTGAAAAATGTTCCTTCGGGTCCGACAATTCATATACACAAACAATTAAAAAACAGAAACATGTGGGGCTTGTTTTTGAAGCTAGTGCATCAGAAATTTATTTTTTCACGAAACGCGTTGTAATTAAGCTTTTCCCACGTCGACCAGACTGCTGGTTCTCAATGTAACAGGTAGAGTCCGGCTTGAGGTGGTATAAGCAATGAGGTGAAGAAGTGCATCTACCTGTAAGGGTGTGTGGAAGTGTCCGGTCTTTTCGGTCTTCGCCAAAACGTGACTACACGGATGGACATATCTTTATCTGCTGGGAACTTCCCAAGTTCTGCCCTACAATGTTACTTGAGTTCCTGTGCACACCAAGGATATTCGTACAAAAACGGTTCTGAGTTATTTTGGCAGTATAATTGTCGTTTGATTAATCTTTGCGCCAGATTCCACAGGAATATAACATGATAGATTCAATACACGCGCCAAAGAGTTTTTGAATAGGACCTTTGGTGATAGTGAGGTGCGGAAGACTGTTTGATTAAACTGTAAGATTTACCTAATCTCCAAGCAGATGTTTCTGTGGCCGCAAAGACTGTATCAAATTGGCGAGGCAACATCCATTCGGTGGCTAATGGATACTGCATGGCCAATTTGATACTGTATTTGCGGCCACAGAAACATCTGCTTGGAGATTAAAATTTACCGCCTATCCCTGAACTAAGTAGTTTGTACAGCAGTCCTTCACGCCAAACACAGACAAAAGCTTTTCGAAAGTCGACAAAGCATGCATAAGGTCGTTTATTGGCGGTAGTGGATTTAGATATCAGTGTGTCAATAACAAAGAGATTGTCGTTAGTTCAGAATTTCTAAAGCCTGCCTGGATAGGTGAAACAAGGACATTATACTTGTATAATGTCCTTGGGTGAAATGAGGTTATATTCATCAAGGTAGTTAGTAAGTCGAGTGTTCATTAAACTACAGTTGTGAATAACCTAGCAAGGCAGCTGATAACTGATAACCCCTATAATGATGAAAGATCTTTATTGTTCGGGTCCTCTTTGAGTCCACCTTTATTTAGGGGGACGATGTGCCTTATGCCAAGGACATTATACTTGCTTATACCCTCATTCCACTTAGACCACTTATTCCATCTCTCCGCAACGTGAAAATCGCCAGAGCGCGGAGAAAGCGCCAAGGTCGCCATAGGAGCGCGATGGGAGCGCGGAGAGAGCGTCATGATAGTTTGGTCAGCGGTTTGGTGAGAATTAGCCTGGGTACCAGACTCTGGCGTTTAATATGCGATAGATTTTTCGCCCAAAGCCCTATAACTACTCACGCCATAGCGAGGAGATAATTAGTGCCTAGGCTAGGTGAGAATAAGAGATGCTTATTTTAGCATCAAGTTTAGGATCAGGTCGTTCCCCGAGGCTTTATTATTCTTTAGTTGGGAGATTGCTTGTGTGATTTCCTGTTGTTGTGTAACATTATCTAAAAAAATATTTGAGGATTGCAGATTGTTCTTCTAATTCTAACTATTTTTCTTTGATCTGGGTCTGACAATGATTGTTAGTTTACGGGGTGTTAGGCGTACGGTCACTACCATGCAACTTTTGGAAGTGCTCGTGAAGAGCCTGTTTGTTAATTGTGTCCTCTGTGGGGATGGAATTATCAGTTTTGAATTGTTAAACTAGTTCCCAAAAGGCTGACGGGTTGTTACGGGAGTGGGAGTTGAGTTCATTGAGAATCTTGTTTTTATGGTACATTTTAGTTTTGCGCATCAGTCGCGTGTATTAAGTTTTCCGTTTAAAGTAAAGGCCTCTAATAAAAGGGTTTTTGAGGTTTTTTGAGAGGAGCTTGCCAAGCTCTTTTATTTTCCCTCTGGCATAATTACAGTTCTCGGTAAGCCATTTCTTTCTATTTTTGCGATTATTATATGTTCCTTGTTTTGTACGGCGTAGCACTAGTGATTTTTTGCCGGCTTTTTGTATGGGCGAAACCAAGTCATTCAAAGCGATCTCAGCGAGTTTGGAGTTACCTCGTAACTCCCGTTGAGGAAGTTTTCAATGGCGGAGGTAAATTCGTGGCTATTTGCTGTTTCTAGAAACATTTGTTTGGAGTGAACTCTCCATACGAATTTACAATGTTGCCGAGTAGGCAATGTGTTAGTAGTCTGTTTAATGAATGAATGAGTGAATGAAGACCTTTACTGTACAAACATACCCATCCCCACTGGAACCTGGCAAAACCTGTTTAATGACATGGACGTTGAGGTAGCATCCTCCGTTGCAGTTCATCAATGTTCCGTCTAGCAGGTGTCA
Organism: Branchiostoma belcheri; assembly: GCF_001625305.1. Taxonomy (NCBI): domain Eukaryota; kingdom Metazoa; phylum Chordata; class Leptocardii; order Amphioxiformes; family Branchiostomatidae; genus Branchiostoma; species Branchiostoma belcheri. The sequence continues at coordinate 417,574 of NW_017803379.1, read as the reverse complement.
AATCGATCCCGACTTAGATATATCCTACTTCTAGTTGCTAAGAGTAAACGAGGGTTGGATGGACTAGAAACTTGGAGATCTCAATCTTATCCTTGGCAATTGTCACATGGATGCCAAACATATCCGTCTATCATCTGTGCGTCTCGACTAGACACAGATTGTGACAAAGTACTTCTACATTCTTCTACTATTTGTATCAGAGAAACATGATACGAACTGAACCTGACTCCACAGACAATGTAAGAACCCAAGTGCTCTGAATAGTAGATTTATTCGCATAGAAAGGAAGTCAATCATCTACAAACATTGGTAAAAAGCGGGGAACACTACAGTGAATAATATTGTATGTAGAAAGGGCTTCTTTCTGGAAGTTGAGACTCTAGACTCAAAGTTGATATAACCGGGTAAGAATTTATGAATTATATTTCCTTAAAATCTGCAATGCCCCAAGAATCGAAATATCTTCTTCAGCTGAATTACATCCCAGAGGAATCTATTAGCTTTCCGCTTTCAAGACTAACATGTAAATAGCTGTACAAGATTTCTGTCAATAAAACGTTTGTAGTCCCTACTTATCAAATAGAAGATCTAAAAAATCTTGACGGAAATGACTTAAAAAATTGATACAATGCCCTTTAAGTGTAAAAACAACACAAAAGTACAATATCAGAACAAAATCATTCACGGTTTCCTACCGACAAACTGTTATTTAAAGGAAATAAATCTAAAAGAGTGTGTCCTCTGTCCTATTTGTCTAGAGGAAACCTATCCCACATATATTCCCCACATGTCAAGTACTTTTAATACCTGGTAGAATGATACACCGTGCCAAATATGTATAGATAAAAAACATGTATTGTATGGACACATGTTAAACTCTCAGTCTAATACTATTATAGTTAATGCCAAGCATCATATTTTCCGTTACACTTCGAGCAGCAAAAACTCAGGTTACGCAATGCGGTCACAGTTAGAAAATATATTTAGAAAGGGCGGTACAAAAGGTACCTGTAGGGAAAAATACATTTGAAACTAATGTATGTCAAAAGCGGTGTAAGACGAAATACATTTTATCTTCAACTGCCCCTTTGAGATAACCACTAGGAAAGAAAAGATCTATCTAAAGAAGCCAACAAAACTTACAAGTCTCAAACGTTTACTGACGAAATAAAACTACAACTCTGACTATGTTGCATTAAAATACAAGCACTCTTCTCTCATTCTTTCTTCTGGCAAGAAAGCTAGACACCTGATTCAGTGAGATCTTTCTAATGCCAAAGGCTCCTGCTGCGTCACCGAGATCAGATACAAGGTCGTTGTAGATAGTCATAATTTCCTTTGAAGATGCATTTTCATCATGATGTTGCATAATTTCAATCAATAAGCAACGCTCAAATTCACGAAGTCCGCCTAACTTGATACTGAAAGGACTTTTTTCCATGGCCTGCAAACCAGTCTCCCTTTCCATTTGGTGCGTGTGCCTGACCCTAGATGCGCGGGTTTTTTTACGTACTATCTGGGCAGGTTTGTTGTTAGCACACCCATGGCATTTACACATGGCAGTACAATTTTTAGAAGATTTGTAACATATGCATCTTATATTCTCACAGCGTTTTGCATTTTGTCTTAACCTATTTTTATCATTAATGCCACATGCACAAGTACGTACTGGACCATCCTTGCTCATTTGTGACTCCACCTTTATTGTCTCATTTCCTGTAGCAGCCTTACGCGTAGGACTGACATCCTCGTTTGACTTTACTTCAACTTCTTGATCAGTTGGAATAGCTGCGCTGTAGTGGGCCATGTTCTGATCAAATATAAGGAATATCAGCGGATTTGTATGTGTTGTTGCAACTGTTGGAACTGTTGTTAGTACCTCTGACCCTTGCATATTTGTGAACACAGTGATAGGAGTTTCCAACACGTTTGAAATAGCTAGCAAGGCTGCATCTCCGATAGGTAGGTCATAAACTCCGGATTGTCTAAATTGCTGTACCATGTCATAATAGTCTTGGCCAGGAGAAACGGAAAAATGGTAACGTTCGTAGTGATCTAGAAATTCTTCAACAACTAGCATTCTTAGTCTGTATACCAGATCGTCTTCGCCTACAGTAGAAGGATTTATTCCTATGTTTTCCAGTGCAATTTGAAAACTTGTTCCCATATACTTGCTTTTTTGTCGCAATAGGGAGACAACCACAGATCTGAAAAGACAGTCTCCGTCCGGTCTAATGCTCACCTTCTCAAATCCAAAAGAGTTTACCGTGTCTACTAGGTTAACACTAGTGTCGTTTTCCAACGACCTACCGAATCTAGTTCCCAACTTAGACAAAAACAATTTTGTTTCATCAATCAATGGCGAATTAGCACTTTTGTTTCGAAGGTATCTGACAGCCTTTGTTCTTGCGATAGCATTTGTGACTAATTGGACAGTTTCCAGCTGCATAGTCTTGTCACTTTCCAAATACATGTATGTGTGATTAGATGTAGGTCCAGTAGTTGCTTCCAGCATTTCTCTTAACATGGTTTCCCCTCTGTTGAGAAGTGTGTCTTCTGTCTGGCCTGGTAAAAGCATGATGGAGCTGGTTGACGCTTGCAGGGTCCCGTCTGAAACACATATATGGTTATTAGTATACAATTACTTAGAATTGCATTTTTTTACTATTAGGCTAATTATCATCGGATTGAATTTAGGCATTATGTTTAGGTAAGGGCTGTAGGGCGTATTCAAGAGACGTCATCACCCCTGCCCTCCGTGTGTCGCCATGTTGTGGTACATCGCCAAACTCGGCAACAATTTTCCAGAAAATCAAAAGTCCATTTATTTTGTCTCTTACGTTATACGCTTTAATATTTGGTTCTGGAAAAGACTCGTACACACAGATCAGTACATGGCTTAGTGTTTCTCGAGGCCTACAACCACGTTGCGACCGGATAAGTAGGGAGGTCGAGGAGACTTGCAATAAGATTTGATCGGGATGGGGAATTTGGACTAGACAGGACCGTAGGGAATGGCCGCTGCACAAATGTCTTGTTTCATAAAAAGCCATCACAGAACTAAAGTCACATCTGCTCATTACGTCGCTTTTATGGTTGACCAGTTTGTTCGTAGTTTTTTCCTGCTGCTTGCTATCTGAGTATTTCTCATACCCCCATTCCACTTGACGGCGCTCTGGCGGCGCTCCCTCTACGACCTAAAATTGGGTACTCCGCTAAAAAGTTTTGCTCTCGTGCGGACCGGAGCTGGAACGTGCGGACCGGAGCTGCACTTTAAATACGGGTGTGTCTCCGCGATCGGGCCAATTTCATGTCTTTTGATCTTTTGGTGTGGGTAAGACAGTATCAAATTGGCCAGTCTAACCATTTCCCCACGTGGTTACAGACTGGCCAATTTGATACTGTCTTACCCCCATCACCAAAAGATCTGCTTGGAGATTAGAGTCAATCTACTGTACCTTGTACAGGTGTGGTGATATGACTTGTCTTTCTGGGCACATGACTGGTCCTGGGATTTCTGTCTACCGTGTCACTACCGTGTCCTGCAAGTTAGATCATGTATTTCAAAGTTAATGATTAATCGTACAAAATCGACAATGCAAGAGGACAATAGGAATGGGAGGGGCGTATCGGATAATAAAGCTAGAGCGGTCATATAACAAAAAAATTAAAAGGCCATACAAATAGAAAACGCACCTGCACCGGAGGCTAATAGCTGAATACCTCCAACAATTGTACAGATGATGGGCATAGCTCTGTAGCTTATAAGCGAGTTTTCATACACACATTACTGGATCATGGCATAGAAAACAAATTGTATCATTGAATTACCTTTAGGATTGTTGCCTTCATGCGGTCGCCACTTCTCTGAGACGGAGGGAGGGTTGTAACGAACTCCTTTCAGCTGATGTTGATTGTTCACAGCATGAAACACATTACTAATGGCAGCTTCGGCTAGTGGTAGTCCAATGCATGGTGAACGCATAATACCGTGTTTATTCAGTTTTGAGTGCAACTTTTCATTTTTATTAGTGCCCGCTCCAACAGGTATATTTGACAAACAGCCTTCCGCGATGTGACACCTCAGATTTTTCAAAGCGCGAGTTGTCTTTAAACTGAATACTGGCAGATCGTTTAGTTTCCTTTCGTGCCAGTGTTCATAAAATCTTTCCCAGTTTTTTAGCAAGTCATGTTTCTCGGGTGTTGGCTCTTTTCTTACTTTACCTTTATCAGTCGCTTTTCGGAAAATCATTTTGAATTCATTTATCAACAGCTTACGTATAGGGCATGCTTTTCTTATTGTTGTTGTGAACCGTTGCACAGCATGAAACAAGTCTAATTTCACCGAGACATGAGGTCCAAACAAATCTGTTAGCATATGTCTCCAACTGCAGCAATTGTCAATGAATATTTGGCTTATTGGTCGTGAAGATCGTTGCTTTATAGCTTGGAAGAGGGGCCGAACTTCATGGAATTTTGTTGACTGTGCTAGAGTGTACTCTAATATCTTGCCTTTACTATTCAATATCACAAACAATGTTGAAAATTGATTTATGAATTTCTTTGTAACGGGATGATAAAAACCAATTTTTGACGCAACTTTGAAGGTATGATCGCATGTGATATAATCTATTTCCTGCAACTTCATTGTTTCCTCTCTCACATTCTTGTTTCTTTCTGTGTCTGTCAAGTACAATTGCAGTAGCAATGCCCTACTTGGTACCGAAAGTAAAGACTCGTTGAAATCTGGAAAACTTTGTATAACCGCATTCAGGTCAAAACTGGACCCATTGAATTGCTCACGGTAAACGAAGTACTCTCGTTGTTTCAGGCAGTAATGCCTGTGGTACTGCTCAGCACAGATGGACCGAAACGTACTGACTTCCATTCCATGATTGACACATGATTTAAACCATGACAGTAGTTTATGTGTCGTAGCAGCTTGGTGCGTCAGTACGAACGGCACTTCTCTAAATTCTGCCACCTGTTCCAGTAGAACCGGATTTGTACCACAGATGATGTGACCTTTCTTACATTTGTAGCCCTGAAATAAAACAGGTAAAAATAAATGTATAGGTGCAATCAATAAATTATGAGAAAACGCGTTTTGACTTAAAATAAGAAACCCAACAAAGATATATTTTCCAGATATTCGTGTACTTGCAGTTTATTGTTATTTATCCAGCTTCTACGTTCTATACGCTAACAGATATCGGAAAACACATGGAGTCCAGACACAGCGTAACATCCATTACGACTGGATATTTATATCATATGCAACGCCGAAAATTCTGTATACAGGAAATCAAAAGGCCACAAGGTTTGACATCGCCTGTCTTCAAAATTTTGACTTACGAAATTCTCAGAATGGACTAATTCTAATGTTTTTACTCATTCCTATCGTCAACTCAAAATAAATAGTATATTTAGAGAATGCTCACCCATGATATAATGAGAGCCCTTTCTTCTTCAGTGTAGATGGAACGAATAGAAAACCTCTTATTCTGCTTCCCAGACTTTACGAATTTTGTAATACCTTCACTTGCTTTAACAACAGTGAGAAGGCAGTGGCAGGTGGGGCATAGGAATCGGGTGTTCAAGGGTCGTATAGGCTGCCAGAGGAACACAGTTGGTATCAGGAAATGTTCAGTTTTCGGCGGTCCATCGGAAATGGCTATTTCCATCCAGGATCTTCGAACGAACATAGCTTGGACCTCTCCCGTGCTTTCGAAGTCTTGAATACACCTTGCCACAAAAGTCCGGGTTTCTGGAGATAGATTTGTGAGAGCACCATTTGTTGAACGTGAGAGGGAGATAACCAACAAAACCACACAGGTTTGCCAAGCTAGCCTGGACGCCATCATAGTTGATCGCGCCTGCATGGCAGCCAGTCTGGTACCGTGGCTGGTCACACTCGTAGTACCACCGTCGCACGCACAGATGAAACCACAGCCACATCCAGTCTAATTAATCCCATCCAAGCAATTCGTGCTTCACACCCCGCCTAGAGTGGGCGTGATGCCCCGTGGAGGGCTTTGCCCAGAATTGTAAATAGAGTATCTTTCCCAACCAACCCCATACATTGCTGATAATGAAACGTTTTGAGTAGTGACTTGTTATCTTCGCCAAGGTTATGTCTTCCAAAGTGTCTTTTGATCTGTACATTATAGGGTCACCATTTTTGGATAATAGATAGCTCTTCGTCTAGGTAAGAAGTGACAAGGGTTTAAGCCCCCTAGCAGCTTGCTTACATTGGTTTATTTCAAACAACTCACAATTATGTACAAAAACGGCGCCATCACTTGGCAGCCTCTAAGGCTGAATTGTGTGATTAGAAACGCTATACAGTGAAGTGAAATCCTGGTCGTCATTCCGTGTACATGTATTAGAAACAGTCATAAATCATATCATTAAAATCATACATTTCACCGTCTATTCATGATTTAAAATGTACGGTACAAGGTACGGTAGTGTACTTCTGTTGTACCGCTCTGTGCGCGCTGGCAACTGGTCAAGTTTTGTACTTTGTCTAGTAATCCTCCCACTGACGCTACTCCTGGTTTGGGGCAGCCAGTGCCGGTAGAGGGTAGAAGCTTGTACATTGTTCGCAAATCGTCTGCAAAGGGCTTCTCTACGATCCTCGAGTGTCTGTAGCTGTAACACCTCCAGTGCTGACTTGTAATTCATGAACTCCTTGCCAAGTGTGATTCTGGTGGCTATTCTTTGAATATTTTCGCTCCTCTTTCTCTGTGCTTTGGTCAGATCAGGGTGCCCTAGAGGTGCGGCATATTCCAACACAGGACGGACGAAACATGTACAAGTATATGTAGTAAGAAGATCTTCAATGGGCGGGTTGAATTGGCGCAAACGGCAGAGAAAGTATAGCCTCTGGTTTCCCTTCTTTGTTGTTTCCTTGCTTGGAACTCCTGTTAGTTGATAATCTTTAAACTCCAGCATGACACCAGACCACCAGCAGAGTTGGTCTCGTACCGCCACATTCTCTTAATTTCTCTCGTTTTGTTGTTATCGTTGGTGTGTCAGACTTTGAAGTCAGGCCCGCACCACCCCTGATATAAAACCAAGATAGCCTTTGTGTAGTTTGATTCTGTAGACAACCTTTAACAATATTGAGACAGTACATCAGCACCGCAGCATGTGTTTGATTGGCACACCTGTATCACAACAACATACTCTCCACAGATGAGACAATGAATGTCGACGGTATGAAGTTGAACATCTCTAGTTTATACAGTAAATACATACAAATGAAGTGTAAAGGTAATTGTGTGTTCAGGAAAAGTGTATGTTCTCTATAAAAGATACTTGTGTGTTCAGGAAAAGAGTATGTCTCTAAAGAGGCCGACGATTTTGGCCAAATGCATGTCAGTAATGTTATCTATTGTTTCAACCTACAGGCATAGGATGGCGTCTAGGACCGTGAGGTTCATCTCAGGAGCCGACCAGATGGTCATCTGTCCATATGACCACCATCATGTTATCCACAGCCGAAACCTAGGCAAGCACATCCGGAAGTGCCGGAAGGTTCGTCATTTCTTTTATGACACATCTGTTTTGGACATATGGTTCGAATTTCTTTGAGAATAAAGAAAATTGTTACACTTTGCCAACTCGGCTGCCAATGCAATGTGAATAAGTAGTATTGTGTTGTGTTGTGTTGTACTTTCCATTACTTCATTTATGCCACACCAAGTACCTTTTATGACTTACATCAGAGCCCAAGCATGGGGCCCAATCTTATAATTTCGAACTCTCACCTACCAAATATCAAGACAATCCATTTAAGCGTTCTCGAGTTATCATTTACAGACAGACAAACAGGCTCACGAACGCTCCCGATAACATAACATTCTTGGTAAAGGCAATGTATCATATTTGGTCTCTTATGGCGATTCTGGGGATATTAAGCAATGATCTTGAGCAACGGAATAACATTTAGTTCGTTTCAATGTGTCCTTTTTAATCTTACATTTCCAGAACTACACAGGGCCAGAGTTGGCGGTCTGCGCCTTCAGTGCTGTGCACATAATGCCCCCCCAGGAACTTCTCGCACACCAGGCCAGCTGCCCATATGGTAGGTCCAATCAGATGCACGGAATAGAGTTATTGTTTTCTGAGATCAGCTTGGAGATTACTGCAATGCCATACCTTTAGGCCCAGTTGTGTATAAAGACGTCCCGACAACAATGTTCTGACAGCGGGAAATATCGCCACTGTAGCGAAAATCTGCGCATGAATTGGGCCTTATTAGCAAGAATGTTGCTTTGCGAGGGGTCTTCCAAGGGATCTGAGATCATTTCCAAAGGGAATGGTGTAAAATTGACTTTTGGTAGCATTTCTTGCGAAGAAGACAAGGTGACAAAGGTGCGATTGCCCTTCTATAGATGTGTGAACGATCTGATATAATTGGGAAGGGGGAAAGACCAGTACCCGTATTGGTACCCATACGGTGTTCCCAATAATCCATTGTCGCCGGCAACAATCCAACAGGCACCGAGGAATCGCGCCTCCTAGCGAAATACCTTAGGATCCCACCTTTCAATAAGTTTGCACTGCAGGCCGACTGAGCATCTCTACGCCGACTGGTAAACGCACACATGTTTACAAGAAACCAACCAGACAATTTTCATAATAGTCATTTTCTGCCACCACGTACACGGAGTATTCAGTAGAACTTCATCAATTATTAATCAAAACAACCCGCATGCTCAAGAAAATTAGGCGGATTTTTTTACGTACATCGCAAGACGATCTTGTTGGATGTACGTAAAAAGAAAAATAATCCGCTAAGTCCCTTTCAGCTGGAAATAAAACTCAACCCATGTATTTTCCAACCAAATCAAAAGAAATTGACCTCTGTATTTGTACACATTATTAAGCCGTGATTTGATCAATGCCAAGGCGAACGCAAGGTCCTTGCTTAGGGGGCGGCAATGGGTTATTGGAAAACACCGTACGGGTACCTACATGTATACGGGTACTGGTCTTTTCCCTTACCCGATATGATTTATGCATACGCCTCACGCCTTACATATTTTCTCCTCTTCCTTCCCATTCAGCCAAGTATGATGTCTATGCCGCGGCTCCCGAGTAGGAATGAGCTCCAGCAGAGAGAAACTCGAGAAACCCACCAAAACCAAGCCCGAAGGGAAGTAGAAACGAAACGGAAGGCCGAGTACTAGTGTAAAAGGCGAAGTGCTGAGAAAGGGGGCATCTCGGAAATAAACCAAGCTAGCTAAAAACAAAATGCTAAACATACTGGACAGTCTAAGGAATACATTAAAAGTGCTCAAAATCTGTTAACTTAACTACATAAAAGTGGTAATCATCATAGGAAACAATGACAGGAATAAGCTTTTAAGCAAGATCTAGATCATAAACCTAAACCTACTGAACAATGTAATAAATGCATAAAAGGGCGGCTACGTCTTAACAACAGAAAAGTATTCATGATCATAGAAAACAAAGGCAGCAAGCTAACTAAAAACTGATTTTATAGAACTTTAGATACATGGCAGTTCAACCACATGTCTGACGTGGAATGGCTGCTTATTAGAATAAAAGTATTTGTAAACATCACACCCCTGTTATGTTGTTTTCATTTTTATGTATAGTTTGATACATTACATAATGGAATATGATGAAATTTGAATGGGGAAATGCTAGGATGAACGGGTGCATGTAAGAATGAATGGGAAATGCTAGGATGAACGGGCATGCGTAAGGATGAAGGGGAAAATGATATTATGAACGGGGATATGTAAGGATGAATAGGAAAATGCTAGGATGAACAGGAATGAATGAGGATGAAGGGGAAAATGCTGGGATGAACGGGTATGCGTTAGGATGAATAGGAAAATGCTAGGATGAACAGGTATGCGTAAGGATGAATAGGAAAATGCTGGGATGAACGGGTATGCGTAAGGATGAATAGGAAAATGGCTAGGATGAACGGGTATGGGTAAGGATGAATAGGAAAATGCTAGGATGAACGGGTATGGGTGAGGATGAATAGGAAAATGCTAGAATGAACAGGTATGCGTAAGGATGAATAGGAAAATGCTGGGATGAACAGGTAGGCGTAAGGATGAATAGGAAAATGCTGGGATGAACGGGTATGCGTAAGGATGAATAGGAAAATGCTGGGATGAACGGGTATGCGTAAGGATGAATAGGAAAATGGTAGGATGAACAGGAATGAATAAGGATGAAGGGGAAAATGCTGGGATGAACAGGTATGCGTAAGGATGAATGGGAAAATGCTGGGATGAACGGGTATGCGTAAGGATGAATGGGAAAATGCTGGGATGAACGGGTATGCGTAAGGATGAATAGGAAAATGCTGAAAAAGGATTAGTAAGGTTGAATAGAATTAGGATGGGAGTGGATGAGGAGTGTACCGTTGTTCATCAGAGGTTGTGCAGTTGATGGACCACATGTGAAGTCTGTACCTGTGGTCCTATGGTGCTACTGTATTACCACTGATAATGACATGCGTCATGCATATGTAATGTTCTCATTTGCATGCTTGTGACTTCTTACATGCGGCCGCTACCAGATGGTGGTAGTCCGGAGGTGGCCCTCTAGCCGATGGTCTCTGGCCGAAGTTCATATCGTCTGTGGGCATAATAATGTAGAAAGAACACGAGACTGAGTGTCTGGGTTAAAATGTACACTGTGTACCCATAACAGAGATGGGGACGGCAGAGACTCTCTGCTACTTGTGGTCCACAGATCATAAAACGATACTTCCTAAAATTCTACATGGTATATTATACTATACCAACTTACCGCTCTCCTTCGTTCTTACTGCAAGCTTCCACTGCCAACCTATTACGTGCTGTAATAGCTGTCATCCTGCGGGGGGACGGCAATTGCTAGAAAGGGATAAAAGGGGGACGTGTTACAATCATGATCGGAGGAATTTGTAAC
>NW_017803379.1:394182-405566 GCF_001625305.1 Branchiostoma belcheri | reverse complement strand
CTCGGCTGGTCGTCGGGCCGGAGGGCATCACTCGGCTGGTCGTCGGGCCGGAGGGCATCACTCGGCGGGTGGAGGGTATCTGAAATTACTCAAAAGAGAATAGTCAATTCCGTACATATACAATGTATTTTATTTCACACAACATGAACAGTCTGGTGGAGACACGACAGGAAGTTAATGATTTGTGATGAAAAATTTCCGTCCACTAACTTAAGAAATGTAACAATTACCCGCTATCTACCCAAGGCATTGTCAGTAGGGAGAGCCACAATCTCTTGGTTGATTGCAAGGCGTTGAATATGTTGCAATGATACTCAGAGGGATATTTCTGGTGGGGCCCTCACCAGCAATGTCACTCGGAATGTCATCGAAACACATTCAAGCACCTTACCAACAACCAGGAAACAGTGATTATCCCTGCCAACAATAGTTCAGGTACACAGAAGGAACTGTTACATTTTTTCAGCTATGAAATCATAAATTATTAGATTACATTGATGAAGGTTAGACAATAATATGCTAAGTTACTCAAGCAACTGGATAAAATCATAAATCAGACCATCATAAATCAGACAATCATAAATCAGAAAATCATAAATCAGAAAATCATAAATCAGAAAATCATAAATCAGAAAATCGTACATCAGATCCAGTTGCTTGAGTAACTGCTTTTTGACATGAAATTACAACTAGTCTGTCCCAGTCCGTCTCTACCAGACCAGAAAAAAATCACAAATAAACTAAATGCAAAATCACAAATTAAAGACATGCAGAACATACTTAACCCGGCTGGTCGTCGAGCCGGAGGGCATCACTCGGCAGATCGTCGGGACCGAGGGCATCACTCGGCGGGTGGAGGGTGTCACCCGGGGAGAGTGCAAGCCGATGGTCGGGCCGTGGCCGCGGTGGTCGGCGGCCATGCAGACTGTGGCAGGAGGACGGCCTCTCCGGCGGGTGGTCGGGCCGGAGGGCGTCACCCGGCTGGTGGTCGGGCCGGGGAAAGTGCAACCCTGGCCGCGGTGGTCAGCGGCCATGCAGGATGTGGCAGGTGGACGGCCTCTCCGGCTGGTGGTCTGCCGGAGGCCCCCGGCAGGTGGTGGGGCCGGGGGGAGGGCCCCTCCAGATGGTGGTAGTCCGGAGGTGGCCCTCTAGCCGATGGTCTCTGGCCGAAGTTCATATCGTCTGTGGGCATAATAATGTAGAAAGAACACAAGACTGAGTGTCTGGGTTAAATGTACATTGTGTACCCATAACAGAGATGGGGACGGGAGAGACTCTCTGCTACTTGCGGTCCACAGATCATAAAACGATACTTCCTAAAATTCTACATGACATATTATATATACCAAACTTACCGCTCTCCTTCGTTCTTCTGCAGCTTCCACTGCCAACCTATTACGTGCTGTAATAGCTGTCATCCTGCGGGGGGGACGCAATTGCTAGAAAGGGATAAAAGGGGGCTGTTACAATCATGATCGGAGGAATTTGTAACATATAAACATTCCTCAGTTATATGGAGAGAGTTTAATTGACACAATATAAGTACATCGACGTAACAGGTCTTTAAATCATACAGACAGACGAGGTGTGTATGAAAATGTACGTAAAAGACTATGGAAAGACCACGAAATGCACCAAATGCGTTATATATTTAGAAATATGTCACAGCAGCGAAGTCAAGCGTTAATAACCTGATTAAAAATTGAATGTGAAAAAAAATTACCTACAAAAGACCAGCAGGACATATTTGAAAAAAAAAATTAAATGAAAGACAAGACATACATAGTGCATGGTCTTCTTCATCATATCAACACTTACCACTTTCACTCCAAAGAGAGCCGCTGTGGCCTGTCTCGATAGAAGGCCCGCAACCCTTTGCGGCCTCCACATACCAGGTGCAGGTGCACCCGGTGGTGCAAGTCGCGGTCGAGGTGGTCGTCGAGTCGGTGGAGCGGGCGGCACAGGCACTGGTGCAGGCACTGGCACGGGCAAGGGCGCAGCCGCGGGCACTGGCACGAGCACTGGCGCGGGCACTGGCACTAGTGGCACTGGCGGACCTGCTGGTGGAGGCGGTGGCGCTGGTGCGGCCGGAGCTGCGGGCTGAGCCGGTGGTAGTGGCTGGACAGGCGCAAAGCCAAACCTGGGATCGCTATCTGTAAGAAAAACACAGAAAGGGGACACATTTAGGAGGGCCTGCATTAGGTAGAATCAAAGCGAATTACACTACACAAAATGCGCCAATTATGCTCTATGTTGAAATAGAGCTGTCCGTCTACACTAGTTAAGTCTATTGAGGGAACTCCGAAGCTAGAGTGACTGATCTAGGTGAGAACATTTTCCTTTTGCGTTGGAACAAATGATTTACCGTTGAACAATGTAATTACCAATATAGTTGAACTTTCATGACAGCACATTAAGATCATTGCATTCAACTTGCATTCAATGTTACATTTGCGTGCTAACATGAAATCTGTTGATACTTAAATTAAAATCATTACTTATTAGCTACATAGTTTCAATGTCACAAGCAATTACATGTAATACTGGACTGAACAAAGCAGTTACTACAAAAATATATAAACCACAATGAAACAAATTGGCTAGCTTACACATGATGGCTTTATATCAGGCTAAAGCAGCTGGTCAAATTTTCTTGTCCTGTGTCCTGACAGATAAAGATCATATTAAAGCAGTCGCCAACTTACGAAACCAGTTGGGTTTGCGTTTGGGGCGGCAGCTTCTTCGCCGATGGTCTGGCGCTGCTGTTGGTGATATAAAGAAAAGAAAGAGTTATTAAAGGGCACATTATTGTTATGTCAAATGCATGTAATAGTATTAGCATGAATTTTAAAGCTCATCTGTGTTGGTACAATTATTCACATTGAAGTTTGAGAACTTTCGTTCAACACAATAGACATAATTGCTCAGCTCAAATTTTCGGCCGCATTATGATGATATAGCATCGACCATTCAGCGATATAGCCTTCGCAACTGATGGCAACGACCGTTTCATATACAAGATCGGAAACACAGTTGACAATGCGGTAGGTGCTACCAAAACCATAAATGATACCCCTGTATGTCCTAGGTACACATCATGTACAAACGCAAGAAAGTATAACAAAGTATACACGTAACACATGTCTCCGTACATACAAATGTATTTGGACTGAGTGACAAGACGGGGACCGATCCATAACTAGCGCCATCTAGCGAACCTCTGAAACATTCAGTTTCATAAAGCACGGCAAATTTGAAATAACGCGATCGACTTCACATAACACTGGAAATTTCAACGTCAAAAACCTAAAGCAAGCAGGTTTTCGATCGTTGGCGATTTCGTTTCATTTTGAAAGTAGCCAGTTTTCAAGATTACAAACAAAGGAGAGAGGGTTGTTCTAGTAAGATGGCGCTGTACAGGAAATGGCGCTGCATGGTAAATGATAGCAAATGTACGACAGCATGATCGTTGAAAGAAATACATGTACTACAGAAAAAAGGACAAGCACAAGCTGGCATTCGAACCCGGGTCAAAAAGCCTACACATCAAACACTAAACGAACACTCTACGCTACGAAACTTCACAAGAGTTGGCGGAGCGATCTACTACTACACATGTAGTACCTAGTATTTTCACTTTTGTTTACCACTATATATGAAGAATGGCTTCGATCCTTTCCGATGGTAACGATTGTTTACGAGACAGAAGTTAGTGTCCCTTTCTTAAAGAAGTACTCGAGCTTGGTATATCGCGCTTTTAGTGGACACTCTTCGAAGTTTCTTCCCGATCGATGGGAGTTTTGCGCCTGTAGGACTCATTTTACGACACTAGTAATTGATTAGCCCCTGATTGCTACTGTCGTCGTGAATATCCTACCGGGAGCATACTTGAGTCTAGTGGTAGAAGAGCTCTTTCAGCCACGAAGAGTACGTACCCAAACTGCGATAGCTATATACATAGATTGGACATCACTCATCAGGCCAGAAAACATTCCTAATCAATCGGCATGAGTAAGTCACGATTTCTGTTGATGGGATTCGTTCTATGGGCAAGATGAAACTGTGTAACGAACAATACTGGAAGTATAATTGGGCTCACCGGTGTTGTTGATTCTAGCCATTCTCTAGACTGAGAGCAAGTCGATAGCAAGAGTCACAGGGACGTAATCGCGTAATAGTCACAAGGACGTAAACTGAACCCTCAACGAGAGTGAGCTTGGCCTGCTCGTCAGGCCTTATATACCCAGACGCGCTGTCCCGACGTACGTCTAGACACTGGGTCTAGACACGTGGGTCTAGACACTACGTCCAGACAAGACAAGGTGTGGCTGGAGGCTTCCGTGTTCGACCTGAGATGGGGAAAATGCAATGTCGCTGATGGAGAACGGTTGCTTTTTGTGTATCATAGGCTGAGTCTAGTTATCTATTGGTGGCACCAAAAAATAAAGGGACTCACGTAGACTGTTCTGGGCCTATTTCAAACACATTAATTATGAAATGATGATTTTTCAATATCGAAAAAGATATAGCAGACCGATTTCCTCTCCCAGAATATCTTTTGCCACCCTGCAATTGCAGTGGATGCCTTTATATATATATATTAAGTCCAAATTTATATTAAAAATCTTGTACAATGTTGCAACATTTCTTATTCTTTACTTTTCACGTAATCTCTTTTGACTTGGAATGAAATTCACAACGACAACATCATTGCTGACATCATTCATTCTCCAATTTATTTGAACTTCTTACACATTTTTCTACATGACATTTGATAACATTATTAAATTTACTTACATGTACTTTGACATTATGAATAAATACAGCTCACAAGGCAATGCTAGGCTTCACAATCAAAACCATGAGCACAAAGTATGTTCTACAGTCATGTTTATATTATGATCCTACAGTTTAATCTCAATACACAGACCTCACAATACAAGTACATATAAAAATGTGGCCATTGAAAAAATGAATTATCAACAATGGGTCAGTTAAAGTTGGGCAAGACTAGGGGGTTAAGAAGAATTTAACCTTGTTGCTGAAAGATGAAGTTTTACATGTCAGCTGAAACAACATACTTCCTTCTGTATTAAGGTACATGTACATGTATTTCCTTGTCTGTATTAACTTTGAGTCAGAGATATTTGACTTGAGCACAATCTGATTTTTCAATATCGTACTTTTTTTCGTGTGTCCACAGTCAAAAGTGAGGTTTTTTTCATTCAAGGTTTCATTTCTTAAACGTACACTTTTAAATCGGCAATTTGATACACTTTCTTTATGTCTCCCTCAACACACATTTTGTATTCTATGGTTTATATAATACTACATGTACAAAGAGTATAAATAAATAGAGTATGTTGTTTGGATAGGACACTAACAATTCATGAACCACTATCAATATCAACACTTCTTGAAATTACTGGAAGGACTGTAAGCCACAGTAGAGTTTATGCATATTCAAACAGTTCTTACCCTTACCACTTTCACAATGAAGAGGACAATGTTGAGTGGTAACCTAAGTGGAAGATACAGCACTGAGACTATATTCATCAGAAATAAACACACATGTAACACTTTCCATACACTGTTGTTCATAACTGTTCATAAGTTATATTGTTAATCTGTGAATTCTATGTTGGACAGCAGTTTTCTGATAAAATTTTTCTTATGTAGAAAGTACATTTCTTTCAGAACATTGCTGGTATGTATACAACTGATGAGGGTACAGTTAGTGAAAGCACACAAAGGACATCTTTTCACATTTCAGTGATATCTCTACATTATTCAGTGATATGTTTGTGTTACATTTTTGTACGATATATGTACAGGGATTGTCTGGTTGTATCTGCAAATTCATATATTCACTTTAGGACTTGAAATTGTACCATGACATCAGTTCTATCCACATGTACATGTATGTACTGTAAATGAAATGCTGACAACTAGTGATTATTGACTGCCGGAAGTTTTTTGGGCTTTCATAGATTTCTAGTTCATTCTTTTCACTTGCACCAAGCAACTGTTTGCAGGTGCTTTAGGTTCTGTCTATATGTGGTTGTATGGCCCATTTGGTAGAAGAACAGACTTTGTTGAAGTTATCTTGTCATGTTGGAAATTGGATGAATTTCCTTTGATAAACTAATGCCTTCAGCTTGCTGCACATGCAGAGGATGGATAGAAAATGGTGTTGGAAATATAATTAGGTTGACACAGTTTCAATGATAGAAACCAAGACGTAACAATGTTTCTTGCTTGTGTAAGGACATACATGTCAGCTATGTCACTGTGCAACCTTATGGCAGTTGACCAGAATACAATGAATTTATCTGATGTTAAACATACAGTTACAATGTAGGTTGAATCTGTTTCAATGATACAATGTACAAACCAAAATACATATGAGGTTTCACTCATCCCAGAGTAAAGCATACATGTACATGCACATGTAGGTAATTGCGAAATTGTGTCACTCTGCGACCAGTGTAGCCAGGCAGGAGAGGTGTTCAACATATGGTGAATTGATCTTTTTTGTTGTGTAAGAAATACAATTTTTTATATTTTGATGATAGAAACCAAAGCATACATGATGTTTCATGGTAGTGTAAGGATGTACATATAGGCAGTGTCACTGTGCCACTGGTGGAGCCAGGCGGGAGATGATGCCGATGGCCTTGTTGCACATGTTACGGATGAAGACAGGGCAGCTGGGGCGGGAACACAGCTGTTCCATCATCACACGCAGCTCATAGAACAGCTGTCTGCAGAGGGACAAAGCGAGATGTACATGTAACTACTAGAGAAAGGTAATGTTTACCTTCATATGGAGCTGGTCTAGCCTAACAAATTATATATTTTTACTCAAACACATAAATATATAGCGACCAGCCCCTCCTGGCCTGTCACTTGCTACATAATGTAATCCAACTCCACAGGGTGTCTGCTACAGCACCAGTTACCATGGTGACAGACATAAAGGTAAACCTAATAAGGATCAGGTTACCTTGAGTAGGGGTTTCTCCTGGAGGCGTACCGCAGGGTCAGGAAACGGTAGTAGATAAACGGCACCAGCAGACTCATCCGTCCTCTGGGAAGATAAAACATTCTGTAACCACAGTCTAGAACATTTCTCAGATAATGATAAGATTAAGTGGGGTTACATGTTGTTTTTTTTACTTCTCCAACCACCAGGTAAAACAAGGGAAACAGTCACTGTGAGTACATAGGTCCTGAATTGCTTGGAATGAGTTTGTGGCCAAGAAACAACAATAAAACATATACTTGAATGTTATACTTCTGAACCAAAACTTTGGTTGAGGAGGTAAGAGGTGGTGGAAGGGGAGGGATGGGCTCCTCCATCCAATACCTTGCCCAAGACACAGTGTATCATCAACCAACTGTCCCAATGGCCTGAAAAAGGCTATTTACCTTAACCTTTATACATTTACCTTATTTCTTCTGACCAAAAGGACAACTCACCCGAACACCATGAAGACCACTGCCGGCATGAGGAAAATCTCTGTGCAGGCCACCAGGCGTAAGATGTCCTGCTGCCTGGCAACCAGCTTGTCCAGTAAGGAACGTAGAAACTGGCCAGCGTTTGGGCCCTGGAGCTGTAGATGGGAGATTAAACACCTTACTAGTATTACTCAAGCTACAGCACATGCTCCTAGAAATGTAAATACAGAAAGGAAAGAATAGAAAACTTTGAAATGGCTGATAGAATTGGATTTAGCAGGGATCTATAATGTATACAAATTTCATGTACATTTCTATCCAATATTTACCTAAGGTTAAAAGGTCTAATAACTGTTGAATATTGTTACTTTGCCAGACTTAAGTATGCTTCTAGCTAATATTCATCCATGCATACTGGTACATGTAAGGCATACATACAAGTGTATAGAGCCCTGGACAATGAGAGTTTGTACATATGTATTATTGCACAGACTATATGAAACAAGGTGACCATGTGGTTAGGGTTGTTGACTCACATTAAGTAATGTCTTGGTGAAGGCTGTTGCATGGAGCAGGGCAAACAGGAACACTGGCATGAGAATCACTGCGACATACTGGTTAAGGGTTAATATAACTACGCACAGTATATTTTGTTCCACATTCATGATTGTCAATGGGGAATTAAATGTAATCAATCTCCAATTCAAGCAGATTTCTTCAGGGGCATCACACTATAGTTGGCCAACCCATAACCAGTTAACCTGTCTACATAGAGACCACCTGGGCAATGTGACCACTTTTTTGGTGGTTCCTTAAATCATTAAAAAATTTTGTTGTTATTGACACTTGAAGCACCAGTCCACACACTAGACCAGATTTTATCAGTCCCCTGAGTGGCCTCCTTGGACAGTTTCTGACTGTATGACAATCTGAAAGTCATAAGGGCCAGATAAACATTTCAGGGCCCTTTGAAATATGAGAGGGACCTGCAAACAGAAAACAAACAAACTAACAAAACTAATAATTACAAGGGACCTGCTAACAGTAAATCAGAATTGGAAGGGTGTAGAGCTATTGACTGCCTGTGTCAGAAGGCATGGGAGCCCCTATTAAAGTCTAAGTAATTTCGCATTTTGAAAAGGATACTTGTGAAGGGGAATGAGTTGACGAAGATGAGTGCGAAGAAGAGATAGTGTGCGCTGTCCTCCAGCACCAGCTGGGCAAAGAACTCCCTGGTGAGCTGCGGGCGGGGCAGTCTCTGGTGCAGCCGCAGCACGCTGGTGATGGCACTGCTGATCAGGGCCCGCTGGTAGCAGCCGTACGCAACATGGACACTGTGAGAGGGTAGGTGAATGATGTAAAATACAGTTAAAGAGTAGAGGTCCTTCCTGCAGATGTGAGTTGTTCAAACCATACAGTCATGTTTCAGGCTTGAAAAGGTGACAATCACCTGTTATGTCAATCCTTCCAAATGGTGGGGTCATGTGGTATAACAAGTGTTCAAGTGGTCCCGGGTTTGAATCCTGTCACTGATCTTGTGCCCTTAGGAAAGGCACTTAACACGACTTTCCTCACTTCACTCAGGCGAAAATGAGTGCATAGCGCTATAGCTTCAGTCAGGGACATCCTCTCAGATAGGACGTAAATTTAAAGCTGGTGTTCCCTTGTTTAAGAAGAGACACAACTCAATCACATTAAAGATCCCAATGCTCCTATCAAACAGAGCTGGGTTCCTTCCCAGTGTGAGTGGTTCAAACCTTGCACAGTGTGATCACTATTCATTAACAGGTTGCCACAAACCTAGTTACTAATGGAGCATGTACTTGTACAACCTTTATTCAGTGATTTAAAAACAGATCCTCACCCTAACAACGGTATGGCATACAGAAGGGAGCATCCCACGGTGAAGACTCGACTCAACCACAGGCCAGCGTCCACTTTATGGGCCAACATGTAATTCTGCAACAAAGAATAATTAGGAAGGTAACATTAGCAAAGCAAAGACATCATGTTTACCACATGGTCTAGCCCGACAAACTACTGCTCTGTTGATTCTTACTCAAACACAATCATATACAGACTGTACATGCATGCATATGATGACCAGCCCCTCCGATTCTGTCCCTCGGCTCTGAATGTCTTGCCACTTGCTACATAATGTACAATGTAATTCAACACCAAAGGGTGTTTGCTACTGCACCAGTCTATCTCATGTAACTTCTTGACTAATCTCTACTTCAACTTTTGATTTTGACCTTGGAAAAGGAAAACGTTGAGCTGCATGTCATATATAGTCCTAAAATGTCTCCACCACACTGAAGTGAAATGCTATGGTGTTGTTCTGTATACTGGACCACAAATAATTGGAAATCAACTTTTATAAATTGAAGAGGCTACCCAGTTGTGTTATGGTGAAATGAATAAATGAATGAATTACCACGACCCCAGGCTGTGACTCTGAGGGGGCTGTCCCAGCATCCCCTGCTCCAGTTGAGCCACCACCAGTAGTACTGTCCGCCATCCTGTATCTCACCTGCAGTCAAAACAACAAGTTTTTCCTTTCACTCCCCCTTTTTTCTCCTTTTCACACTTTCTGTATACCCCTATGGTATGGATCACTTGAAGTACAAGGAAGTACAAATGGGTCTTCTTCAAGTGTTGCCAGTATCAAGTAGGCAAAACTGGGGTGGCAAATTTACTATGTAGAGATGTCCAGATCACGAGATATCAAAAACAAGTGCTGCTGCATTACCATAACAAGCTGCCAGGGGGCCCAAATTCTAACCATTTTGAGGTCTCAGGTCCTACCCACCTACCAAATTTAAAGACAATCAATCCATAGCTTCTTGACTTATTGCCCTAAACCACGTATATAATATACATACACAGATACAAACGCTACCATAAACATAACATTCTACTTCAAGTTCTATCAAAGGTAAATTATTTGACATAAGAAACAGGTGAGTAAGTTACAAGTCCAGAGAAAAAGGCGCCTTCTTCAGATTGGTAATACAAACGCAATCCCTAATCTTCCAATTAAGCACGTTAGGATACCATCATACCTATCTAACGCTTAAATACACAATCATGTATGTCGAGTCACAATCATGGCAGATATGCATATGCAGAGTGGTTTACTCAGCAAGAAATATTCTTACAGTTAACTAGAGCAGTTTTCAGACGATTCTCCCTTCTAAACCGTATAAACACCGCATTTCTGACATCCATATATATTCAACACATCCCCAGTAACACATCTACCCTACAAAACGGAATACTTACGGGAGAATTCGACAGGTATTTGGGAATATTCGAGAAAATTGGCCGGCACAGAATATTTACAGCATGCGAGTGACGTCACGGGTCATGAGAGGTGAGAGTTCAGAGGTCGGAGTCTAAAGGTCGTTTTGCCGGTACATGTGGCCACGCACCGCGGATTAGGGATTAACCGGTAAGGTGTAAAGTTTAAGGTCAAAGAACAAAAACAAACGTGTGCTTTCATTTGTGTTAATCATGTGGCTACGGCTGACAGACGGCTTCGCTGGGATTTGAACCCGTGTCCTTGTGGTTCAGACAGAAGTTATTCTCCAAGCAGATGTCGAGAGGGAGAGGGGGCGATGTAACGGTCTCTTTTCAAAGCTAACCAACCTGTTTTTTCGGAACAGAATTGGGAAATGTGACGATCTCCCCTCCCATATTTTGCTTCCAGGACGTTGTCTCAAAATGTCTAGGCGTCAGCATGATTGTAAAAGTGACTCGAAGCATCATGTTTTTGGTGGTAGGCCGGCATGGTCCATCCCTTTTTCTCCATAAAATTTGCTTTATGATTTATAGCGCCTATAACCCCCCCCCCCACTGTTACAAAAACATATTGTTTTTTCTCTGTTTCCTCTTCTTCTTCTTCAAACCAATAAAGTCAA
>NW_017803379.1:380162-394162 GCF_001625305.1 Branchiostoma belcheri | reverse complement strand
AGGGTAGGGAAAGGTCGCGGTAAACCACGTGACTCATCCTCGGCTCTGGTCGGAAGAAGGTGCCCTAAGCTATCTGGCCGATAGTAGGCTGGGAGCATTCAATTTCAAAAGTCTGTCTTTTTGTCACATTTTCACGTAGTATGTTGAATCAACCCTATCCTATCCCATACCGATAGTCATGGAGCAAAAATTCAATGCCGCTTTGCCGTACGAACGCCGTGAAAAACTACGTGCCTCCCGCCGCCGGCAGTGGTGTCAGCCATTTTTGAAATTTCCGAGCGCTCGCGAACACTTCCGACTTCTTCCGACCAGAGCCGAGGATGAGTCACGTGGTTTACCGCGACCTTTCCCTACCCTGTGCGCCCACGTGACCTACCCTGTGCGCAAAGGATCATGGGAATGTGCAACTCGTGAATGTGGCACGCACCGCGGATTAACGATTAACCGGTAAGGTGTAAAGTTTAAGGTCAAAGGGAAGGTCAAAGAACGATAACAACCGTGTGCTTTCATTTGTATTAATCTTGTGGCTACGGCTGACAGACGGCTTCGATGGGATTCGAACCCGTGCCCTTGTGGTTCAGACAGAAAAGTTACTCTCCAAGCAGATGTCGAGAGGGCGAGGGGGCGGTGTAACGGTCTCTTTTCAAAGCTTACCAACCTGTTTTTTCGGAACAGAATTGGGAAATGTGACGATGGCCCACCCATATTTTGCTTCCAGGACGTTGTCTCAAAATGTCTAGGCGTCTGCATGATTGTAAAAGTGACTCGAAGCATCATGTTTTTGGTGGTAGGCCGGCATGGTCCCTCCCTTTTTCTCCATAAAATTTGCTTTATGATTTATAGCGCCTATAACCCCCCCCCCCACACTGTTACAAAAACATATTGTTTTTGCTCTGTTTCCTCTTCTTCTTCTTCAAACCAATAAAGTCAATGACCTGAACCAAACATCTGTCACCATGGTATAAACCGGTGTCAGGCTACATCATGTTGCAATTTTACACATGTTTACACATGTAGGTACTACACATAGGAGATGGCTTGGTCCAACCCCCGTATGCAGTACTCCTGCATGAGGAGATACCGTGGTCCAGTCAAGCTGGTGGTACTGGACTGGGCAGGGACTGTCATCGACTACGGGGTGTGTGCGCCGGCACTCACCTTCTCTGAGATCTTCAAGAATGAAGGTGTTCCCATTTCTAATGAGGAGGCCAGGGGGCCCATGGGAGCACACAAGAGGGTGAGGTGAAAGCTAGCATCTAGAACATGTCTGCAGAATGTAATGCGCCTATGCAAAACACAGATTTTTTTTCACGGTTTTTGTTTAATGTACTGTCAACATTGCATCAGAAGTTTGCTCATTCCATAAAATATATTTTCTGACACAACATTTGAAAACTGTAGATGGGATGTCAGCCTTAAATATACATATATATGTGAATATGACCGTAAATGAGATGTTCTGACAGTGTGACATGCACAATACATTATGTTTCTTTTTGCAGGCTCTGTATACGTTCTGCCAACATGCTAGCATACATGCAATATAATCTTGTTTTAGATTAACAATTTACTAGACTAAGTACTTTACCACTGAAAAAGATAGTTGACACCCAAACTTGTTCGGGTACAGGTACAGGCCTGTATTTATGATGCCTGTTTCACCTCTGTTATCTATCAGGTTCACATCCAGCGTGTTCTAGAGAACGAAAGTGTGAGAGGCAGGTGGATCCAGAAGTACGGCAGCCCCCCCACGGAGGAGGATATCGATCGCATGTACGCCAACTTTGTACCCATGCAGCTGTCTGTCATGAAGAACTACTCCACCATGATACCAGGTCAGCTGTTTGATTGAGCAAATTTATTATGAACTTTGCATAAATCATGCTAATGTGGATGTCATTTGCATAATTAAATTGATAAAATTTTGACATGAAACCTTGCGAAAGGATGAAATATATGTAATTCAACATTATCATCATTAGTTATACATGATCAGCCCCTCCAACTATATCCTGCCACTTGCTACATAATGTAATACAATGTTAACCTAACTACATGTACATGTATGTCTGGTCCCAGGTGCTGTGGAGACAGTGAACCAGCTCAGAGAGAAGGGAATCAAGATCGGGTCCACGACAGGCTACACCACCCCCATCCTGGACGACCTAAAGCCCGTGGCTGCGCAGCAAGGCTATGTGCCTGACTTCTACGCTGCGGCAGACATGGTGCCCCAGGCGCGACCATGCCCTTATATGGTGTGGCTGAATGCCATCAAGCTAGACGTGCATCCTATTGAGGCTGTTGTAAAGGTATGCTAGTGTTGTTAACCTTCAGCTTGCTAAGGTAGGCATTTGGCAGCAAATTTGTATTGGTTATGGGGTTAAGCAACAAAGGAAGGTTAATGATGACTGGTCCTTCACAGAGGTTACAATGACACACGCGCTCACACACTCAGAAAAAACACAAACAATACTCCACTTGGTGTATATTAAGAATCTAAATACATGTACATGTGTATTAGACTTGTATATTCTGAAACTATGACAGTTTATTTTCTAGCCATCTTTCTGTCCTTGGTAGTTATTGGCTGTTTATGTGACCTGTCCTTGGTACTGATTGGCTGTTCATGTCTGCATGTTACCTGTCCTTGGTACTGATTGGCTGTTCATGTCTACATGTGACCTGTCCTTGGTACTGATTGGCTGTTCATGTCTACATGTGACCTGTCCTTGGTACTGATTGGCTGTTCATGTCTACACGTGACCTGTCCTTGGTACTGATTGGCTGATCACGTCTCCATGTGATCTGTCCTTGGTACTGATTGGCTATTCATGTCTACATGTGACCTGTCCTTGGTACTGATTGGCTGTTCATGTCTGCATATGACCTGTCCGTACTGATTATAGGTGGATGACACAGTGGATGGAGTGAAGGAAGGAACTTCGGCAGGATGCTGGGCTGTGGGCGTGGCAAAAACGGTAGGTCCCCTACTTTTTCATATTCTTATGTATTGAGATTACCACTTTTGTAGAAGGATTTACATAACAGTCGTCACGTTCTGAAGATCTGGGGCCTGCCAGGGATTCGAATCTAGAACCTTCAGATTCTAATTGCATCAGCGGTCAGCTGTACAGATTTGCCAGTAAAAGTTCAAAAACTGAACTTATTTTTCTCCATTATGCAAATGACCTTTCACCCTTGACCTTGGTTGCTAGGGTAACTACGTGGGAGCGACCGAGGAGGAAGTGGCTGCCATGAGCCAAAGCGAGCTGAACAGGAAGTTACAGCGTGCCTATGACACTCTGATCGACTCAGGTGCTCACTACGTCATTGACAGTATCGTGGACCTGCCAGACGTCATAGCAGACATCAACCGACGTTTGGCAGCCGGGGAGAGGCCTTGATTCCTCTCCTGCCATGCCTAATGCAAGCCAATCAGATACTCAAATCTTCCTCCCTGTTGTTCAACATGAAGTTACCAGCCAATTACATTATCACTTGTCTGTTAGGTGCAAGTTGATTGGCTACAGACAGTGGAGTATCTGATTGGCTTGTGGCTGGCTAGTGCTAACACAGCCAATCACGTTCCTTCTCAACTGTTGGACACAACTTGATTGGCTGGGGATAACAGACAGGGGAATATCTGATTGGCTTACTAACACAGCCAGAAGGATGAATAGTAGGCTGTTTTAAGCCCATCCCATTATACTTCTCAAACATTATGAGCAGAAGAGCATGTGACAAAGAAGAGATGAGACTCATCTCTAGTTCAGTTTTCACTAGGAAACCACAATCAGTAAAATGCAATTTCATATCAACATTTAGAGTAATTAACTTAAAATTTTAACAGAGCCTTTTTAGTTTTATAACACATGTATGTAGCAATGTAAACTAGCCTCACAATTCAGCCATTAGAGCTGCAATGTGTTGTTGTTTAAATAAACCAGTCTACCGCAAGTCTACTACTACAACTACTAGTACAGATGAAAAATGTTGAGGAGTTGTATGCTCAAATAAATTTGTGTTGAAAAGAAGATAGTGGGTGGTCTTTGTTATTGATGTGGAATATCCACAGATGTGAATCAGCGAGAAATTCACAATTATGAGGAAAAATTGCATATCAATAATTAATACTCTAAACACTAGACAAAGGTGTGAAATCTGCACTTTCTTGTTGTGTTATGAAATTCTCTTTTTGCTTCTCCCTGTGCCATGGCCTATGTATGATTATGTATGATTCAACCATGCAATGGTCTACATGTTCCACACAACCAAAATAAAACAGGAGATGCCACTTACACCAGGAAATCTTGATTTTACCTTAAAATCTTAAACATGCAGTTTTAAATGAGACACAGGACGAATTGTAGACCATTTACTATACACGGGTTTCACAAAATAAATTAACAGCCAGTAACAAATTTATCCTATAACATGGTATCAGACTACATCTATTCAATTCTTTGCGTGTCAGAATTTAAGAAAGCTGAATTAAAAAGATAAACATGGGACAGCTGCATTAAGAAATAAACATGGAATAGTCACATGGGAACAGTGTACCTTTAGCTTGTGCTGATTTTGATGTTTGAATCTTGATCTTTTGCTGATTTTTTGCAGAGATGTCTGAGAATAAATCAAATGAATAGGTGCAGCCTTATTTTCCTTGAAAAGAAACAAGCTTTGCTTACCAGAGCTAGCTGGGTTGTGTGGTTGTGCCTCATGCTTGTCAGCCTCACAGCAAATGTACAAATTCTTACTGTCAGATTTAAACATCAGTATTCATGACAAAGTACTGCAGACCAATTATGCCGAGCCACGTTGCCTGTGCTTGTGGCCTCCTGTGCAGACTATTAGCGGGGCAGCATTTGCAGTGCGGCTGTTTCTTTTTGGGGAGGGCCTTGGTCGGGTGGACAGAGTTGTATCCACGGGAAGACCTGTACCCGTTGGGAGAGCTGTATTGCCCACCCGAGCTAGAGATGCAGAGGCATAACTCCCTCTGTCGCATCATGAGTCCTTGTAAAAATCGATATCAAAAATAACACAGCTCTAAGAAGTCTGGAGGAGGCTATGTGCTAGCAGCTTTCTGCTTAATTCTGTCCTTCCATGTTTTGAAAGTAGTCTGTTCTAGAGTTATATTTTAGTTTCATCTACAAATATTGGATTTAAAAAATCTGAAAGAAGGCTAAGTAAAAGTTGAGAGGTGGCTAATATATGAAATTGGTATGGCCTGACATGCACGATGTATAGTAAACTCATAGGCAACAGGTGATACATATTCAGTTTATTTTCCTTAAGAGAAGACACATTTTCTGTTTTTCCTGGAAAAAGGGCAGGTAAGGCAATTAACAAACATAATTAATGGCTTTCATATTTCAGAGAAGTGACAATGCTTTATGAAACATTTCTCTCGAGATGACTCAGAAAAACAAAATATTGGCTATAATGATGAGATGTATCAATTTTTGTGCAATCTATACATGTACTATCACATACACTTAGGCTTTCAAATGGTATGCTATTTAATGTATGAAATATTTAGTATACTCAATTGTTTTATTAAACCTTTCAACTTTCTTTAGGGTCTTTTCTAGTACCAATACCTGGGGTACAATTCCCTGTATAAGACCATTTTATCTAACTCTCTCTTTCTCTGAAATTTGACAAAACAAAACTAAAGGCACATGGTCCCTTTTGAGAAGTCAATGCTCCAATTCTATCTATGGAAATAATCATGTTGGTTAGTGACTAACATCTGAAGGAATGATTGTAACTGGCCTTTACTTTGGTCCCATTACACAGGTCTTTCCTGTTATCACAAAATTCCAACTCAAAATCTTTTCAAACATGTAACTCCCAACAAAGATGAACTTTCATGATAGTAAAAGTCCATTTATACTTACATGTATTATAATAAGTGGAATTTCGAGCCCTGAACATTGATACATCTAAATGCGAAAAGACATATAATTCACAAGCAAGCTTGTTGTGAGCGCAAAGGCATTTCAACTTTAAAACATGGTCACTGGCATATTAAGTTTACAGCATGTGTGTAGGGCACTCACTGTTATGTGCTATAACACTGGGCTCAAAATAAATTTTTCTGTTGCCTACTGTATGTACAAATTATAATGCCAGTTGTAGGAAAGTCTACATTTTCTGCAAATACCCATCATTAGAACCCTACTATATTTGTATAACAGAAGATACAATGTAAGTACATTGTATATGTATGTTAAAGCTTGACTGTGATTCATAATACCAACTTTACCAAGTGTGAAATCTTTTTACCCCGAAAACATTGCATGTTGTCTATTTTTTAAATGCAACCTAGGAAACGTTTCTGCAAACTGTCAAAAAGACAGATAATATGCCAGCATCAGTACAGTTCAGAATGGCAAACAATAGCAGACCAACTCCCCCGGCAAGTTATCTGTCTACTTGGCCAATACCTACTCTTTTTAGGTTCAACATGTACCTCTAAAGCCTGGCTGAGGCCATATTTTAGCCCTACAATAACTTATCTTTCTAGAGGTCTGGTACAGCACTATCATGGTATAATTTACTATAGCAATTCCACAAATACAATATTTTAAGCCTGTCTTTCCATCTATTCCATATCAAACTAATGAAATACATTCCTGTATTGCAAAATAAAACATTCTGTAAATAGCTCCGTCCAATACATACATAGCAATATCAATTCATACAAATACATTTTGTAGTAGACTTTGATTTCAAAAATCCCACAAGATATGGAGCTTGTTACATACATATGTAGCCAGACTTCAAGAGTTTAACATTTAGCCAAATACGATCCTTACAAAATATATTGGCTACTTATTCTCAGCACGTTTGATGAGAAGATACTTAATATTTATCTGTATTTCTACATACAACTTCAAACAAACAAACAAACACACACACAGATACATGTATTACCAATTTAACAATATGAAATCTGGAGGAGTCTACACACTGAGACACATTTTATGTTTGGCCACACCAATTTAATACATACATGTACGTTCTTGGATTTGAAGAAACCTAAATTGGAACAATTTGGAATGACGATTCCTTCATTGTTGAAATTTTCTTCCCAATTATTTTGTTTTACAATGTTTCGTGCTTAAAAACATTGGAGAACTAAGGAAAATAATTTGGCGTGGCCTAAAAATATGATGTGATGTTCACATCATCTGCATGTCAGCAAAGTTGTAGAAGTTGTCGACGTCTGTTGCCGCCTTGGCCGGACTGTCAGAAGTGTAGACGACTGCAGCGGCGCTCCCCACCACGGCCTGGACGTGTTCTTTACAAACGCTCACGCTGCTGGTTCCATTGTACTCGATACCAATCACTGGTCCTGGAATGAAATCGGTAAAGAATTTGTTATACATTGCATACTATGTACATGTACCAGTTGGCCAATACGAGTTTTCCATGCATAGATAAAGCCAAAGGCTTAAATAAATAAACAAGCAAAGGTAAAGTAGCATTTCCTCACCTTTTTGAGCTGCTTGTACAAACAGCTCCAACTCAGCAGACGACCCAAACACCCGTCTCACGTCATCCCCCGTCATACTGATCTCCTTCGTCTGCATCAAGGCACAACCCGCAGCCTCCTGACCCATCTTCTGTAGGAACCGCCGCGCCAGGTCTCTGTTGTCCGCATCGCTGGAGAAGAACACGACCAGACACGACTCGTCTGACGTCTTTCTCCGTGATCCTCTGGTGATGGGGATTACACTGTCCTGTGATTGGGTGGAGATCTGGACGCCCTGGAACTGTTCTGTGGTGGGATTTGGTAGGCAGTCTTCAACCTGCAGAGTAACAAGGTTGTTAGGGTTGTTGACTTAAAACCTAAAGGTTATGGGTTTGAATCCAAAATTACAGTTAAAACTTCATAATGACTGTTACCAACACAGATGAACTTTCAGGATAACAAACCCACCTTGATGTCTTCTGACAGAAGGCTCCAGCTGGTCTCCCCAGGCACGGGTGTGAAGTCGTGGATGTTGCTCCAGTTGTTGTTGAACACGCTCAGCCCCGCCGACGCAAACTGTGACTCCAGCTCGGGGTAGAAGTACTGGAAGCAGCCGAACTTCATCCCCGTGGATGCCTCGATGATGGGCTGGGTGGCGCAGCTCAGGAAACAGTCGATCTTTTTGCAGTCCCGCGTGCGGAACTGCTGGCAGGCGAACATGCACTTGCAGTCCTTGCAGTCGCGGATGAAGACGCTGCCCTTGATTGGTCCCAGGAAGATGCGGCAGTTGACGCAGTCGTCTATGGTTATCGTGGCGGAGTGGTCGAAGATGAAGATGTTGCAGTTCTCGCAGTCCTGGATGATGAACTGCTGTCCGTTGACCGTCCCGGGCACGCGGCCGACTGTCTCGTCCTGCAAACAAGAAAGCACAGATTTCAGACTTGCATGCAAAGTAAATGTTTGCAATCATCTTCCTGAATTCCCCCCATGTCTACCTCTCCTACTGCCTCCCAGCCAGAATCTGAGACCTTTTCGCCTGTCAATCTTCCCCCAACCACATGCTCTGGGAAGTATGCAATCCTTGGCTTCCTGAATTCTCCAATGTTTTACCTTTAATTCCTACTGGCTACTGGTCAGATTCTGGGACCTTTGACCCCCTATCATTTTCTTGTCAATCTTCTATTGCAAATGTCTATATATGCATTACATACTGGCTTTGTAAAAGTGGCTTCCTTGGTCACCATGGTTACCAAGGATAATGAATGCCCAGGCCCAGGCCATACATGCAACAGATACAAAAATTGAAAATGTGTACATTGCAGTCTCTCAGACAAGAAAAAGTATGCATTGATAGATAATTTTTTAACTTGTAGATATATAAGAATAAGCAATTAAGTGTCAATTCCTTAGATTTCAGTCAAAAAGGCCTCATGCTTTATAGAAGCATGGGGTGGAGTGTAGAGCTTGAAAAATACATCACTGGACTGGATATCCTTAAGTACAGTGCCACGACGTTGAAGATCAGAGCCCCGAACTTGACATTTACAACTAAAAACCATCATCAACCTGTCGCTCTATGTACAGGTGTGAAAAATATACTCCTCACCTTCAGGTTCGCTATGGTGAAGTCTTTTGGGTCAACCTTGTCGCGTTTGTCCCAGCTGTACACCTTCGGCGCTTCGTCCTCTTGCGCGGCCGGCTCTTCAGGGTGTGAGCAAAGGCACCCCATGTCTGTGTCGGGCAGGAATACTCCGGAATTGGAGAGAATTTTGGAGACAAAATGTGGGGAAAATCGCCCCGCCTAAAACCTAAACACCTGCTCTGGACGTTTGGAATGAGCTAATTGAACCAAAGCGAGGCTTCGACCTCGCTTTCGGAACAGGATTTAGTTTGAGATGTCAACTTATCGCTGATTGGTTTGATTTGTGAACGCTGGCCAATCATGAGAGGTTTGACATTTCCTCACTTGTTTTCTCAACAAAATGGCGGCGGCTTGAAAAAGTGCGAATGAATCGTCTGAAAATTTGGAGATTTTTTCGCGATTTTCTGGAGATATATGGATTCTAACTGAATCTCGGCGAATGGTGAGTACGCAGTGTGGCGTTAGGTACTTGAACAGGATGAGCTTATTCGTTTGTATGGCTTGCATTGTTGTATACGATTGATTTTACACGGAATTGCACTGACAGCTACCTTAGCAGACGAAAATCCCCTTTGCAGCTCTGTTGACATTTGACACCACGCCTACCGTACTAGTATATTATAGACGTTAAACAAAGACAACAACAACAATGTCAACGTTTTGTACGAACGTCTTTGTCCGCAAAATCTGGCCCTCACTCAAATCTCTATGACCATACATTAGTCATTTTCTTGAAGTTGAATTTAGAATAACTATAATTTATAGTTCTAAGATAAATGATATGAACTCATTATGGCTGTACAGTGCACTTTTCGGGGGCCCTGGCTGAAATGGAGTTTTTATTTGTGTCCTGATCCTGAATCTTAATTGCCCAACCCTTTTAAGGGCCTTATGGCCGTGAAGGGGTCATATGGGGGTAACCCTGATGCATAATGATGTTATGACTATATGAGAGAGATTGTAAGCAAAAATATGAATGAAACTTGTAAAAAAAAGAATACCGAAATTGTACAGTTGATTTTACATTGTGAACAAACAAACTGTTTTGCAGTAAACAACACTACTAAGATGCTCTCCAGACCTGTCCTCATCACTGCTGTAGGCATCAGCTGCATTCTGTTCCTCTACACAGTCACCAGGACTGGACACATTCCAGGTCAGTACCTCTTTACACCACCATGTGTTTGCTACAGGTTAAGTCTATTTCTTAAACAACATCAAGAAATTAAATTGGTGTGGCCTCACATGTGTGGGGCATAGAATGCCATCAGGGGGAAACATCCTGCATTTAAGTTTGCAAATGTTGGCTTTCCTCTCTTTAATAATCTTTCCTGTTTCTACATCACCAGGCACCGTTGAACCACCCATCCCTGGTGCCCAGACAGACAGCCCTAAGCATGTGTTAGTAACTGGAGCTGCCGGCTTTGTAGGCTTCCACCTGTCCAAGGCTCTGTTGGACAAGCCTCACGCTAGAGTCTTTGGTGTGGACAACTTTGACAAGTGGTCAGACTTAAAACTAAAGCAGGTGGGTGGGGCTGATCGTGCTTGATATACATCCTGTAACTCTGATCTCTTGTTGCACAAAAAATACAGATACAACAAACTGAACCATCTGGTGATATACCAAAAATCAAAGATATCCGTGACCCAGTGTTCTGTAGCCAGCTTCTGTTTTTCCATCATTTGGCATAATCTGGCAACTTGTGATGGACAAATTTTTGCCCAATCCGTCATCTTTCACGGACAAAAATTAGTATGAAAAGATATCTAAAGAGATGTTACTAAACTAAGCTTTGTCTATATACCAGCAAAATGGTCCCTCAAAATGCCAGAAATATTGTTTCAGGGAGTCAAAATTTTTCCATGTGGCACATTGCACCCTTAGCACTCGACATGATTGACTCATCATACAAAATTGAGATGACAGAAAAAATTTCATGCTGGCTAGAACACTGTGTCAAACCCACCGTGAATTGCAGCCACAAACACACAAACACGTCTGAAAACTGTACATTTGTACTTTCCTGTGGAAGGCTACATGTCTCTCCTCATAACCTGTTGTGACCAATGTACATGTTGTAATGGTGTCTGCAGGACAGAGCCCATGAGCTGTATGAATACGGAGTGGCGCTGGAGGACGGGGACATCTGTGACCAGGAGTACCTGACCGACCTCTTCAGGAGGGAGAACTTCACCCACGTGGTGCACCTGGCGGGGAGGTCAGGGGTCAGAGGTCAGGACCTGGATGCCGCTGCCATCATGGAGAACAATGTGGAGTGCTTTGTGAACTTACTGGAGGTCATGAAAAACTATAAGGTGATTTTTAGTGTCCTACCACTCAAGTTTGGTGTTTTCTTTTTGTATTTTGGCAGTCTTCATTTGAAATAAAATCTGCACATCATGTTGCTGTAACCATGGAAAATATTTTATATTATATGGAACATAACTAATAGTAATAAAGCCATCTTTTCTCTTTCAATTCTTTCTCTTCTCAGAACATCAAGCTTGTCTATGCCTCGTCAGCATCAGTCTATGGAAGCTCGTCCCAACTTCCTTTCTCCCCCTCTCATCATGTACTCCAACCTGACACCATAGAGGGCCTTGCCAAGCGGACTGGAGAGCTCCTTGCACAGGGGTACTGTAAGGAGTATGGTCTGCACCAGGTGAGTTTATGTTTCCATGCCAGTCTGCCACAGAATTTCAGGGAAAGGTAAACCCCCTGTGCCCTGTCACGTGTCTAGGACCTTCCCATATCTTTGCTCTTGACGAAATCTCAACCAACATCGGTTCAGGGTTTGGGGTAGCCTGGAATTTATCTAGAGAAGGTTTAAAGCCAGCTATGTGTGTTAAGTTATCTTGATCACGACTGTGTTAAAGAGACTGGACATTTGGTAAATTGTAATAAGTGTTAATCTGTCTATGGCAGGTGGGGTTGCGTTTCTTCACGGTGTACGGGCCGTGGGGACGGGAAGACTCAGCCCTCAACATCTTCACTCAGCAGATGCTGGAAGGAGAGGTCCTACAGGTGTTCCACACCAGGTGTTACATTTGCATCTTAGTTCTCAAGACTATGCTATTTTTGAAACTTTGATAGTAATTTCCAACACAAAAAATTTGGATTCATCCACATTTTCAACTGCAACTCCAGTCTAAGTTAAGGAATGAGCAATCCAACACTTCTGTGACATCAGTTATGCAGATGACACACGTGACTTGATGAGCAGTGAATCATAGGTTACAGAAAGTCTGTGGCACCCCCCATGTACATTGTAGATGTCCTCTATAATGGCTCGTGCAAAAAAGTCTGGTTCTGAGTTTCACTTTATCCACTGAGACCAAATGAACTTTCTTCATGATGGTTTCTACCAAGTGAACATAGATGAATTTTCAAGATTAAAAAAAAAGCATTTTTTTACCAGTAATTCAAATTTAAAACAGTTCCACTTGTTTTGAAGGGAGGGCCGTCCCCTGGAGAGAGACTTCCTGTATGTGGAGGATGCAGTTCGAGGTGTCCTGTCAGCCCTGGACTTCAGCCCGACCCACTGTGGACATGTGTTCAACCTGGCTTCAGGTCAGGCACAGTCAGCAGTTGACCTGGTGGCTCTACTGGAGCAGCAGCTCAACATTCAGGCACAGGCGGTCAGTTTATTTTGTCATGTTTTACATTTTTTGTCAAGTGTACACAGGGAAAACAATGTTTTGTTTTTACTTTATTTGCTCTTCTTATATTCCAAACAAATAACGTCAAGGACTAGCTGGACCAGAAGGCTGTCACCATTGTAACTGGTGCTGTAGCAGACACCCTGTAGTGTTTGGTTACATTATGTAGCAAGTGGCAGGGCAGAGTAGGATTGGCTGGTCACCATATACTGTAATTCTTGATTTGATAACGGTCACTTAATTATAGCGGTTTTAGCGGTCACTATTCCACCGCTAAATTTTCATGATCGCAACTTTTTTTTACCACTTCCGCCCCCCTCCCTCTTGCCCCAAGCTCGTTACGGTACAATCACGCTTCATTTCTTGACTACAACATGCACACAACGCACAGTACTAGTGCTTCACATAGGAACAAGCAAAACACTGATGTGCTTCCAGAAATAAAATATTTATCAAACATAAAGTAGTTCATATTTTTAACAATTATGCAGTGCTAAGCAAACCACAGTAAAAAAAATCTTGTGAACATGCACAAACACATGTGACGCAGTGACGTTTTGAAATTTCCCAGCTTATCTACACTTGGGTATTTATAAATATTTAGCGTATATTTCGATTTAGACGTTTCTTCATAAATCTACAGAAACGATAGCCGTTCATTTTGTGCTACTACGGGACAATATCGAAAAAAATGAGACGAGTTACAAAATTCAGCGTCGCCCAAGCGCGCAGACAACAACAAACAAAATGGCGGCCCGGCGGCCAACTTCACAAACGAGTTACAAACTACGAGAAATGCGGCATAAATCTGCTTAATTTCGAGGTAGAAATCTAGGTAGAAATACGATCAAATGTTAAGCGTCATTTGTACTACAAAATGTAAAAGCGTTAATAGCGTGCTACGACTAAGACGAATCGAAAATTCGGGAACCAAGCGACGAGTGAAAAAAATGGCGTCACAAGTTTTTCGAAAATTGCGAGTCAACTTTTACGGCAAAAAATACGATTAAACGTTACTGTTAAAGGCTACAGTGTCTGTAGAACTTTCTCGAGGGCGTCATGGATTCCATTACGCTCCAATCCTAGGGCGAAGACGCCGGGTTTCGCTGTAAGCTCGTCTGCGGCGCCGGACATGTAGCGGCGTGCAGCGGCATAGCGTGCCGCGGCATGGAGCTTGGGGAGGGGGGCGGCGGTGCCGCACGCAACACAAGCGTGCGT
>NW_017803379.1:370508-380142 GCF_001625305.1 Branchiostoma belcheri | reverse complement strand
CGTTGAAGATCAGAGCCCCGAACTTGACATTTACAACTAAAAACCATCATCAACCTGTCGCTCTATGTACAGGTGTGAAAAATATACTCCTCACCTTCAGGTTCGCTATGGTGAAGTCTTTTGGGTCAACCTTGTCGCGTTTGTCCCAGCTGTACACCTTCGGCGCTTCGTCCTCTTGCGCGGCCGGCTCTTCAGGGTGTGAGCAAAGGCACCCCATGTCTGTGTCGGGCAGGAATACTCCGGAATTGGAGAGAATTTTGGAGACAAAATGTGGGGAAAATCGCCCCGCCTAAAACCTAAACACCTGCTCTGGACGTTTGGAATGAGCTAATTGAACCAAAGCGAGGCTTCGACCTCGCTTTCGGAACAGGATTTAGTTTGAGATGTCAACTTATCGCTGATTGGTTTGATTTGTGAACGCTGGCCAATCATGAGAGGTTTGACATTTCCTCACTTGTTTTCTCAACAAAATGGCGGCGGCTTGAAAAAGTGCGAATGGATCGTCTGAAAATTTGGAGATTTTTCGCGATTTTCTTGAGATATATGGATTCTAACTGAATCTCGGCGAATGGTGAGTACGCAGTGTGGCGTTAGATACTTGACCAGGATGAGCTTATTCATTTGTATCGCTTGCATTGTTGTATACGATTGATTTTACACGGAATTGCACTGACAGCTACCTAGCAGACGAAAATCCCCTTTGCAGCTCTGTTGACATTTGACACCACGCCTACCGTACTAGTATATTATAGACGTTAAACAAAGACAACAACAACAATGTCAACGTTTTGTACGAACGTCTTTGTCCGCGAAATTTGGCCCTCACTCAAATCTCTATGACCATACATTAGTCATTTTCTTGAACTTAGAATAACTATTTATAGTTCTAAGATAAAGGATATGAAATCACTATGGCCGTACAGTGCACTTTTTGGGGCCCCTGGCTGAAATGTAGTTTTTATTTGTGTCCTGATCCTGAATCTTAATTGCCCAACCCTTTTAAGGGCCTTATGGCCGTGAAGGGGTCATATGGGGGTAACCCTGATGCATAATGATGTTATGAGAGAGATTGTAAGCAAAAATATGAATGAAACTTGTAAAAAAAAATACCGAAATTGTACAGTTGATTTTACATTGAGAACAAACAAACTGTTTTGCAGTAAACAACACTACTAAGATGCTCTCCAGACCTGTCCTCATCACTGCTGTTGGCATCAGCTGCATTCTGTTCCTCTACACAGTCACCAGGACTGGACACATTCCAGGTCAGTGCCTCTTTATAGTGGATCAGATAGAACTGGGAAGGTAACATTTGGAAAGCAACTACATAATGTGTACCTTCACATTATCAAGCCCAACAAACTACTGCTCTGTTTCTTCTTACTAGTAGTACACACACACACACACACACACACACAGTGACCAGCTCCTCCAACTCTGTCCTGCCACTAAGACTTGCTATATTATGTGATCTACCACCACGATTGTGTTTGCTACAGGTTTAAACGGAAATTAAACCTATTTCTTAAACAACATCTGAGAACCAATGCAAGAAATTAAATTGATGTGGCCTTACATATATGCATGTACATGTGTGGGGCATAGAATGACATCAGGAGGAAACATTGTTTGCAAATGTTGGCTTTTCTCTCTCTAATAATCTTTCCTGTTTCTACATCACCAGGCACTGTTGAACCGCCCATCCCTGGTGCCCAGACAGACAGCCCTAAGCATGTGCTAGTAACTGGAGCTGCCGGCTTTGTAGGGTTCCACCTGTCCAAGGCTCTGTTGGACAAGCCTCACGCTAGAGTCTTTGGTGTGGACAACTTTGACAAGTGGTCAGACTTAAAACTAAAGCAGGTGGGTGGGGCTGATCATGCTTGATATACATCCTGTAACTCTGATCTCTTGTTGCACAAAAAATGCAGATACAACAAACTGAATCATCTGGTGATATACTGAAAATCAAAGATATCCGTGTCCCACTGTTCTGTAGCCAGCTTCCATCTTTCCATCATTTGGCATAATTTGGCAACTTATGATGGACAAAATATTGCCCAATCCATCACCTTTGACAGACAAAAATTAGTATGAAAAGATATGGAAAGAGATGTTACTAAACTAAGCTTTGTCTATATACCAGCAAAATTGCCCCTCAAAATGCCAGAAATATTGTTTCAGGGAGTCAAGATTTCAGCATTTTTCCATGTGACTTATTGCACCTTTTGCACTCGAAATGATTGACTCGTCATGCAAAATTGAGAAGACGGAAAAAAATTTCATGCTGGCTAGAACACTGTGTCAAACCCACCGTGAATTGCAGCCACAAACACACAAACATGACTGAAAACAGTACATTTGCACTTTCCTGTGGAAGGCTACATGTCTCTCCTAATATTAAACCTGTTGTGACCAATGTACATGTTGTAATGGTATCTGCAGGACAGAGCCCATGAGCTGTATGAATACGGAGTGGCCCTGGAGGACGGGGACATCTGTGACCAGGAGTACCTGACCGACCTCTTCAGGAGGGAGAACTTCACCCACGTGGTGCACCTGGCGGGGAGGTCAGGGGTCAGAGGTCAGGACCTGGATGCTGCAGCCATCATGGAGAACAATGTGGAGTGCTTTGTGAACTTACTGGAGGTCATGAAAAACTATAAGGTGATTTTTTAGTGCCTTACCACTAAAGTTTGGTGTTTTCTTTGTGCATTTTGGCAGTCTTCCTTTGAAAACAAATCTGCACATCATGTTTCTGTAGCCATGGAAAATATATTGTTTTTGCTCTGTTCTTCTTCTCAAAACAAAAAAGGTCAATGACTTTTACTAGACAGCTGTCACCATGGTAACTTGTCCTGTAGCCGACCATCTGTGGTGTTGAATTACATTATGTAGCAAGTGAGGACAGAGTTGAAGGAGCTGGTCACCATGAATGTCTTTAATGTAAGGATGAACAGAGCAGTAGTTTGTGGGGCTAGACCACATCATTTTGTATTTGCAATCAAATGGTACATCTGTACCTTTCCAGTTATTTCAGTTTTTCTTCAGTTCTTTGGCTGTACTCAACACCATTGTTTCTAATCATCCAACTGAAGTAAGCAATGCAATCTTCATGTCAGAAAGCCCTTCATCCTCTGCTATAACTTTAAGCACTGAAAACTTTTGTGCTTCAATGTTAAGATTTTTGGAATATAACTAATAGTAATAAATCCATCTTTTCTCCTTCAATTCTTTCTCTTCTCAGAACATCAAGCTTGTCTATGCCTCGTCAGCATCAGTCTATGGAAGCTCGTCCCAACTTCCTTTCTCCCCCTCTCATCATGTAATCCAACCTGACACCATAGAGGGCCTTGCCAAGCGGACTGGAGAGCTCCTTGCACAGGGTTACTGTAAGGAGTATGGTCTGCATCAGGTTAGTTATTTATGTTTCCATGCCAGTCTTCCACAGAATTTCAGGGAAAGGTAAACCTCCTGTCACATGTTTAGGGCCTTCCCATATCTTTGCTCTTGACGAAATCTCAACCAACATCGGTGCTGGGTTGGGTAACTTGGGTTAGCCTGGAATTTATTCACTCCCAATTATTATCTAGAGAAGGATTAAAGCCAGCCATGTGTGTTAAGTTATCTTGATCATGACTGTGTTAAAGAGACTGGACATTTGGTAAAATGTAATAAGTGTTAATCTGTCTATGGCAGGTGGGGTTGCGTTTCTTCACGGTGTACGGGCCATGGGGACGGGAAGACTCGGCCCTCAACATCTTCACTCAGCAGATGCTGGAAGGAGAGGTCCTACAGGTGTTCCACACCAGGTGTTACATTTGCATCTTTGTTCTCAATTTGTAATAATAGTAATTTCCAACACAAAAAATTGAGCAATCCAACACTTCTGTGACATCACGTTATGCAAATGCCACACGTGACTTGGTGAACAATGAATCATAGGTTATATGATAATTATTACAGAAAGTCTATGGTGCCAACATCCCCACCCCCACCTTTGTTGAGGCATGGTTTCAATGCCCTGATGTAGATGGCCTCTTTAAAGTTTAATGCCTTGTGCAAAAAATGTCTGGTTCCAAGTTTCACTTTGTCCAGTGAGGCCAAATGAACTTGCTTCATGGTGATTTCTACCTACACAGATGAACTTTTTTCAAGATTTAAAAAAAGCATTTTTTACCAGTTATTCAAGCTTAAAACATTTCTGCTTGTTTTGAAGGGAGGGCCGTCCTCTGGAGAGAGACTTCCTGTATGTGGAGGATGCAGTGCGAGGTATCCTGTCAGCCCTGAACTTCAGCCCGACCCACTGTGGACATGTGTTCAACCTGGCGTCAGGTCAGGCACAGTCAGCAGTGGACCTGGTGGCTCTACTGGAGCAGCAGCTCAACATTCAGGCACAGGCGGTCAGTTTTTTTTGTCACGTTTTACTTTTTTTGTCAAGTGTACACAAGGAAAACATGTTGTTTTTACTCTATTTGTCCTTCTTATATTCCAAACAAATAATATCAAGGACTAGCTGGACCAGATGACTGTCACCATGGTAACTGGTGCTGTAGCAGACACCCTGTAGTGTTTGGTTACATTATGTAGCAAGTGGCAGGACAGAGTAGGATGGGCTGGTCACCATATATGTGAATGTTTGAGTAAGAATAAACAGAACAGTAGTTTGTTGAACTAGACTGTCACCATATGTTGAAGTATCTGCTATAATCACATGTAACATGCTAAGAGAATAATTTATCTTACAAGAGAGTGTGAATATAATGAAGTACGATATACATGGCTTGTGTATGTTGTCCTTACAGGTGAAGGTGCTTGCCCCTCCCCTGGAGGTTGTTCGGATGATGGGTGATGTACAGTGTTCCCTGCAGCAACTAGGATTCAAACCCAAGGTGTCTCTCCATCAAGGTAGATAGATAAACTAATTAACTGGTGGACATACAGACTAATAGAATGTACTATCTACTATATACCAGCCAAAAAAAGAACAAGAAATAGTCTTGCCTTCAAGTATTCAGAGTTATCAATGAAGGATTGAGGTGTTCCAAAACTTGTTTTTCCCTAAAACTATTGTAGAGTGGAACTTGCTGTCACCAAGTATAATCAAGGTTTCTGTCCTAGGCCAAAATAATGGTATTCCTTGAACTGAAATTGTCTCTTCTTTGCTTCTCTGTGTTTTAGGTGTGCAAGACTTTGTCCAGTGGGCCCTGAAGTATCGAGAGCAACAGAACAGAAACCAGAAGTCTAAACAGGCCAGCCTGTCACAGAAATTCAGAGAAAGGTAAAGTTACTGTCACACATGAAGGACCTTCACTCAACAAAATCAAAATTGAACAAATTGAATTTTTCAAGTCCCATAATATTGAAATGTTTACATTTTTTTCATAACTCCCCAGAGACTTTAAATTTGTACATTGAGCATAACTGTCATTTTTCTTTGCATAGAGCTGACAGATATCTATTGCTAGATTGTAGAACATCAATGGATAAAGATTTATAAAGAGTGTAGTGCAAGACTATCATTATCTTACATTTTCCTACTGAAAAAAATGCTCCTTTATACTAGAAAAAATGTTTTTCTGTGTGTAAGGCTTCTTGTAAGTTATGTTTGTACATGTATGTTTTTATTTTTCACAGCCTCAGTGCACGTTGTTTATTTTGTGTCCCAGAGTCCACATCCATGTAGTAAGTAATAAGTATATGATTGCTTCCATACTTTTCTTATTTGAGAGTTTTCTATACGGTAGTCTTCAGGCCTTGTTTGGCTTTGTTCTGTAAAAAGATACAGTGAGTTTGTTACTTTCTACTTTTTTGACCTCTTTGGTTTTATGCTTGTATTTTGCTTTGTTTGTTTTGCATTACCACAAAATATATCACCTCAAGGCAGAACACACCACATGATTTGGGGAGGTAAAAGGCACTGGAAGGAGAAGGATGGGCTCCACCTTCCAATACTGTGCCTTAGACACAGTAGACTAACAACACACTGCTCCTACAGCCTGAAAAAGGCTATGAGAAACCTTTACCATTGTTATGTTTGTTAAGATTTACCTTTGGCTTCAATCATAACACTGATATGTTTATCTGCAGGCTTTTGTCAGAGAGAAATGAACGTGAGGAGCGACTGCAGAGTGAGGCGTTGGCACGGAGGAATGAAGAGCTGAGAACAATGGTTCAGCAGCAGAGAGATGTGTGAGTAGATCGAGAGCTGCTACAAAGAAAAGAACATGATTTCCAACCAATATAACTGTTGAGCTACATATGTGTATTCTCTTTCACTGGAGGTGATAGACAAGACGGACTGGTATAGCTAGTATATTAAGAGGTTTGTACTTTTTGATAAGTGCAACAAACCGGTGACCATGGCTGAAAACTAAATGTATGTTCCTTTTTTGCTTAGCAGGTGAAGGAAGGTGAAATCCTTACGTAGTCAAGTAGATTGGAAACTTGTAGTCATGAGTGTTACTCTCTTATAGTTATATGAATGTAAGGTTTTGGTATGTTTGTAGAAATTTTATATACGTGACACAGTATCTTATTCATGACACCAAAAAGCAAGCCTTACAGCAGGGATAAAACTCGCTGAATTGCAGAAAGTTTGCATACACAAATTACAACAGACAAGACAGGCGATATATAAGCAGGCGATACTAGTATATAAGAAATGTTTGTCATGTAGTAGTAACCAATGGATGGAAAGCCTGGACATTTTTCTTCTCACACAGATTTTTGAAGTATGCTATGAAGAACAACATTCCACTGCCAGACATGACCAGGGGACCGTTCCATTTCTACCAGGGGGTAGACTCACCCGGAGGGGACATCATCAAAGCTACCAGTCTGAAGAACAATCCGGAGGTAAGAGACAACATACTTTACTACTTACTGCCCTTAATGCCAGTCCCTGCATGTACGGCAGCAACAAAGGTTCTCCATTAAGTTTCCTCTGTCCTGGGCAATTTTTTTAATGCTATCCCTAGTGTGGTGGAAGCTCTTCAGTTCTTTTGCAGCTATTCTTTGCCAAGTGATCTTAAGCCGTCCTTGTTTTCTCTTCCCTTCAGGTGTCCAATGTACTAGTACTATTCTTGTTACTTCGGTTACTTTAACTGCTGTCTTTCCCCCAGGCCATGAAGAAGAGATGCCTGGAGGCTGAACAGTGTGTTGCCTTCAGCTCTGCAGGGATGCTGAAGAGTAGGGTCAAACCTCCACATCTTTGGCAGCAAGCAGCCTTTTCCAGCCCTGAACAGGGCATCTATGTAGCAGGTAAGAGTTTCTCCATTCCTGAACAAGGCATCTACATGTCATGTATATAAGTAGCAGGTAAGAGTTTCTCCGGCCCTGAACAAGGCATCTACATTGTATGTATCAGGTAGGGGTTTCTGTAGCCCTAAACAGGGCATCTACTGGGATACATTGTATGTACATTGTAGCAGGTAAGGGTTTTTCCAGCCCTGAATACTTGGCAGGGCATCCATGTAGCAGGTAATGCTTTTTCCAATGTTTGTGTTTGTACTGTATAATATATGTGTCTGTGTGCCTGTGTGTGCCTTTGCGTGTGCAAATGAATTGCCTGTCCCTTTGTATAGGACAAGCAAAACAGCTATGCTATTGGTAAAGTAATGTTCCTAGGCATTTTAGTGTGAATTTATAGGAAAGATTGGGTCTATTTATTAGTTATTGCCATTTTGTTTATTTATTTACTTTGTGTGAGTTACCTTATGTATATAATTATTACTTTGTTTTCATTTGTGAGCAAGTAGTATTTGTGTTATGACCCCCTGACACTCCTCCACGCTCGACCTCTATGAAAAGCGGCCGAAATAGCGGCCGATTAGAGCATGAAACATAGTTACAGATCGAGTTGAAATAAAGGCTCAAACAAACAAACAAATACAATGTGACATTTCTTTAGTTTATTCAACAAGTTGCCTGACGTTGTATTATCAGCCTAAAGCATGTGTTACAAATAACTACAAGTGCAATATGAACATGCAAATAAAGCCTGAACACTCTGAATCTTATATCCTATCAAATAATCATCAAACCCTGTCCATCAACCAAGTTAATTATACACAGCATAGCAACACAC
This sequence comes from Branchiostoma belcheri, assembly GCF_001625305.1. NCBI lineage: Eukaryota > Metazoa > Chordata > Leptocardii > Amphioxiformes > Branchiostomatidae > Branchiostoma > Branchiostoma belcheri. The sequence goes on along the minus strand of NW_017803379.1, from coordinate 372,056 downwards.
ACAATACAATGTACATAATGATATACAGCCAACAGTCTTAAAGATAACACACACAGTTACACACTGACAAGTAAGCCCTTTTCATCAGCCTAGTTAAAAGCAATTGGCACTGATTGAAGTTTGTCCATCAGCCATACTAATAATAACATATGCTGATTAAGCTTTATCAGCCTAGTTAATAATAACACACACAGTTAACTTAATCAGTTAGTACTCCACACTGATGAAACCCTTTTCATCCTCCTTGTTAAAAATGATTGACACTGATTGAAGACTGTCTATCAGCCAAATTAATAATAACATACACTGATCAGGCTAGTTAATAAGAATGTTACTGTTAATAATAACACATTGATAAAGATCTTTTCATCAGCCTAGTTGATAATGATACACACTGGTTAAAGTCTCTCCTGGTTAAAGTTAGTAATATCACACACTAATTACAAGCTCTGGCTCTCAACCCATCACCTCAATATACAGTCCATACCATGACGAGACAAACAGACAATAGGACTAGTGCACGTTCAATTTACAATGTACAACATCGTGTACGTGGGAAATTTCCCAACATTTTGCACATACGGGCCTTAAAGCCAATCTTACTAGTACAAGACTAGTGAATTCACATGCTCTGATAGTCACTTGCTGAATATATATTCAAACTTAAGAACAGAGCTTCAAAAGGGTATCAAGACATGTAGTTTCAAAAATCCAGGCTTTTGGAATATGATACTACATATTGACACATGTAGAAAGTAGCAGACATGGGGTGGTGACTGTGTCTTAATGACCTGTCAAATCATCAGGCATCAGCATTTTGATGCTGCATCTGGTCATGACCACCGGTTGTTACAGTAACTGTGGTGTCTGTACTATTGTACACAACACCAGGTGTGGTGTCTGTACTGTTGTACACAACGCCAGCTGTGGTGTCTGTACTGTTGTACACAACGCCAGCTGTGGTGTCTGTACTGTTGTACACAACACCAGCTGTGGTGTCTGTACTGTTGTACACAACACCAGGTGCGGTGTCTGTACTGTTGTACACAACACCGGGGTCTGGGGCAACAGTAGAGCGATTCCTGGTCCACCTCTTCCAACAGAGTGTTAGAACGATGCTACCAATGAGAACAAGGCCAGCTGCTGTGCCAGCAATAGTGGCAATGGGAACAGACAGCGATGGATTGGGATCAGATTCAGGTTCTTCTGGAGGTGAAGAATGGACAAGGACAGGTACAGAGAAAGTGGGATCCGATTCAGTCTGTTCTGAAGGTGTAGAGCTAGTATTGATGGGTAGGGAGGAAGTCTTAGAAGCTGCAAGGTGTTGTGAAGGACCTGGTGTAGAATCAGGTAGGGAGGAACTGGGAGAAGATAAGAGGTGTTCTGATTCTGAAGGTGTAGAGCCAACAAGTGCAGGTGGGGAGAAAGTAGGAGAAGATGCAAGGTGTTTTGAAGGACTTGGTGTAGAATCAGGTAGGGAGGAACTGGGAGAAGATAAGAGGTGTTCTGAAGGTGTAGAGCCAACAGATACAGGTGGGGAGAAAGTAG
>NW_017803379.1:327737-370488 GCF_001625305.1 Branchiostoma belcheri | reverse complement strand
TATTCAACCTCCTTGGTTTCAGTAAATAACCTGACATCTAAAATTGTTCATTTATGAAGTGCAAAAGCGTGAAACATAGGCCGTAAGCCATGGAGGTCGTTGACCTTTGTTGGGACGCCCCCCTCCCACAAAAGTGCCAATTCATGTCACTACAGCACACATGTAGCTTACCACACGATTAGACGGTCAACCTAGAGTGTAATTTTATTTTCTGTGAATATTTGAATAATTTTGTATTTCAGGTTCTTGCTGAAACGGCATATTGTCCATATTTCCTACGTAAACTGCATGTGATGAACGTTCGCGGTTGGTAGGAGGGCAGCAAACCGCAATGCAATTTTTTCCCAACATTGGCAATGAACCCTCGCTTTAGGATTACGGGCTTTTTTAATACAAAGGAGTAATTAACATTCAGCGAGGAAGTGATTTACCATATATCGCTACGGAAATGTTGACGGAAGTCTGAACAATATGTCCTAGCACCCCCGAAAATAGTATGGTCCTGTGTCTACATTAACATAATCTATGCCAGGATGTAATAATCACTATTTGATACTCCTAATTAATAAACGTGTGGAACATTGCATGCAAAACAAACAAAATTTTCTCAAAGTGTAAAGTATATTATGTTTTAATAGGTTTAAAATAAATTTAGTTGCCTAGAATGGTAAATAGAAATATACCGCCATAATAAAAATGGGAGCATCCACATCAAAGCAAAATGAATGTCGCTTCGCCAGCCACCAAAAAAACTTCGCGAAGTACACACAGAAAAAAACAAGTACCCATAGAAAATACAAAGTGCCCATAGAAAATACAAAGTGCCCATAGAAAATACAAAGTGCCCATAGAAAATACAAAGTGCCCATAGAAAATACAAAGTGCCCATAGAAAATACAAAGTGCCCACAGAAAAAAACAAGTACCCATAGAAAATACAAAGTGCCCATAGAAAATACAAAGTACCCATAGAAAATACTAAGTACCCACAGAAAAAAACAAGTACCCATAGAAAATACAAAGTACCCATAGAAAATACAAAGTGGAATAAAAAATGCTAAGTGTACCTATGGGCCTTCCTATGAATATAATGAAGTATGCTATAACATGGCTTGTGTATGTTGTTGTTACAGGTGAAGGTGCTTGCCCCTCCCCTGGAGGTTGTTCGGATGGTGGGTGATGTACAGTGTTCCCTGCAGCAACTAGGATTCAGACCCAAGGTGTCTCTCCATCAAGGTAGATAGATAAACTAATTAACTGGTGGACAAACAGACTAATAGAATGTACTATCTACTATATACCAGCCAAAAAAAGAACAAGAAATAGTCTTGCCTTCAAGTATTCAGAGTTATCAACGAAGGATTGAGGTGTTCCAAAACTTGTTTTTTCCTAAAACTTTTGTAGAGTGGAACTTGCTGTCACCAAGTATAAACAAGGTTTCTGTCCTAGGCCAAAATAATGGTATTCCTTGAACTGAAATTGTCTCTTCTTTGCTTCTCTGTGTTTTAGGTGTGCAAGACTTTGTCCAGTGGGCCCTGAAGTATCGAGAGCAACAGCACAGAAATCAGAAGTCCAAACAGGCCAGCCTGTCACAGAAATTCAGAGAAAGGTAAAGTTGCTGTCACACATTCACTCAACGAAATCAAGCTTGAACAAATGAATTGAATACATTGAGCATAATTCTCATTTTCTTTGCATAGAGCTGACAGATATCGATTGCTAGATTGTAGAACATCAATGGATAAAGATTTATAAAGAGTGTAGTGCAAGACTATCATTATGTTACATTTTCCTAACTTTCCTACTGAAAAAATTCTCCTTTATACTAGAAAAAATGTTTTTCTGTGTGTAAGGGTTCTTGTAAGTTATGTTTGTATATGTATTTTTTTATTTTTCACAGCCTCAGTGCACGTTGTTTATTTTGTGTCCCAGAGTCTACATCCATGTAGTAAGTAAGTAATAAGTATATGATTGCTTCCATACTTTTCTAATTTGAGAGTTTTCTATAGTCTTCAGGCCTTGTTTGGCTTTGTTCTGTAAAAAGATACAGTGAGTTTGTTACTTTCCACTTTTTATACTTCTTTGGTTTTACGCTTGTATTTTGCTTTGTTTGTTTTGCATTACCACAAAATATATCACCTCAAGGCATAACACACCTTATGACTTGGTGAGGTAAAAGGCACTGGAAGGAGAAGGATGGGCTCCACCTTCCAATACTGTGCCTTAGACACAGTAGACTAACAACACACTGCCCCTACAGCCTGAAAAATGCTATGATCATGAGAAAACCTTTACCATTGTTACATTTGTGAAGATTTACCTTTCTTTTAATTGGCTTCAATCATAACACTGTTTTCAACAGTCCTGATATGTTTATCTGCAGGCTTTTGTCAGAGAGAAATGAACGTGAGGAGCGGCTCCAGAGTGAGGCGTTGGCGCGGAGGAATGAGGAGCTGAGAACAATGGTTCAGCAGCAGAGAGATGTGTGAGTAGATCGAGAGCTGCTACAAAGAAAAGAACATGATTTCCAACCAGTATAACTGTTGAGCTACATATGTGTATTCTCTTCCACTGGAGGTGATAGACAAGACAGACTGGTATAGCTAGTATATTAAGAGGTTTGCACTTTTTGATAAGTGCAACAAACCGTTGACCATGGCTGAAAACTACATGTATGTTCCTTTTTTGCTTAGCAGGTGAAGGAAGGTGAAATCCTTACGTAGTCAAGTAGATTGGAAACTTGTAGTCATGAGTGTTACTCTCTTATAGTTATATGAATGTAAGGTTTTGGTATGTTTGTAGAAAATTTATACATGACACAGTATCTTATTCATGACACCAAAAAGCAAGCCTTACAGCAGGGATAAAACTCGCTGAATTGCAGAAAGTTTGCATACACAAATTACAACAGACAAGACAGGCGATACATGTATATAAGCAGGCGATACTACTAGTATATAAGGAATGTTTGTCATGTAGTAGTAGCCAATGGATGGAAAGCCTGGACATTTTTCTTCTCATACAGATTTCTGAAGTATGCCATGAAGAACAACATTCCACTGCCGGACATGACCAGGGGACCGTTCCACTTCTACCAGGGGGTGGACTCGCCCGGAGGGGACATCATCAAAGCTACCAGTCTGAAGAACAATCCGGAGGTAAGAGACAACATACTTTACTACTTACTGCCCTTAATGCCAGTCCCTGCATGTACGGCAACAACAAAGGTTCTCCAGTAAGTTCCCTCTGTCCTGGACTATTCTTTGAATGCTATCCCAAGTGTGGTGGAAGCTCTTCAGTTCTTTTGCAGCTATTCTTTGCCAAGTGATCTTAAGCCGTCCTTGTTTTCTCTTCCCTTCAGGTGTCCAATGTACTAGTACTATTCTTGTTATTTCGGTTACTTTAACTGCTGTCTTTCCCCCAGGCCATGAAGAAGAGATGTCTGGAGGCTGAACAGTGTGTTGCCTTCAGCTCTGCAGGGATGCTGAAGAGTAGGGTCAAACCTCCACATCTGTGGCAGCAAGCAGCCTTTTCCAGCCCTGAACAAGGCATCTATGTAGCAGGTAAGAGTTTCTCCAGCCCTCAACAAGGCATCTACATGTATGTAGCAGGTAAGAATTTCTCCAGGCCAGAACAAGGCATATACATTGTATGTATCACTCAGGTAGGGGTTTCTGTAGCCCTAAACAGGGCATCTACTGGGATACATGTATATTTTAGCAGGTAAGGGTTTTTCCAGCCCTGAATACTTGGCAGGGCATCCATGTTGCAGGTAATGCTTCTTCCAGAGTTTGTGTTTGTATAATTATATGTCTGTGTGGCTGTGTGCCTTTGCATGTGCGAATCGCCTGTCCCTTTGTGTAGGGCAAGCAAAACAGCTATGCTATTGGCAAATTAATGTTCTTAGGCATTTTATTGTAAACTTATAGGAAAGATGTGGTCTACAATGTGACATTTCTTTAGTTTATTCAACAAGTTGCATGAAATTTTATTATCAGCCTAAAGCATGTGTAACAATCAACAACAAGGGCAATATGTACATGCAAATAAAGTCTAATCACTCTGAATTCTTAGATCCTATCAAATAATCATTAAACCCTGTCCATCAACCAAGTTAATTACACACACAATACATATACAGCCTACAGTCTTAATGATAACACACAGTTACACACTGACTGAGCCCTTTTCATCAGCCTAGTTGAAAACGATTGACACTGATTGAAGTTTGTCCATCAGCCATACTAATAATAACATATGCTGATTAAGCTTTATCAGCCTAGTTAATAATAACACACACAGTTAACTTAATCAGTTAGTACTCCACACTGATGAAACCCTTTTCATCCTCCTTGTTAAAAATGATTGACACTGATTGAAGACTGTCTATCAGCCAAATTAATAATAACATACACTGATCAGGCTAGTTAATAAGAATGTTACTGTTAATAATAACACATTGATAAAGATCTTTTCATCAGCCTAGTTGATAATGATACACACTGGTTAAAGTCTCTCCTGGTTAAAGTTAGCAATATCACAAAGTTAGTAATATCACTAATTACAAGCTCTGGCTCTCAACTCATCACCTCAATATACAGTCCATACCATGACGAGACAAACAGACAATAGGACTAGTGCACGTTCAATTTACAATGTACAACATCGTGTACGTGGGAAATTTCCCAACATTTTGCACATACGGGCCTTAAAGCCAATCTTACTAGTACAAGACTAGTGAATTCACATGCTCTGATAGGCACTTGCTGAATATATATTCAAACTTAAGAACAGAGCTTCAAAAGGGTATCAAGACATGTAGTTTCAAAAAGCTGAGCTTTTGGAATATGATACTACATATCGACACATGTAGAAAGTAGCAGACATGGGGTGGTGACTGTGTCTTAATGACCTGTCAGATCATCAGGCATCAGCATTTTGATGCTGCATCTGGTCATGACCACCGGTTGTTACAGTAGCTGTGGTGTCTGTACTGTTGTACACAACACCAGGTGTGGTGTCTGTACTGTTGTACACAACGCCAGCTGTGGTGTCTGTACTGTTGTACACAACACCAGCTGTGGTGTCTGTACTGTTGTACACAACACCAGCTGTGGTGTCTGTACTGTTGTACACAACACCAGGTGTGGTGGTCTGTACTGTTGTACACAACGCCAGCTGTGGTGGTCTGTACTGTTGTACACAACGCCAGCTGTGGTGTCTGTACTGTTGTACACAACGCCAGCTGTGGTGTCTGTACTGTTGTACACAACGCCAGCTGTGGTGTCTGTACTGTTGTACACAACACCAGCTGTGGTGTCTGTACTGTTGTACACAACACCGGGGTCTGCGGCAACAGTAGAGCGATTCCTGGTCCACCTCTTCCAACAGAGTGTTAGAATGATGCAACTTATGACAGCAGCTGCACCAGCCATGGTGGCAATGAGAACAGACAGGGTCGGAGTGGGATTAGATTCAGGTTCTTCTGGAGGTGAAGAATGGACAAGGACAGGTACAGAGAAAGTGGGATCAGATTCTGTCTGATCTGAAGGCGTAGAGCTAGTATTTATGGAAAGGGAGGAAGTCTTAGAAGACACAAGGTGTTGTGAAGGACCTGGTGTAGAGCCAGGTAGGGAGGAACTGGGAGAAGATAAGAGGTGTTCTGAAGATGTAGAGCCAACAGGTACAGGTGGGGAGGTAGTATGAGAAGATGCAAGGTGTTCTGAAGGACCTGGTGTAGAATCAGGTAGGGAGGAACTGGGAGAGGACATGAGATGTTCTAAAGGTGTAGAGCCAACAGGTGCAGCAGGGGAGAAAGTCTTAGACACAAGGTGTTCTGAAGGTGTAGAGGCAACAGGTACAGGTAGGGAGAAACTTGTAGAAGACGCAAGGTTGCTGTTTCTCGTGGGATGTACTGAGATAGATGAAGCATTAAACTCTGTAGTAGTCAGGGGAAGATCCGGATGGACATTGACAGAGAGTGTGGCAGATGCTGAGCCAGCTGGGTTTGTTGCGATACAGGTGTACTGACCAGCATCTGCTGCAGTAACACCTGTTATGGTGACTGTAGCTGTGGTATTCTTCACCTCCACAGTCACCTTTCCTCCTGACTCAACAGTAGCATTCAGTCCAGATGGGAGGGTGACTGTGACGTCTGGCTTAGGCATACCTGAAGCTTCACAAACCAAATTGAGAGTCACCCCCTGCACCAAAGTGCCATTGTCAACACTGTGAAAGCTTAGAATGGTTGGGTCTTTACACTTTAAATCTTCAGGATTGATATCTTTCAGCTTTTGCCCTTGCAAGTTATCAGGTTTGGAACATGTCATCCGATTTTCAAATGAATGAGACCCATTCATCTTAAGGCGAAAGGGAAGCATCCTACAGTCACACCGCCAGGGGTTCCACCAAATTGTTATGTAAGAGATAGATGACAGCATGGAATAGGCTGTTGAGGAAAGTGTCTCCATCTGGTTGGAGTGCAATTGCAACGTTTGTAACTGGGGTAGGTTTGAAAGTGCATCAGACTGAATGGTTTTTATTCTGTTGTCATTCAGGTACAATGACTGAAGCTGTAGTAGTTCTGAGAATGCACTAAGCTGGATGTTAGTTATTTGGTTATTTGCCAGATTCAATTTTTGAAGCTGTGGTAGGTTTGAGAATGCACCACGATCAATGTCAGTTATTTGGTTTTTGTACAGGTACAACTTTTGCAGCTGTACTAGGTTTGAGAATGCACCACGCTGGATGTCAGTTATTTGGTTATAGTCCAGCTTCAACTCTTGGAGCTGTGGTAGGTTTTGGAATGCAGTGGGCTGGATGTTTGTTATTTGGTTACGGGACAGGAGCAACTTTTGAAGCTGTAATAGGTTTGTAAATACACCATGCTGGATGTTAGTTATTTTGTTAACAGACAGGTTTAACTCTTGCAGCTGTGGTAGGTTTTGGAATGCAGTGGGCTGGATGTAAGTTATTTGGTTACGGGACAGGAGCAACTTTTGAAGCTGTAATAGGTTTGTAAATACACCATGCTGGATGTTAGTTATTCGGTTATCGGATAGGTGCAACTCCTGGAGCTTTGGTAGATTTGCGAATGCAGTGGACTGGATGTTAGTTATTTGGTTATAGTCCAGCTTCAACTCCTGGAGCTTTGGTAGATTTGTGAATGCAGCAGGATGGATGTTTGTTATTTGGTTATGGGACAGGAGCAACTTTTGAAGCTGTAATAGGTTTCTAAATACACCATACTGGATGTTAGTTATTCGGTTATAGGACAGATGCAACTCCTGGAGCTTTGGTAGATCTCTGAATGCACCAAGCTTGATGTTAGTTATTTTGTTAAAGGACAGGTTTAACTCTTGGAGCTGTGGTAGGTTTGAGAATGCACCACGCCGGATGTCAGTTATTTGGTTGTAGTCCAGCTTCAACTTTTGCAGCTGTCCTAGGTTTAAGAATGCAGTGGGCTGGATGTTTGTTATTTTGTTACGGGACAGGATCAACTTTTGAAGCTGTCCTAGGTTTAAGAATGCAGCGGGCTGGATGTTAGTTATTTGGTTATAGGACAGGTTCAACTCCTGGAGCTTTGGTAGATTTGTGAATGCAGCGGGCTGGATGTTTGTTATTTTGTTACCGGACAGGATCAACTGTTGAAGCTGCCCTAGGTTTGAGAATGCAGCAGGCTGGATGGTAGTTATTTGGTTACGGGACAGGATCAACTTTTGAAGCTTTAAAAGGTGCCTAAATACACCATGCTGGATGTTAGTTATTCGGTTAAAGGACAGGTTCAACTCCTGGAGCTGTGGTAGGTTTGAGAATGCAGCAGGATGGATGTAAGTTATTTGATTAGAGGACAGGTGCAACTTTTGAAGCTGTCCTAGGTTTAAGAATGCAGCGGGCTGGATGTTAGTTATTTTGTTATGGGACAGGATCAACTGTTGAAGCTGTCCTAGGTTTAAGAATGCAGCAGCCTGGATGGTAGTTATTTTGTTATAGGACAGGTTCAACTCCTGGAGCTGTGGTAGATTTGTGAATGCAGCGGGATGGATGTTTGTTATTTTGTTACCGGACAGGATCAACTGTTGAAGCTGTGCTAGGTTTGAGAATGCAGCGGGCTGGATGTTTGTTATTTGGTTACGGGACAGGATCAACTTTTGAAGCTGTAATAGGTTTGCAAATACACCATGCTGGATGTTAGTTATTTTGTTAAAGGACAGGTTTAACTCTTGGAGTTGTGGTAGGTTTGAGAATGCAGCGGGCTGGGTGCTAGTTATTTTGTTATGAGATAGGTGCAACACTTGGAGCTGTGGTAGACCTTGAAATGTACCAGACTGAATGTAACTTATTCGGTTTTGGGACAGATCCAGTTGTGTCAAATTTCCGTACCTCAATAAAGTATATGGATTAATAGTTGCAATGTCATTCCTACGTAAGTCAAGGTTAGTGACATTTGTTGGCAGATTCTGAGGAACACAGGTGAGGCCTTTTCTGCTGCACACACAGGATGGGTAACAGCTCTGGCTGCAGGGTGTGGTTGATCCAGTTTCGTGCAGGATGATGACCAGAAGAACCAGCAGTTTCTTTAGCTTGGTGGACATTTTTTCTGTAGGAGAAAAAGTACTGCTAGTAAAAGTGATCTCAGTCCAGTTTTAGCTCACAGAAGAAGTAATCTGCCACTTATCATGACAGAGAAGACAGATGCAGTATTCGTGTCTCTGGACCAGTCTTGCCCAAGCCGTGGAAGAGTGTGGTCAGTCATTCTAGCAGCATCCAGCATATATAACACAGGTACAATTGACAAGTGCAATGAACAGTGGACCGCGGCTTAGCACCCCGGCCCCTCTCGAAAGACAAGCCCTTTTCAGTACTGAGTAAGTCAGGTATACATGTATGTACCTATATTCAACTAAAACATGTAAATATTTTTGTAGAAAATCAAATTCAACAGCCTGTATGTCATTACCTTGTTGTAACAACGAAGGGTGGCTCAACAACGCTTACAGCATTTCAAATGGTACCGGGGAATTCTTAGCACATCCAATGGCTAAGGCTCGTAGTTGTTTTGAAATAAATTTGTTGTCCTTTTTTGGGAGGGGATACTGTATACATGTAAGTAATACTATATGGTAATCTTTGCAACAGAAATTGCACAGTGGTTGAGATTGTATCCCCAAAATAATAGTTACTGTACATGTTATAGTTACAAATGTAGTATTCTACATGATTGTATTCCAGCAAGTCCTGCATACCTAATGTGTTCTTCACAGTTGACTGTTTTGTAGAGCAAGGATTCTTGTTTGATTCAGATCTTCCAAGTTGTGTTGGTCTGTTAAGGAGCACTTCTCAACCAAGTAGCCTCCAAAGCTAAAAAGGATCATGTGAATAGTATGTGTGTTAGCCTGGCATGTCTTTTCAGTGGGTAGAAATACACAATTGAATAGCTTGATGATTAGATAGATGATTTAATAGTTTGATGAATTAATAAAAGCTTTATGTACTTTGCTTTATGTGCCAAGCTTGTGCTTGCTTTTAAGACACTAAAAGAAAATGCAGAAAAACATAATACATAATCAAAGACACTGGATGTACATCATCTACCAATGCTGAACAAATAATTATAAATATTTTTTAAAAATCAATATGGATATAGTTTATACAAGCATATATCAAGTGATGTAAATAATCAGAATCCATACATTCGACAGAGATTTTACAAAAATACAATTGAAAGAAGCAAAAACAGCAGTAACAAAAATTATAAATTAATTTACATGTAAATCGTGGTAATATCTTGTGCTGACTATTGAAATAGTGTAGAGTTAGGATATCTTTGGGTCTTAATTGAAACGCCAAAAAAATGTCCAACCAATCCTGATAACCATCTTTTTTGAAGCCTTTGATAGAATTAACCACTCAAAATTGACCAATAAAATGGTAGATTTTTGGGCCTGTCAGTTATGCCTTAAAGCTTGGCTTTGCAACCATCTTCAACTATTCACAGTGTGTCAGAAAACCTTGAAAGTTACGACCCATTCTCTTTTTTAATTCATGTGAACGATGCCCTCCAAATCAACAGTTTAATTACCGTTACAAATACCCGGTATGTACATGTTGATGACATTTCTATCTATGAACCCAGCCTTATCCATCAATCTCTCGATCAATTGAAAGTGTAGATGTAAAACCGAATGATTTTGAAAGGTAACTTAAAGGTAATGATGATTTGCTCTCCTGTGACTGCCCCTCCACAAGTAATTTCTGCCATTGATAAGCCTCTAGAAAACTAGTATAACAGGCTTCGGGAGGCGGCTGGAAAGTACCCCCCACATCCCAACACCCCCACATCTGAACACCGGTACAACAAACCAGGAAGATTGAACGTGAACAGAAACACGCTTTACAAGTAACCCTTGGTCCTGGGTATACCTGCTACAATGACGCCCTGTCACACTAATATGTCTACCGTTTCTAGAAAAAAAGATAGAATATCTATTAGTAAGTTTGAAAAAGTCTTTTGGCTGTTGTTCCTTTCGTATCCAACGGTACAACTGCGCGGTTTGTTCCCCAACTTTACATGTATACATGTACATGTATGTGCCCACACAGTTTCTGCTCCCTCAAGTGAGTAGAATTAGATTTTAGTTTGCTGTGATTAAAGTTGTTCCAATAAGTCAGACTCTAGAGATGAAAGTCATCAAGTTCACAATGATGTTGACATTCCATTTAGGCCGTGTAGTTAAGGACAGTAATTGTTGCCAAAAAACAATGGCGTTTTCATCACAGTACAAAGCCACATGATTAGCAAGTGATCGTTTTGGTGGCATTGCAGAGCTTAAAATAATCTCCCAGTTTCCTGCCTCTGGCTAACAATTTTATTATTTCTTTGATCGTGGCTTAAGTAGTATAATTTTCACTAATTTGGGGTTTGAGAAACTGAGAAAATTGATTTTGCACTGAACATCTTACACCTGTTGGATCAAATGTGTAACCCTTTTGGTCACCAAATATGCAGGTCAGCTTTAATGCTGATATTGTTTCTAAGTTTCTAATTTTTATTACTAGTATTTAATATATGTAAATATTCTGAAGTCATCCATTGATTAAATCCATTACAAGTAAACCTAGTTCCAGACTCCTCTTTTAAAAACTTTGAATCATTTTTGACTCCCCTTAAGTAACTTCAGTGAGTTTTATCATGTGTATATACATCCGATTCTGGAATATGCAGCTCCCTTTTGGACCTCCAGCATTACGGCACAACAACCCAGGAAACATGCAACTCGGATAGCCCTCAGTAGTGGGTATACATGCCTATCTTCACTTATGCCTGTCCTCCCTGCAAACGTGGATGGAAGGTCTAAGCTTGAAATTTGCCAGTCCATGCAACCCAGTGTCATGAGAAATCCCACTTTAGAAATTGCAAAGAGTCTACATGTAGCCAGCTCTTCTACTTGCTATCCAAAATAAATCGACATAGAAAAAGCCCTATCCCCTATTTCACGCACGTGCGTACAAAACAAATTTGGAAACTGAATCTCCTATGCGCAGATCTTGCTTATATATATAGAATGTAAAGTTTTCAACCTACTGTAACATTTATAATAAGTACATGTATGTAATTCAGCACCCTTTGGCACTACTGTTTACTTGGTGCAACATCAATTTAGATATTAAATAAATGTTACTACATGTTTTTGAAAGGTGCAAAAGTCTTTTCTTTGCCCAGGGCCAGGCCTACTGTATGAAAGTTGTAAGTTCAGATACATGTTCTTTTACTGCTATTTATAGATATGGCCTATTCTTGAAAATCACTCCCCAAGAAAGGAAAAAGACTTGTCACCTTTTTTTACAAATCAAAGAATCAGATAGACATGATAGATGTAAGATGAAGAAGACTTACCGAGAAACAGTGTCCAAAAGAAATGTATCCAGACACAAACTCTTGTAGATTGTACTGAGAAGGCAGCTCAAGTGGTCCCAGGCAAGGAAGTCCTGTGGCTGCTGTGCCCGGCGTGTCTAACTGTACAGCTGTCCGGGTTGTTCCCCAACTGTATATATGACGTGTATAAAAAGTATATTTTTGTGTGTTGTATGGTTATATGACTGGTTTATTGATTAAAAACATTTTGCAGCCCGGAGGCTGAATTGTATGTTTCCTTATCAGTGTCCACCTTAATAACAACTTTAAAATGTAACTTTAAAATATCCTTCTACATGTAGGTTATGTCTCCACGAGAACATGTCAAGCCCTTGCCCCAAAAAGGAGACATTAAAATACAAACTATCACCATTGAAATGTCTGACAGATGTAAGAAAAGACTTACCGAGAAACAGTGTACTCAAGAACTGTATCCAGACACAAACTCCCGTAGAGTGTACTTAGAAGTCAGCTCAAGTGATCTGAGACAAGCCAAGAAAGTCTGGTGGCTGTTGTACCTGCCGTAGCCAAATGTACAACTGCGCAGTTTGTTCCCCAACTATATATATATATGCCCACACAGTATCTGCTCCCTCAAGTGAGTAGAATTAGATTTTAGCTTGCTGTGATTAAAGTTGATCCAATAAGTCAGACTCAGGTCTGTATGTTTAGAAGAGATGAAAGTCAGTTTCCGATGTTGGCATTCCAAGACAGGCTGCGTAGTTAAGGTTAGTAATTGTGGCGTTTTCTTTAATGTACAAAGCCACATGATTTGTAACTGATCATTTTCACGGAATGGTTGAAATAATCATAATCCCGATTGCGTAGAACCCTTCTTTGTAGCATATGATTCACTTTTCTGACCCTTAACAGCAGTTATATATATTTCCCATCTGAGAAGTCCTCATAGCAACAAGTTGAACTAATTTTCTTGACTCCCGTAGAATTTACTGAGAAGTCAGCTCAAGTGGTCCCAGTTAAGCCAAGGAAGTCCTGTGAATGTTGAGCCTGGCATATCCAACTGTATACAACTGTGTGGTTTGTTGTTCCCCAACTGTATATATATATGGCCACACAGTTTCTGCTCCCTCAAGTGAGTAGAATTAGATTTTAGTTTGCTGTGATTAAAGTTGTTCCAATGAGCCAGACTCTAGTATGTTTGGAGGAGATGAAAGTTGAAAGATGAAAGATCATAGTCTGTTGTTGACATTCCAAGTAGGCTGCATACTCAAGGTGGGTAATTATTGCGGCATTTTCATTAACGTACAAAGCCACATGATTTGTAACTGATCATTTTGACGGTATGGTTGAAATAATCACAATCCTAATTGCTTAGAACCCTTCTTTGTAGCATATAATTCACTTTTCTGGCTCTACATGTTTCCTATCTGGCTTTGACAGCAATCTGTACACCAACTTATTTCCTTGGTTCTCTGGCGTTTTAAGGAAAAAAATCATGATTGTTACAGGACATGTTAGAAATATCAGGCTGGGTGGAATATCTTTAGCTGACTGTATTCATCCCCGGGGACACCCCTACATGTATGCTCAAGGTTGTCAGGCCTGGGGTTCATGTCAGTGTTAGAACATGTGGATGTCAGAACAAGGGGATGTCGGATCATATGGGTGTAAGAATATGGTGGTGTCAGAAGATTGGGGCATCGGAATATAGGAAATTCATAACATGGAGGTGTTGGAACAGGGGATCGCTAGCCTGAGTGTCAGCCTTGTTAGCTTTCGTCCACTACCCAAGATCCGCGTGGGGAGCGGATCTTGGGTAGCGGATGAAAGCTAGCAAGGCTGACACTCAGGCTAGGGGATCGCATCTTCTATGCCAGAACAGTACTGTTATTTTGGAATCCGAAAAGCAACCAATTAAATTGATGTGGCCCTAGCAAGAATGTTGCCTAATTTTTCCAAAGAATTATACAAGTGATGCAGATAGAAAGCATTGGCTTGGAAAAAATCCTTTTTGTTTGAAGTCGGGCCAGAGGATTTACTGGTAACCATGAAGACAAAACAAAACAGGGCAGGAATCGAACTTGGAATATTAACAAGAATAAATCTTAGTGCAGTGTTATTTTTTCAATATAGTTGCACCTTGTACATTGTACTAGAATTTGAACAGTTTGAGAAGGGTACCAACAAAGTCAATAGAGTCGTGTCAGAGTACATCTTTGTGAGCGAATACCGGTAGTTCAGATCTGCCCCTTCAGCAAAAAAAATGGCAATATGCATGCAAACACTCTCACAAACACACAGCTCAAACGCACACACATTTTGAGCTGAGTCAAGTGAGAAAAAAGGGTGTTAATTTGTCTTTCCCCAGGATACAACATAACGACTTGCTAGGGATTTGAACCGAGAACCTTTAGAACCCTAAGCACAAGGCTGCTACAGCTGTATATACTGTATATGGTATGAACGAAGTCTTGTTTTGCAGATGTGGACATGTGTGCGGCAGATCTGCATGACTGTGACGAGCATGCCTTCTGCAACAAGACTGGCCCCGCCCAGTTCAGGTGCACCTGTAGGGATGGTTACTATGGCAACGGACAAACCTGCCTCCCCAGGTAACTATAACACCAGTACAGGTTTGTCTGTAACCACTACAATGTCCAGGTGTTCATTTCAAAAGGTGGTCACTAGTACAGGTTAGACTGTATATCAAAGGCCAGGTGATCTTTGTACATTGTACAAATGTATAAACTTTAATAAAGTCAATGGCCAGGTGGTCTATACATGTATGTAGAGGTGGTCACTAGTACAAGTTTGACTGTATATTAGTGACCAGGTGGTCACTTGTACAGGTTTGACTGTATGTCAATGGCCAGATGATCCTTATGAAGAGGTGGTCACTAGTACAGGTTTGACTGTAACCCCTCCCCTCCCCTCCAGGTACAACCCCGATGAACCCCTTCCTTTGGAGGTGAGACGAGACGGTCTCATCAGTGTCTTCAACGGAATCAACCTGCAGGACATGAAGACTGCAGCCCAGTTTGTCTTCTTCCAGGTGGGGGGAGTTTTCATCTCTAAGCAATCTCCAAGCAGATTTCTTTTGGGGCAGGGGATGGTCAAATTGACTACCCAATTGTACCATTTTGCTCCTGTTGAGGCAAATGGTACAATTGGGTGGTCAATTGGGAGGTAAATAGGGAATGAATCTTGGCTTTATTGTGAAGTTTAACCAAGATTCAACCCTGCATAGCACCATTCATTTTCCTTTCATTCATTCATTCATTCATTTTTTTATTTACCGGTAGTTATGTCTCTTGCCTGGTTGGTTGGTTGGTTGGTTGGTTGGTTGGTTGGTTGGTTTGGTTGGTTGGTTGGTTGGTTGGTTGGTTCATTGGTCTTTCTAATCTTAACTTGTCCTCTCCTTCCTTCTCTCATTTATTGACTGTGTAAGAGTCTTGTTCATCACACTCAGGGCATGGATTCTCTGGGAGGAGACTTCATGGTGGCCGAACAGTTCCGAGGACAACCCAAACAGCTGCAGTCCATCTGCTTGGACATCCCACAGTGTATCGGTGAGACCTAGATCTCCTGGCTTTATTATTTTTGGCGGAATTACAACAGCTGGATACTACTGGGTAGTATTGTAGTTGTAGTAGTAGTAGTAGTAGTGGTAGTAGAAGCAGTTGAAGTAACAATGTCCCCCTATGTTTCAGGGTTCAACAGTAATGGGATGCTGAAAATGTCCATGAGTCGTCCCTCCGGATGGATAAGGTGGAGCAACAAGGATTCAGACGGCCTCTACCTGCTGGGTAAGTCTCTTACCTCAGTGCACAGGCTTTGTTTTCTGTGCATTTGTGTGTGTTTTACTAACATTTTTGTGCAATAGATTATCGTCCTTTTATGGGATATACATGTATGAAATTCAAGACATTTTTACTAACGCTACAATCCTGTATTTTCTGTAGACCTGAACTACTGTGAGTTGGACCTGGAGCTGTGTCCGGAAGGATCCCTCTGCCAGCGTCATGCCCCCGGGGTTTACCAGTGTACCTGTCAGACCCCCCTAGTCATGGTCAACAACCAGTGTGTTCAGGTGCCGGGGTATGGGAACATGTCTGTGGCTGTGTACCCTGGCAGGGAGGTGGAGGTGGGAGGGTACATGTGAACTATGGTTCGTTAGGAGAAATGTTGTTGCTTTACAATACATATAATATATATGTACACAATGTATTGTGTGATAACCCCTTTATCCATTGTGAGCAATCCGGTCTGTGTTCCGGGCTATAGAAATATGTCTGTCACTGTCAATCCTGGTAGAAAGGTGGAAGTAAGGGGTACAAGTGAAAGATAATCATAAACGGTATTCTTTTAGATACATCTTGTATATGTGTAGATGTCAAGACTCCTGCTAGTCACAGTGAACTACACAAATGAAGCTATGTGTGTATAGATTGCAAATTACTGGGAGAAAATGAATTGTCTGTCCCTTTGAGTAGGGCAAGCAAAACAGCTATGCTATTGGCAAATTAATGTTCTTATATAATAGGCATTTTAGTGTGAATTTACAGGAAAGATGTCTACAATGTGACATTTCTTTAGTTTATTCAACAAGTTGCATGAAGTTGTATTATTAGCCTAAAGCATGTGTTACAATCAATAACAAGGGCAGTATGAACATGCAAATTAAAGCCTGAACACTCTGAATCTTAAATCCTATCAAATAATCATTAAACCCTGTCCATCACCCAAGTTAATTATACACAGCAACACACAAACTATATATACAGCCTACAGTCTTAATAATAACACTCACTAGTTAAAAACGATTGACACTGAAGTTTGTCCATCTGCCAAATTAATAATAATGTACTGATTAAGTTCTATCAGCCGAGTTAATAATACACAAATGCCGATAAAGCTCTATCATTAGTATCAACCTAGATACATATGTAGAATGTTGCCTCTATCAACCCATAAGTTGCCGTTAATAATAACACACTGATACACTGATTAAGATTATGTTCATCAGCATAGTTAATGATGATACTGATTAAGATCTGTCCATCAGCCAAAGTAATAATAACACACGCTGATTAAACTCTATCAGTCAAGTTAGTAATATCACACTAACAACAACAACTAACAACAACATGTAATTACATCAAGCTCTGGCTATCAGCCTACTTGATGATGTCATACACAATTAAGCCATATGTTGCTAATAAAATTACAAACTAATTAAAATCTGACTATCAGCTTTCTATCAGCCCATCACCTCATTCATATGCAGTCCATTCCATGACGAGAAGTGCAAGTTCAATTTACAGTGTACAATGCCATGCACTTTTCCAACCTTTTGCACATCCGGGCTTTAATCTTACTACAAGATGAGAATTCACATGCTCATAGGCACTGGCTAAATATATTCACACTGGAGAATAGAGCTTCAGAAGTGTATCTTGGTACATACTGTACATTGTATACAATTATGTAGTTTCAAAAAGCTGAGCTTTTGGAATATGATACTACATATTGACACATGTAGAAAGTAGCAGACATGGGGGGTGACTGTGTCTTAATGACCTGTCAAATCATCAGGCATCAGCATTTTGATGCTGCATCTGGTCATGACCACCGGTTGTTACAGTAGCTGTGGTGTCTGTACTGTTGTACACAACACCAGGTGTGGTGTCTGTACTGTTGTACACAACACCAGGTGTGGTGTCTGTACTGTTGTACACAACACCAGCTGTGGTGTCTGTACTGTTGTACACAACACCAGGTGTGGTGTCTGTACTGTTGTACACAACACCGGGGTCTGGGGCAACAGTAGATCGATTCCTGGTCCACCTCTTCCAACAGAGTGTTAGAACGATGAAACATATGACGGCAGCTGCACCAGCCATGGTGGCAATGAGAACAGACAGGGTCGGATTGGGATTAGATTCAGGTTCCTTTGGAGGTGAAGAATGGACAAGGACAGGTACAGAGAAAGTGGGATCCGATTCTGTCTGATCTGAAGGCGTAGAGCTAGTATTTATGGAAAGGGAGGAAGTCTTAGAAGACACAAGGTGTTGTGAAGGACCTGGTGTAGAGCCAGGTAGGGAGGAACTGGGAGAAGATAAGAGGTGTTCTGAAGGTGTAGAGCCAACAGGTACAGGTGGGGAGAAAGTAGCAGAAGATGCAAGATTACTGTTGCTCGTGACCATGGGATGGGTTAAAGTATCAGTGAGTGGTGGAGCATTCAATTTTGCAGTAGTTGTAGGAACTTTCAGGTGGACATTGACAGAGAGTGTGGCAGATGCAGAGCCAGCTGGGTTTGTTGCAATACAGGTGTACTGACCAGCATCTGCTGCAGTAACACCTGTTATGGTGACTGTAGCTGTGGTATTCTTCACCTCCACAGTCACCCTCCCTCCTGACTCAACAGTTGTATTCAGTCCAGATGGGAAGGTGACTGTGACGTCTGGTTTAGGCATACCTGACGCTTCACAAACCAAATGGAGAGTCTCGCCCTGCACCAATGTGTCATTGTCAACCCTGTGAAAGCTGCGAATGGTTGGCTCTTTGCAGAAATCTTCAGGATTGATATCTTTCAGCTTCTGCCCTTGCAAGTTATCAGGTTTGGAACATGTCATGTGATTTTCAAATGAATGAGACCCATTCATCTGAAGGCGAAACGGAAGCATCCTACAGTCACACTGCCAGGGGTTCCACTGCATTGTTACGGAAGAGATTGATGACAGCATGGAATAGGCTGTTGAGGAAAGTGTCTCCATCTGGTTGGAGTGCAATTGCAACGTTTGTAACTGGGGTAGGTTTGAAAGTGCATCAGACTGAATGGTTTTTATTCTGTTGCCATTCAGGTACAATGACTGCAGCTGTAGTAGATTTGAGAATGCACTAAGCTGGATGTTACTTATTTGGTTATTTTTCAGATTCAAGTTTTGAAGCTGTGGTAGGTTTCTAAATACACCATGCCGGATGTTTGTTATTTGGTTACGGGCCAGATTCAAGTTTTGAAGCTGTGGTAGGTTTGAGATTTCGACATGCTGGATTTGGTTCTGGGACAGGGACAACTCTTGAAGCTGCGCTAGGTTTCTAAATGCACCATGCTGGATGAAAGTTATTCGGTTAGAGGACAGGAACAACTTTTGAAGCTGTGGTAGGTTTAAGAATGTGCCACGTTGGATGTTAGTTATTCGGTTAGAGGACAGGAACAACTTTTGAAGCTGTGGTAGGTTTTTGAATGCACCACGCTGGATGTTAGTTATTTGGTTAGAGGACAGGGACAACTCTTGAAGCTGCGCTAGGCTTGTAAATACACCATGCTGGATGTTAGTTATTCGGTTAGAGGACAGGAACAACTTTTGAAGCCGAGGTATGTTTGAGAATGCGCCACGTTGGATGTTAGTTATTTTGTTAGAGTTCAGGGACAACTCTAGTAGCTGTGGTAGAACTGGAAATGAACCAGACTGAATGTCAATTATTTGGTTTGAGGACAGAACCAATTTTTCCAATCTTCTGTATCTTAATAAAGTTTTTCGACTAATGGTTGCAATGTCATTCCCACTTAAGTCAAGGTAAGTGAGACTTTTTGACAGATCCTCAGGAACAGAGGTGAGGCCTAAATTTCTGCTGCACACACAGGATGGGTAACAGCTCTGGCTGCAGGGTGTGGTTGATCCAGTTTCGTGCAGGATGATGACCAGAAGAACCAGCAGTTTCTTCAGCTTGTTAGGCATTCTGTCTGTAGAAGAGAAAGTACTATTACTAGTAAAAGTTATCTCAGTCTCATGGACAGTGCAGACACTACATTGCATAAAATTATACAGTATTGACAGATTCATTTTACTGTAGATATTCCCCTTAGCTCTTTTTGACAAGTGCAATGAACAGTTGACCATGACTTAACGTCCCACATTGAAGGACTGTGACCCTTTCCAGTAGCATACAAGTCTAAAGGTATAAATATATATAATCAGTATATATGCAACTGTTAGCAAGAGCATGGGTATTGTGACTACTAAAAAAAATCAAATTCAAGAGCCTGCATGGTATTACCATATTTTACCAACAACGGGTTGATCAACAACATTAAGTACTCCAAAAAACTGAGCACCATCAATATATAAGGCTAGCTGTTTTAAAATGCACTTTTTAAAATTCTTTTAGTATGACTTGGTTATCCTGACAACAGTAACTGGTTGAGATTATATCTCAAAATCTGTAATAGGAAAACAACTGAAAAAAATTGAGTGAGGAAAACTTAATATTGACTTATCAGCAGTGTCATACAGTTAAGCACAAGGGTCAGTTGTGATGCATATTACTAAAAAGAAAACAACAAAAACTGTAGTATCTACATGTATTCTGGGAAACATGCAAGCCATTCTCTCTAGTCCTGCATACCTTATTGTGTTCTGCACAGTTGACTGTTCTGTAGAACAAAGGTTCTTCTTGGTGATTCTCCAAAGTTTTGTTGATCTGTCAAAGAGCAATTTCAACCAATTAGCCTCCAAAGCTAAAAAGGGTCACGTGAATGGTATGTGTGTTAAGCCCTGCACATGTCCTTGTTATGGGTAGTATTTTTTTTTTACAAATTAATGAAAAAATAAATCAATTTTTTTGCCTAGCCTGTATTGGCTTCAAAGACACTAAAAGAAAATGTAGGAAAAATTTTACATAAATCAAGAGACCAGTCATACAGATTGACATGTACTTAATGCTGAACAACATAAAATATACTGATTACAATTGTAGACGGGCATACAAAATTAACAATCATTGTACAACTACATGTAACGATTCATAGATATAAACAATCTGAATCCATGTACAATGTACATGTATGAACAGAGATTTCACCAACAATAACTACAGTTGAGAGAAACAAATTTAAAAGAGCTGCAGCAGGTACAGCAGTAACAAAAAAATCAAAAATTTCATACATGCGCTAATATCATTATCAAAATACATGTAGCTGTTAGTAGTTAGTCCCCATTGAAATGCCAAGAAATGTCCAAGCAATCCTATGGATAGCCTTTGATAGAATTAACCACCCAAAATTGATCAATTAAGTGGTAGATTGTGGGTACATACAAAATGTACATGTACGTCAGTTACATGTATGTAACCATCTCCAACCATTCAGTCTGTCTAATATCACGGAAAACCTCAGTTTCATTTGGATACCCACAAGCGTAATTTACGCCCCATTCTCTTTTTGAATTTATGTAAACGATGCCCTTCAAGTCACTGGTTTGTACTGTTACAAATACATGTGTATGTTGACTACCTTCCTATTGGTGAAAGCAGACTGCTTTATGAACCCAGTCTTATTCAACAAATTTTTGATTAAGTGAAAGTCTAGGCGTCCAAAAACGAATGATTTTGAAAGATAAGGTAATGATAATCTCTGCCAATGATAAGCCCCCAGAATACTAGCCTCTACCAGGCTTCGGGAGGCGGCAGGAAAGAGTAGAAATTGGCCAAAAAGAGAGAGAAAATGCAGGGGGAGTTGGTCTGCTAGAGACTATTGTTTGCCACACGCGGTCCCAGGTAACGTTACAATGTATATCTGCTACAATGACACCCTTCCTACTTACAGTATGTCTTCCCTCTCTCTAGATAAAGTGGATGGAAGATCTCAGTTTTGCTAGGTCTCTTCTCAATTCTCAGTTCAGATCCTGGTTACCCCCATTTTACTATAGTGTGTAGCTACATGTATGGTCTTAACGAGAACAGGTAAAGCCCTTGCCCCAAAAAGGAAACATAGAGATGCAAATTATAACTTTTTTTTTTACACATCAAAATTTCTGATAGATATAAGATGAAAACTTACCGAGAAACGGTGTCCTAAAGAACTGTATCCAGGCACAGGCTCTCGTAGATCAGCTCAAGTGGTCAAAGTCAGGCCAAGGAAGTCTTTTGGCTGTTGTGCCTTTCGTATCCAACGGTACGACTGCGCGGTTTGTTCCCCAACTTTACATGTATATATATGTGACCACACAGTTTCTGCTCCCTCAAGTGAGTAGAATTAGATTTTAGATTGTTGTGATTCTCATTATTCCAATGAGTCAGACTCTAGTATGTTTGGAAGAGATGAAAGTCAGGTTTCCACTGATGTGGACATTCCATGTAGGCCGTGTAGTGAAGGACAGTAATTGTTGCCAAAAAACAATGGCGTTTTCATCACAGTACAAAGCCCCTTGATTATACATTTTGTAAGTGATTGTTTTAGCGGCCTTGCAGTGCTTGAAATAATCATGATTGCTTAGAGACGAAAGAAAACATGCACAAAAATTCTCCTTTGTAGTTTTTGATTAACTTTTCTGCCTCTGGTTAACAATTTTATTTTGTTCTTTCATCATGGCTTAAATATTATTACTTTCACTAATGTAGGGTTTGAGAATTTGATCCACTAACAGGAAAAATGATTGAGAAAATCGATTTTGCACTGGACATCTTACACCTGTTGGATCAAATGTGTAACCCTTTACGTCACCAAATGCCGCAAAATATGCAGGTCAGCTCTAATGCTGATATTGTTTCTAAGTTTCTAATGCTAGTAGCTTTTGAGCTTTAGAGCTTAAGAGCTGTTGTTATTCGTTGCCAAAGAGCAGTACCGTACAGTACATGTATTTTAATAGGACCTGGTGTTTCGGCTTCTTTCCTGATTGAGAGGCCCATTTGGCCAGACTGTCTTATTGTCTTGGATGTCTGACATATCAAAGTAAAAATCATGGTACAGCTAGACGTGATAGGAATAGCGGTCTGTAAGGAAGCCTGAAGCTTAACTTTTTTTCAAGCGTTGTAACATTTTGAAATCAGCGCAGTACAAACCAACACCTTTGTTTATTGCAAACCCTCAATATTCAACTTTCTCTGTCATTGCTGCTTTTTTCAAAAAGTACTTTTTTTATGGAAATACATTTGTAGCTCTCATTAAAAGCATTCAGTTCTCATTGCCTACCATCATCATTGCATATATTTTGTAGATTTTTCACAAAGACAGATATGTAGCTTGCAATTACTTCTTTGGGAATGAATTACTTCTATGGAAATAGTTGACAAGCTTTTATTGCTTGCCTGCATATACTTTATAGATTTTTGACAAAGGCAGATACTAGTACTAGCTGCACCAACAATTACTTCTTCAGGAAAGGCTGCAGCACTTCCTTAATGCTCTCCTTAAAAGGTCTAGTCTTCCCGATCCCAAGCTCCTGGAGTCTTGAGACGTCCAGGTGTGCGTTGTAAGGACGAGGGGCTCCTCCTGAAGGCTCCTTGTCGGCCAGCAGGTGAGAGGAGGGGAGGTTGAACACCTCTGCCATGGTGACGGCCATCGTGTACTTGGTCATCTCCTCGTCTCCACTCCAGTGGAAAACACCCAGTAGGCTGGGATCCTGCACAAAGGAGTGATATTCTGTGTTACACACAATCTCTTGATTGAAGTTAAGATGACGCTATATGTAGAAAGATGACATTCGCAAAGCAAATGCATAATGTTTATCTTCACATGGTCTAGACAAACAAATACTTACTGTTTACTCTTACTAATAATAACACATTCATATAATTACTAGTATATACAGTGACCAGCCCCTACAACTCTATCCTGCCACTTACGTAATATAAGCTGACAGCAAAAGGTGATTGCTACAGCACCAGTTACCATGGTAAGAGGCATTTAGTCATGTCATTGACTGGAGTTTGTAGAAGAAGAATAAATAAACAAAAATACTATATTTTCCTTGTGTGAAGGTAAACATAAACACAAGACTGGGACAGAAACTTGCATCTGACCACTGTATTTTCACTCTTCATCACTATGAAATATTCGGATCCGATAAGATCTCTGATCGGACCCCTGTTTGGACTGTATTCCTCACCTGTAGTCTTTTCTCTGCCAGCTGCCTGCAGACCACAGCGATATCGCCCACGTGTGTCGGGTACCTCCTCTCATAGTCCGACATCTTGGCTGTCTTTTCTGAGTTCTGCACAGCGCTGAAGAGAACTGTTACTGCACTCTCGTCGACCGTCTCTATAGGTCCATACAGGATGGGCACTCTTAGCACAGCACCATCTGATAGGGAAACAGAATGTACCTTAAAGGTATCTGAAATTGTGTGCTTGGTTTAGCTTAGCCATAGTCACATTATATTATTCACATTCATTAGACTTTCGGGTTGGCAAGATCTTGTGCTCAGGGTTTACATGCATAATATGAAGATTTTGGGTTCAAATCCCTGGTATACCCTAGTGTCACATGCCATTTACCTGTGGTAGGCACTTCACAGCTATTTCCTCATGCAACTCAGGTGCAAATGAGTGACACAGTCAGGATTCAAACTCATGATCTCTTGGTCCAGTGGACTACACATGCTACTCCATTGATGTGTCCTTACCTTTGGCCACCTCCAGGGCTGTCCTCTCCCCAGCCAGCTTACTGATGCCGTATTTGTTGAGGGGATTTGGAGGGTCCGTCACCTTGTGGGGCGGAGACTTTCCGTCAAACACGTAGTCAGTGCTGATGAACACCAGGAAGGCACCAACATCAACTGAAATGGATCCAAACTTTTGCTACGTTGTGCATGGCATGCAGTGTGTCAATGAACCACTAGTAAAGTTCAGGAGGATTCTTTAGGAATTAAGTCAAAGTTGAATCAAATTTGACTCCCCAACACTGCTGACCTACTTCTAACCACCAGCCAACCATGGCTGAACCTCGCATCCACACCTAAATGTTTTAAACATTTTGAAACATTTGGCTGGTACAGCCAAACAGTAACCAACTTCACCAAACACCAGCCAACCACAACCGACCTTGCTCCCAACCTACCCCTAAACATGGATGCGGGGAGTTTGGGAGGCCACATTTTGCTACAATGTACATGTGTGACAGGGGCTTTACCTGCAGCCTGTGCTACCGTCCTTGTCACGTCCACATTCAGCACCCTTGTTGCCTCTTCATCCTTCTCCACCACATCAGGCCTTCTCTGGGCAGCAGAATGGATCAGGACGTCCGGCTGGAAAACAGCACATAGTTACTTCACCCCCTCAGACGAGAAGAACGGATTTGTCCAACAGGTTGCTTAATGAGGAAGATCTGGAGTAGATCAGAATATCTCAGATGATTTTGTACGACAAACCTAGAAACAAACATTAAATGCGGTCCATCATACACGTTGCATGCATACCTTGAATTCCTGTACAGTCTCCCTGACAGCTGCCGGGTCCCGCAGGTCCACCTTCTTCAGACTCCCCCCCGCCCGGGAGTAGGCCAGTCCGAGTACCTCCCATCCTGTTGCGCCCTGGAACTCCTGCATCAGTGCACGGCCCAGGAGGCCGGACGCACCTGTGATCAGCACTCGGCCCATGGTGGGGTGCTGTACAACAACAAAGAAGAAAGTGAAGTACTGTTCCACTGTTCCTGCCTTGTTAGTGTGTATACATGTGTGTATGTCCGTATGTAAAATTGTGTGTGTGTGTGTGTGTGTGTGTGTGTGTGTGTGTTGCTGATCTACATGAAAGGGTGAAGTCTGCCATCTCTGATGCCATCACATAGTCACTAAGAGCTGGGTGACGACCGTGTTTTGTCGTGATTGAAGCAATACATTGTGTAATTTGTAAATGTAACGTCACATGGCTAGCAAGTTTTAAGTTTGACTCGGATACATGGGGGAGTTGTTGACAGAGGCACCTACAGTGTTGAGCTTTCATCGTTAATGATTCGTCACAGTTGTGTAGATCATACTTTAATAACACTGAGGTTTCGGCCGAGCGCCCTGACAAGTACATCTGTAGGCTAGCCCATGGAACAACGAGGTAAAATATCGACATACTCCACAAAAAGGGGAGGGGGGTGGCTTGTGCACATGCAACTCATGTGCGTCAGACCCCTTCTTGTACACGACAGTAGTTTCAAATCTAACGTTACTGTATTAGAAAGATGTCTCTTGTGTATGATAATATTATCAATCCTATGTTCATGGGGAAACAGGAGACAGCATCAAGGTGTAGACGTACGTACCTTTCACAAGTGGACCAGCAAAGCTTTGCAGAGCACTTCCGGGTATGGGACCTTTGACCTTTTAAATGATTATGAGCGCGAATTTTGAAATCATGCTGTTTCGTGATCAGGGCCCAGAAGAAATATCACTTGACAGGGACCTAATCTATCTGGAATACTAGTAGTTAGAGAATGGCATGCATATGTGGTACGTATCTATACATCTGTTACCGAAGTATCAGATACGCTTAAAACCACCTTTTGGCAGTGTGATGCAATAATGCACGAAGTTCTCTATTCACAATCACAACGTCCGTTTCGATTACTCTCCAAGCAGAGGTTGATGGTGGAAGATCATTTGCTTTTTTATATATCATATATGGCCCTTTTTGTCGCTTCCACCACCAACGGTAAAAATGGGTCATATAAAAAGCAAACGGTCTTCCACCATCAACCTCTGCTTGGAGAGTACGTTTCGATGGCCGTCTGTCGTCTTCAGCAGGCCAGTAATGACATTAGTAACAGGCTAGCCTGTCAATAGTCAATAGTTTAACATTATAACTTATAATTAAAACTTTTCCGCACTCGAGGCTGTATTTATCAACACTACACAAAACACTAAGTACATCCAGGTGAGAGGTGAGTGAATATAGCGAACTTTATACTTTGTCCTTTGTATCAAGAGTTCATCTGATCACCAAATAATCCCGTAGGGAAATATTTGTCCACGGCTCCGACTAGGTGTTGTGTAAATTCTACATGCTATCAGTGCCACTGTTTGATTCTCTGGGTCACAGATCGCTAGCCTGGTTACTATTCTCCACAGGCTGACCTTTAGGGGTGTTTTACCTGCCCCAGTACTACTAAGCATAGGCCTCTCCTGACATTTTAGATCTTCTAATTTCCAGTCGAACTCTCTGAGTAAATTTTCGGCAAAAAGCGTCCCCGTAAAACACCTCGGCATGTGCTAATGAACCTGGACAGACGGGCAGTATTCCCAGCAACGTAGAGATACCGGAGAGCCTAATCAGATGGTCTGGCTGCCAGGCTATCGCTCTCTTGAATTGCACCAAAAGTTGACAAACCCCGGGGTGAAGGAAGTATTTTTAGCTGCGTGTGTCACGTCGGCCTTGGTCATTGAGTGGTGAGCAGGTGTCTAGAGCACAGTGGAGCACTCGCTGCCACCAAATACAGCTAGTAGGCGCATCATCATTAGGTATACGGACACACAGAGAGTGCAGTAACAGTAGCGGGAAGAGATGAGACTACCGGTGTTGTTTGCTGGCCTGATGCTAAATGTGTTCCTGGTAGGAGGGCGCCGGGCACGGGCAGACACTCTACCGAGGTGAGTCAGTCTCAAGCCAAAGTTTATTTCTGCACAACAATGAATGAATTGATATGAATGATGAGGTGGGGTTGTGTGGCGTAACGACAGAGCGAGCGTTCGGCTCTGAACCAAGAGGGCCACCCCGAGTTCGAATCCAGCCATGCACCCAACCTTGTGACCTTGGGAAAGGCACTTAACACGATTTCTCCACTTAACTCAGGTAAAATGTCCTCTGCGTTGGTGGCGGCATAAACCCACGTGTGCCTTCACCATGCCATGTGGTAATTGTTGGAATAAAAAAAGAATATGAATGAATGATCGATCGATCGATCTTTGTTGCATATGGGCTAAATAGCCTAAATGCAGGATTTCTACCCTCGGAACAGAGTCTAAAGATAATGAGTTGATATTAAACAAGGGAGAGCCAAAACGAGTATTATAGCGTTTTAACTGATGTTAACATGTATACAGTGTTAAAATCTATCGTTTAAAATAATAACAGGTGCAATGTAAGGCAGTACTCTGTATAAAATTACTAGTAGAGTCTAAATGTACGTTGATTCTACGATGTGATATTGAGAGAAGACACACGGCACAGTGTAAGGCAAAGCGTACACGTACATGCGGCCCTGAATGGGGCCGGGGCTCTATATTTTTGGTAAAAATTTATTGTGGAAAGATTAGCGTATTGTCACTTTGAATTTCCCACATTCAATCAAAATAGAACTTTGGACCCATTTTAGCACGCTACCTTGTGACGTCAACGACCATTTGCACACGTGCTTGTGCTCGAATCCAGAGTACCATGTGCGACGCATGCGCAGATCACTGTGGGTGTCAACTACCGTCTGGGACCTGTCTCCCACCAGCGGTCACGCACGCGCACTGTGGAAATTGCAGCGGTATCTACATGGCCACAACAACCAAGGTAAGATGATAGTAAAGTTTCAAATTTTAAAATCAATCAAATTCGTTGTTTAGAGTTCAAGCCTTTGTTCCAACATGTTGGATTGTTCTCACTTGGAGCTTTCGACCAGTCACTCTTCTCTTCTTCAATAGACTGACCCAGTGAGACTTGTCACGTGGCTTCTCGGAAGTGTGACGTCAACACTGGGCAGTCTGTCGACAACGGAGGACTACCAAGAACACAGAAACTTCGAAGTATCATACCGCATTTCTACCGTTTTCCAGGTTTGAGGATAATGAGGGAAGGTCCGCTGACAACACAAACCTACGCACCGACCGTCTTCCTGCGGGAGGTAACGGTGTCCCTGCCCCTCCCCCGGGACAAGTGGAACAGTCCACCTGTGCCCGAGGACCCAACGGTTAGTTCACAACCGCAGATAATTTTGTAAGAGATAGTGTTAGACTGTAAGGTTTGATCCACTCACACCGGGAAGTACCCTTTACTCTTTTCGATAACTGTGGTGGGTACTTTAACGTGCTCCAAGCGTGGCTCTCAAACACAGGACCTTCGGCTTTACGTGTCATCCGAGAGGACGGCCCTATCCGAAGCTGGGTACTCATTTTCCTCTGAGTCGAGTGAAGATATAAGTTTGAAATGCCTTTCCAAAGGGCATGGCATTGGGGCCTACCCAGCAGTTTTTTTATTAGCGTTAAACAAAGAAGAAGGACAATGTGACGCACACTCAAGTTACAACAACGTTACAAGTTTGTTACGCCACATCCACACAAAACGACAAGTGATGTGTACCCAGCATTGGGACCTACCCAGCATTCGAACCCAAACCTTTTTTAATTCCAAAACGACAACCGTTAACCACAAACCCACCTTGCCACCTTAGGTTGTCCTAGACATTATCCCGGAGACGGTCCTGTATGTGAAGTCGTTCCGGAGAAAAGGAGACCCGAGGTTCAGCGCCGAGCGGGAGGCTCAAAAACTGCTTCATCTTCTGATAACCAACGGGGAACCGATCGTTCGGAGGGATGGCTATTACTACATACTTCAACATGACAGGTACAGTAACAGTCAAACCTGTCTATAGTGACCACTGTAGGAACTTAAGGAAAATGGTCGCCAAGGCCAGTATAGAGTTGCTATAGAGTAGGCGGTAGAGTAGGCGGTACGTATACAGAGTTGGTCAATGTTTGACCAATAGGCTGGCAAATGGTCAATAGGCTTGTGGTGGTTTAAATTTTTACTTCCAAGTTTTGGCATGGTACAGGTAATTGCAGTCAAGGATTTGGCATGCAACACTTTAAAATTATAAAATTTGGGACTTTTGGACTATTGTCATACCATACATTTTCGGCTCGGAATTGTGTTAACAAAACTTCCTTCACGTCAATTTTTGGCATATTGACATCTCAACAACTGCATTCATTTATCAACAGCAATACCTTATCACGACGCTATGAGGTGGCCATCTTCGCCACAAATGCCGAGCTGGACGAGTTTTATCGCGGGACGGACGGGCCGGAGGGCCGAATGCTCCGACTGCCCAGGTGCCTTCGCCACAGCGAGCGTTTGTGGTCGTCAGGGGGCGCTTCTATCAACGCGGATTTGGTGCGGCGGGACTGTGGCACGACGTTCTGCTACGGTGAGGACAATGATGATAGTTATGTTTACCTTCTACAAAAAACATATTGCTTTTACTTTGTTTCTTATTCCCCTCTTCCTCTTCTTCTCCAAACATGCAAGGTCAATGACTTGGATCAGATTGATGCCATCATAGTAACTGGTGCTGAGTCATGGCCAAAACATAGTTTGTCTATGTCTTGCTGTGTAATGTATCTCCCCTCTCCCACTCAATACAGTTTTGTAAGTTTCGCCAGAGGGGGTAAAGTCTGACTGCTGTGTTGTTGTTTCTCCAAGGCCCAGATTGTCCTACGTACACCGTCCAGAGTAAGGACAGACACGGTGTCGAGCGGCGTTCTTACCCGACCGTCGGGCCGTTCCTGCGTGCCGACCTGCTAACGTGCCAGTTCGAACGCGCCAGACAACAAGGACAGAAGGTCATGTTCCAGAAGTTAAAAGGTATCGGCTTACATTAGAAGGAAAATTCATATGAGTTGGTAAAGCTAATAATGAGAAATGAACTGTTCTCCAACTAAAAAAAATTGAGTCACCGGAATTTCTGACCCATGTGAGGGGTTGAGATTCTGGACACTGAATGGGGCTATCTTATGAGAGGAATGGAGACCATCTATACCTGCTGAATATTGCCTAGTGACATTCCACGTTCGTGAAATAAAAGTTTTTTTACACAACGAAATGTTCTTTTTACCTGAAGTAGACCCCTTCAGGCCCCTTTTCACTCAGGAAATCTGTTTATTCCAGAGGAAGGTCTGACGTCACCAGGGAGGAACTTTTCTCGCTTCTCGCCGGTTGTAACGAGGGTTGTCCAGTCGGGGCCGCGGGGAGGGCCGTGCAGCCGTACCTACATGTCCTATCTACCTGTACCGAGGGACGTCATCAGGGGAGTGGCACGGGGGAAAGCAGTGAGAGAAAATTTGTTCGATATACTAGTACTGCATACACACATAAGTACTAGTATCTAATACCAGCCCAGAAAAGAACAAGAGATAGTTATTCTTTCAAGTGCCAGAGTTATCAACCAAGGATTGAGGTGTTAAAAAAAACGGTATTTTCCTAGAACTTGATTGACAGACAATTTAAGCCACCTGAAGATGACCCACCTTGGGTAGTATGTGGAGGAATTCAGGAAGTTGTTGACGATTAAATCACATCATACAATTACCTCCACCGTTGCAAACTCTTAAATACTTTCCGGAGGTCTAAAATCCCCAATTTCTTGTTGCCATAGGAAAGTTTTGGCTCTAGCTGCCGTGACCTCTCCGGGTACGTGATGTGTTTCGGCGGGACGGGCAGCGCGGAAGAGTCGTTGGAAGCAGGACGGAAACTGACCAGGATTCTGACTGACCGGAAAGATCCATTCTCTGACCACACCATGATGGCGGTGGAGTACAACGTACAATCTCGTGTCTTTGACAGACACAACGAGGTAAGTGTACAGGGCATTATCGAACTCACGTAACATGTACTAGATCAATGTGACTAGAATACTTTTTACTTGGAACCGCACATCTCACTATTGTTGTAACAATATCTGTGTATGTCAGAATTACTTTACGTTTGGGACCGAATTGTTAGCTTCAGTGCACAGTTACCCAACTATAACTGCCCTAAGATGATAAACAGTCATCGAAATGTCGGTTCTTGTTAAATATGTGGCTGTGAATAAAGAATATTGCTATTCAATAAAGATGTCTGTAATTAGATATTTACGGTGTCGTATTTTGTCTTGTTTAGGTGTTTATGGAGGCCATGGACAGTGAGAGACAGTGTCTCCACACAGGCAGTACCGGTACATACAACCACCACAACCTCGATTTTACTCTTCACAAAGACTGGTATGAAGACTGTTCAATAAAGGTTGTTCTGGGCATACCTCTGGTTTTGGTAGAAAGTTGAGGTTGCACGGGTAAGATAGCACATACCACTTAGGCATTTGAATACGATAGGGTCGCAGGAATTCGAAGTGAGGGGGAATGATGAAACCACAGACTGACCGGAATATCAAGGCGGAGGTCAAATTGGTCTCCGTATAGGTTGGGATTTTACCTAATTCTCTATCTTTAGTTTTCTACTATTCTCATGTCTGATGCCTTATGGAAGAAAGTTGAAAATGCATATGCTGAATCAGCGAAAAATTCTGAAGAAATTCACTCAACTTCTCAAGAATTTCAAACAACTCATGCTTTCTTGTAGGTTTGAAGAACCGGACATTACGAGCCTCCATCTGCAGCACCCGTGTACCAGAACCCGCTGTCCACTCCACAGGGTCACTCGGACGTTCGACCACTTTAAAGAAACCCACTTCCTCAACAGTACGTAAAGCTCCTGTCACACACAGCCGACCGTGGCCTTTTGACCTTGGATCTGATTATGGTAGGGAGTTAGTCGTACGCAAGGTCGTCTGTGGTTGGAAGGTGATCGCCGAGGTTGCATGTTGGTCTTCAAAACTTGCATTGTTTGTCTTACTTTGTTCTGCTCTGTTATTCTCACAATTTTTTTAATTTTTCCTCCTCTTCTCTCTCCTTCCTTTTCTTCCTTACTGACTTCGTTCTTTCTTCCTTCCCTTCCCTTTATCCATCTATTCTTTATTCTTTCTATCCTTCCCATTTTTTCAACCTGCCCTGAAGTTAAGTGATATATTGTTACTCATTGGCCACTCTTATGAAGACAGCAACGAAACTGCAAATAAAGTATAATAATATACAACTAAATTGTCTGATTTCTCCACCAAACATTAGCCAGGTGGGTGTGTACCCAGGAGCGGTCGTGTGAGGCGGCGTCAGGACGGGACAAGGCGATGAGCGGCCTGCTGTACTACATCAACGGCAGGAACGACGACAGGACTGCGATAGACATGCTGCAACCCGTCTTAACTATCGTTAGTATCTTGATTAAGGTGATGCTTGTGCGCGCACGTGTGTGTCTACGTGTGTGTGTGTGTGTGTGTGTGTGTGTGTGTGTGTGTGTGTGTGTGTGTGCGTGTGTGTATGTATGTATGTATGTATGTATGTATGTATGTATGTATGTATTAGTGTCTACGCGCGCGCGTGTGTGTGTGTGTGCGTGCAGAAACTGGACAAATAGAATGTTTACGGCACTCATGTTGCAGCACAACGTGACGGAAGTCGGTTCTCCCGCCTGCGACAAAATGTTCACAGTGTGTCTCCCCCTGCCGACCACTTACCATAACAGCCCTCCCAGACCCGTGGACACACAGGTTAGTTCATAGTGGAAGTGGTATCGAACCAGTTTAGGTCAATGAAGAGCTAATTTTCCACTCGTTGTGACAGTAACGGTGCTAGTTACAGTATATAACGTGTAACCTAGGTTTCAGTGCCAAGGACAGTGCCTGCACCGTATGGTGTTCACGAAGTAGTTTAACTCACTCGAAACAGTTTAGCTCACAGAAGAGCTGCTCTTCCATTGGTTATGACAAAAAACCGCTATGTACAGTATATAACGTTACAGCTACATTGTAACCTAGTTTTCAGTATCAAGGACATCGACGACACAACGCGGTTTTAAAGTAAACGTGATCTCAAAAAGCTTGACTCACTAAGGAACTTGTCTTCCTTATCTATATCACGCATGCAGAGTGTGTATAGTATTTACAGGTTCATTGCACTGTACGATTCTATTTCAAGAACACAATGACAATGAACAGTGGGGCACTTCCTGAATGAATGCTTGCCAGTTGAGCGGCAACGGTTCGGTTTCGAATTCCCAACCTTTAGATCAAGAAGCAATGGCAACTACACTCGCATAACCTAGGAAATGACAATATAATTTTATTCCAGGTGTACGTGTCTGAACCCGTTGAAGACGTGAAATTTTTCAGCCTACATTTTAACACCAGGGCGGCTGGCTTGTCACGGGACCTGTACGTGTCCGAGTTAGCTCACAACGTCACAAGAGAGATAAACTCTATGCCGGACCACTTTGACGTAGGGTATGAAAAGGTGAGCCATACATTCAGAACCATCCCCAACTGACCACGTCTGGCTGAAGTTCGTGAGCAGTCTGACCAGATTTAGGCCACGCCCACTTTTCTATACGAAACTACTAGTAATCAAACTTTAGTTAAATTCTAGTCCACTACCCTCTCAAAACACACTCAAAATGCTCCTACTTCCTAACACCAGCCAACCACAGCCGACCTTGCTCCCGACCTGATTCGCTCTTTGTCTATGAAATTCGTTGAAGGATCTGTCAAGGTAAGGACCCGGCTAGTGGAAATGGAGTGTTACTATTTTTGTACTTTTCCTCTTGAAACTGCCGACAGCAAATTAAATCTAACGTTCTGATGATTTGCTAATTCAGCACCTCTACCTTTAACAAATTGTACTGCATCCATCTTTCTTCTGTCTTAGGAAATCATAGCCGAGCTGCTGTACACGACGGCAGAAGAAGAAGAGTGGCACGAGCTTGCTATCTTCAGAAAGGTAAGGCACGAACGTGCGAGTAGCATACCGTTCTCAGTAGCACAACGCTTCCCGAGTTTACTCAATGCAAGGCCAACCGACTGTTTTGGGATAGTCCACCTGTATCCAGACCGTGCCTAGAACAAATTTACGTTCTTGGATACACGGATGAGCTCTGTCTTTCAATACCAATTCCAACAACAACCCACTGCTCTTACAGACTCTTAAAGGCCATGAGGCTACCTTAATTTACCTTTATTATTTTTCCTTGTTTGACAGTTACCCACACAGCTGTTCCTCCTAGCGGACAGCCAAGCCGATGACGTACAGCATGACGTGTGTCAGAACGACGCGTGTTTTCTACACGAGAAAGTGCGAGACTGGGGCAGCTTCACGGAGTACAGGTTTAACATAGGTAACGTTAACGGTATTGTTATAGCAATAGAAAAGAGCCCTCCTTTTGTAGCAAAACGTACGGAAAACTGAAAAGAATTCACTATCAAGTGCCTGTTGAAGTTTGGCCAAAGAAGCACAGGAACTTTATAAACTTAGGAGCAGACTTGAGTGATATGTGCAGTGAATGTATGTGTGTGCATATGTTACGTTTGTATATACAGGAAAGTTGAAATAACGACTATAATCTAACACCCGTCGAAGTGTAAAGCCCCTGTCACACACAGCCGAAGTGGTAGTGGTCGGGGTGTTATCGGGGGTGAAATTTGACCAACATTTAACTCAAATTCGTCTCGATTCGTATAAAAAGTCAGCCCACCTTGGTTGGTTGCTGGTCGGGGGAAGATTCCGAATCTGTGATAGGAGCTTAACGTTAATTTCGGCTACAGTACCAATGAGAAGTAAAATCAGCACCAAGGAAAGACCCAGCCTATTTAAGAAATTTTATCTAGTTCTGTATCCCGTATAGGAAAGTGGGTTTGCACGAAAACAGCCGGGTGTGAGTCGGGCAACCCACGTGACGTGTTCCTGGCGCTGACGGCATATTTTGGCGGGAAGAACGTCGCCGGGATTCGGTTAGGGGACATGATGGCGCCCGTCGTCATGCAGGTGATTCTTCTCACGTTAGAATTGTTAGGTATAGCAGGTCGTTTCGTGTAGTACTAGTATAGTCAGCTGCCACAGTGCCACGTGCCTACGAAGCTGGTATTTTACACCAAATGCCAATTTTGGTTACTCTACCGGATGTACAGATAAAGATACAGTACAGTGTTCTATGCATTGCATTAGCATGCTATTGTCGCGTAAGACATAATAAGACCCTCTGTTTTCAGTACAAGAATGTCTCCAATGAGCATGAGCCGTTCACAGAAAGCTGCCAGGAGGAGCTGGAAGCTTGTGCGCCTCTTCCAAAATATTACCAGAGGAAGAACGCGCCTACACCGACCGAGCAAGGGGTAAGTTTAATAAAGTGCTTTGTACACGTAGATGACATTTTGGTGAACGTCCATCACCTTCGTTTGGGTAACGTTAATACGAACTGGTAATACTTAACACTGTAGCTAGGTGTCGCTGCTGCACTTGTGAAGAATGAGGTCCCGAATTAAAAGTGACTGTGTGTACATGTACATTGTACAAATGTATATCCAAAGTGGCGGCAAGGTTTAAGAACATCTCACAGTCACCCATCCGGGAACAATTTAGCTTTTGTGAATTTCTTGACAAGTTGCTTGATTAATGTGGGCCACGTCTGAATGCTATAAGTTATAGCATTCAGACGTATTAAGTCACAAGAACGTGTACGTCGAGTGGCCGCGGAGTTGGCCAATAAAGGCTATGCAAAAATGTGGAAGCAGTGCAAGTGAACTCGAAGAACAAATACAAAAGGCATGCAACCACAGAATTACCAAAGACCCATACATTGACATCTCGGTGTCAGCTTGCATCTTTTGATTGAGCTACGTATACAAGGACTGTAGCTGGAATCAGTTTGCAGTTGAACACGATTTCGATGAGCACGGGTCACGCAAATCAGGTGAGACTGAAACCTGGCAACGCTTAGAATGAACACCTCAGATGCTCCTGATGATGGTTGCTCACCACATGTCTTCCTCACAGTTGATGCTGAGACAGGTGGTCACACCAAGTATGTACATCATCAGACTGAAGGGCCATCTGATGTCAGCACAACTCAGCCTCCAACTGGAAACACTCAAGCACAAACTACAGGAGACGGGCTTACAGTTTGACAAGGTGTGTTCTTACTTCTGGCTTGTTTGCTTTTATTACGATTGTACGATTCTTCCTGGAGTTCATCCGGTATACTTATGGATGCACCCGATGACTTAGCTTCACCTGGCAAGGTGTTCTCATGGCAATAATCTAAAAACGCCTATTTCCTCACTCGAATAGGGATGATTAGTACATACCTTTGGTTATGGACATCCTCATGGTTGGAACGTAAAGCTAAAGGTCTTGTATTAGAAGAGACCTACAGCTTTTTAACCATCTTATAAAACCTGACGTGTATAAATCTTTGCAGGATGCGACTCTATTCTACACGTACGACCAACCTTTTACTCCCGAGGACCGGCGAGTGACGTACACCGGCTTCTGGAAGTTACAATCTGTGGGATGAGCATGGACTTACTATGTAGCTCACACCCTAACATTGTAACTTGTCTTTGGGGAAATGGGGTACAAACTGCATTTAGAAATGCATGACGTCAGACTACATTAAAAATTTCCATTTTGAAATTGCAAAGCTCATAGTCATAGAGCTCTAGGCAATTCTTAGTACATGATAAGTTTATTTTATGTCTTAAGAAAAACTTAATTATCATTTCTTCCTAAAACTCCAAAGCTTCCTTGAACTAAATGTTGTTACTTTTGTGCATTTTCTTGGCCATCTAACTATCCTTCAGATAGAATAACAACTCTTCCACAAACTTTACCAACTCATGATATAAACTGCGCCCCTCACACACATGTACACACACAGTTTCATCCAACCATGAAATCTGGTGCAGAACACCATCCACACACAGGCAAACATACCTGTCCCTGATGCTGAACACCATCCACACACAGGCAAACATACCTGTCCCTGGTGCTGAACACCATCAACACACATGCAGGCAAACATACCTGTCCTTGGTGCTGAACACCATCCACACACAGGCAAACATACCTGTCCCTGGTGCTGAACACCATCCACACACAGGCAAACACACCTGTCCCTGGTGCTGAACACCATCCACACACAGGCAAACACACCTGTCCCTGGTGCTGAACACAATCCACACACTCTATGTGAGAACCATCCATTCTGTTGGAACAAAAGTTTTACTTTCAACATGGAACTGCTAACACAGATGACATTGATGTTTTTTATTGCAGTTTTTTTGTTAACGAGACATTGTAGTGCTAAACTTGAGCCATTGACACATTTACAGTTTGTTACTAAAACAAACTACAAAGCAAAGTCTAATAGAAATATAACATCAAACAACTGTGAGATTGACAAAGGTTTCTGAAAATATTCTTCATAAATAGTCTTCATCATAACTTTCCATTGGAGTTATTGGCCATTCATACTCATACATCAGTTCATTATTATTAGACCTTTTTGTTGTAAGTTTCACTGGCCAGGATGATATATTCAAGACTGGATTGATGAAACTTACTGATTTTGTGATACCAGTTTGGAGATATGAAGAAAATGACCCATTAGATAGCACAGACTTTGCATAGCAACTTCCGTACTTGCCAGTAATTGGTCCCATATGAACACTGCTACGGGCAACAGTATGGGAGTGTCCTAATACACGAAAAAACATCTCTGTCAACTGCTTTTTAGTGGTGCCTTTGCAGTCTACAGGGTCATTTTCTGAAGACGCCAAGACTAACTGTTGTATCCTCTCTACTGCACGTACTGCTATTTCTAGAGCTGTCCAGAAATAGCGCTCTGCTGATTTCTCACTGTCCAGTGTGTCCATAACAGAATTAGTCACTATCCTATTCAAGGTAATTTCACATAGCCTGTTGTCAAATTTGATTAACGAATGTTTCTTTAAACATTCTGCCATCTCATAGTATGATTCTCCCTTAAAAGTGGGGTGTTCCCAGCCAGTCTCCTTACCTTTAAAGACATACATTGGCACTTTTTCTGCATGACTGAAAAACGAAAGCACAACCAGGAGGTCGTAAGCTTTTGGACACTCCTCCTGTAACATTATCACTTCATCAACTATTGGATTTTCACTCTTTCCATAGCCTGTCAGGTCTAGTCTAACTGATAGTACACTCAAAGAAAGCAGTGCTGAGGAATTATATGCTGAATAAGGTACACCATGGTTTAGATGCATCTCTCCTGCCTCCTTGTAGTAGTGGATTATAGCATGTGGTAGGTAGCCAAGGCCATGAACAATGTCTTGCAAATCCAAGTTGAAAATACGGGCACTCAGGCTTTGAAATAAATAATCAGTTTCTGCCCAACCCATGTCAGACTTATTTTGTGACTTGTAAAGCTGTATGGCAGCCTCTTCTGATAAAGGGTGCAACTTCAACATTGGGAGCTTCTCCAAGTGGGGAAGAGAAAGTTCTCGTCTGGACAGTAAGATCACATGAGAGCTAACGGTATATGCCGACTTGTCTGGTACAATCTTCAACATGTCAGTAGCATTCTTAGAAGTTTCTACATTGTCAAAAATGAAAAGAAACTTCCCTATATACTTTACAAGTAAAGTTTTGCTTAAGTATTCAGCCATCCATTCAAAATTTTTATCCCGATAGTCGTACACTATTGGATCGCAACCTTCTACTTTGCGCAACACATCAACGAATAGAAAGTTGGTTTGTTCGTATGATGTTATCCAAATGATGCCAGCTGAATAATTGTCGCTATTCCTATACATGTATTCCTTTACCAGTGCTGTTTTTCCTACCCCACTCAGGCCACTCACCAGACATACACTATTCTTCTCTAGGATTATGGTTAGATTTGCAATGTCTTCCTCTCTGCCAAATAAATGGGGCTTGGTCTTCATGGCAGCATCCTTGAGGATATACTTCGGATAGAGACATCTTTCATCTGAAAAGAGAAGGACATTATAATATAAACAAGTTAATTTTAGACTTCTTCATGTTGCTCCCCATTGGTACAAATGTTGACAATACTTATTCCATACCTGGATACTTGGATACTTTATTCAGTCCATTAGCTGTCGTACACAGCTAATCTTCCTGGACCGTAAAAACAAGGACATACAAACTACATAAAGGCTAACATCTAGTATTTACATTCAAGACCTATGTTCTTTACCGTATTACTGAATTATGAATAGATGAAGGAAATACCTTAAGTTTATTATATGTACAAGCTAAGTACAGTTATGGTGATAAAGCAGCTTGCTCTAGGTACAATTGCAGTGATATATGTAATGTGATATCTTACTACAACTGCAATGGTGAATTAGTAAATGGTATTTGTACTGGGCTGCCCTGGAGGCGCCACCATGTGATTCGAGGTGCTAACAAAGTTCAAAGACTGAGATCACTTTTGTGCATTGATGCACCTGAAAGCCTCACCTGTAGATTTTATCCACACAATCACCAGGACTGCAACAACAGCAACAACAGCAACAAGAATGCTAACCAGGATATACTTCCATGGAATTGATGCCCAAAGGCTCTCTAGAACAAGAAGAAACATTTCAATGCATTAAAATGCAATTCAACATTACATTGCTTACAGATTATGTAAACATATGACAGAAAAATCATGTCAGCAGCATACATTCATATGTGTGGTACCAAGCAAAACAAGTATCCTCAGACTAGCAATGATACACTCAGTAAAAAAAAAAAGATGTGTGTATCAAATCCACTTAATGTGAAACACATCATAAGTACTCAGAACTTTATCAACTCCTACCAGTCTTGGCCTCAATCACCACTTGTGGTCCCCGTAGCTCCCCGCTGACAACCCGGACTCGAGCGTCGTACTTAGTTCCAGCTCTCAGTCCATCTGTCCTGACAACGGTCTGATCGCAGCCCACTTCTTGACGCTGTACAGGCTCTTGGTCGTTGCCGTGTGCAAAAATGGCCACTTCCACCGACCCTCCTGGTATGGCGTCCAGCTGGTCCCAGGCCACCGTGAGGGAATCCCGGGTGGACGACTCTAACCGACAGTTTCTTGGTGTCGGAATCGCTGAAAACACAGAACCAGCCTTTCTTTACACCATTTATAGATTTTCTTTACTCCATTTATAGATTATGTCAATTGTGACCTGCAGTAAACTGTGTCTGTAGATACCACACAACTAGAATATATAACAAATATATTAGAATCAAGGTTGATACAAATATGTATAAGAATCCAACTATGTATTGTTCAAGATTGTGTCTTACCTCTCTGTACTTCTTCTTTTCCTGCAGTTCGAATCTCTTCTGCCAGGTGGTGATAGAACCTATCCAGCTGGTGCACGAAACCTTTTAACTCCTCTGGTCCTTTTCCTTTCAGAATGTCTAGCAGGGCCTCTGCTCTTTCTCGCCTATGAAAGTTATAACATGCTATAATAATGAAAAGGATTGACAGCATTTCTACATCTCATCCAGTTGTTCTTCACAATTCTTAGATCATGAATGTACTTTCCGATGATGGAGTGAAATATGCTGTATTTGCTTGCGAGCAAATGTCAGCCTTTCTAGAACGTGAACTTTTAATGGACAGACTTCACAAAACATGTTTTTTAAATACCTCACCTGGTTTTACATCCCCTTTTCACCTTGTCGTGTTCGTCGTCGTCCAAAACGCCATGTTGTAGAAGTTCGTTCATCATATATTGAGGGTCCAAGTCGCGCAGAAGGGCCGCTTTCTTAGCCCAGATCCGTGCCCACAGGTCGGCCATATTTCAGGAGATGGCTGAGATAGGATCTATAGAAACAAACGTATGATATAGGATCATGCACAGTGACATAAGATGGTTGTCTATGATGTAGTTTAACAACTACAGCTCCCCAGCTCCCCTCCCCCAATTTGGTCAAATGTCGTATTTGCATTGTAACTACCCTCCTACCAGTTTATTTGCCGTTGACCTGGTTTCCTATCGGGCGAAACCAGTACGGTCATCTTGTGAGTACATGTAACGTTACTCATAAAACAGTTTTATTTTTCTCCAGACTTCGACATGCTTATCGTCCTATTCATTTTAACAAAGAAAGCATGGTATGTGACCTTTTCTCCCTGCGAACATGTATCTAACGTTAATACTCTGTCAGCGATCTGTAGCGAAGAATTGTGCCATGGTGACCTTTACGTACTATCGTCCACTTTAATCTCATGCTTGTGGTCTACCTGAAGAACATAGTTCTGAAAAATTTGGAAGTGATAAAGGTATGGCAATATTGGATAAATGCTACCATGTTTAACAAACCGGATTCGGTAATGGATGCTGTTTTTGAAGGCACCCCACCACACAAGTGTATCGTTAAGCACGGCGTTAAGTTTGCGACTTTTAACTGTCTGTCTCTTCGACCGCCTATTTTAGGTTCATGACCTCTAAATTCATTACATACACAGTCTTAAGTTCAAGTTGGAAGGGTAAAAGATGTTTACCCCATGTACTTACCCTGCACAACTTGCATTAGCGAAGATAGTACTGAAGTTTGCGCGCACGGAGTCGGGGGTTTCCAACTCTTGTTTGACGAAGGCGGAATTTCTACGTGACATATGGTCATATGGTCCCGGATGTAGGTTAAAGGCGCTAACAAAGACTATACTAATAGCCTTCACCAAGCAAGGTTATGTTTTTGGTAATATTTGTATGTAACGTTATGTGTTTACCGCGATAACTCAAGATCCTTTGGGTGAATCGCCATGAAACTTGGAAGGCGAAATCAGAGGCACCACTGAACAAAAATACGATTTAAGACGTAACAGAAATACG
This sequence comes from Branchiostoma belcheri, assembly GCF_001625305.1. Taxonomy (NCBI): domain Eukaryota; kingdom Metazoa; phylum Chordata; class Leptocardii; order Amphioxiformes; family Branchiostomatidae; genus Branchiostoma; species Branchiostoma belcheri. The sequence goes on along the minus strand of NW_017803379.1, from coordinate 328,397 downwards.
AGAGGCGATTAAGCAGTTCTCAGCCTCAACTGGAGACAATGGGGGCGAGACTTCTCCTGGGATAGAACTGTATACTATCTGAAGTCTTCAAAAATAGTGTTTTTTTTTAATTCACGACCACTTGTTTAAAAAGAGCCGATGTGTCTATGACCGCCTGTCATCTTTATCAGGGCAATTATGACTGGTTCGCTGTCCACTGAAGTTATATCTTACTGGTTCTGTGCAATCATTCTGTGCATTCATCAGCCTGATGAAATTATTCACGGTACCAAGTGTTAAGTTTTTGCCCGCAGAAATGCAAATCTTGATATTCATTAAGTAGCACATGACTCAGGTGAGAAAATCAGCAGGTGAGGAGAAATTCACAAAATGGACCAGACAGACGCTCGTGCTGTGATCAAGTACTAGTACCTCACGGAAAAAGGAGACGATTTTCAAGGACATCGACATGGTCAAGACACATGGTGAGAACTCCGCTTCATATTATTTGACTTATCATTTATAAGTGAGTTGCTGACTTCACACATGGCAAGGAGAGCACAAAATTTTAAACTGGTGCATTGAATTTGAGGGAATATGTTGTGAAATGGTGTGTTGTTAGTAGCCTCTACCAGGCTTGAGGAGGCGGCTGGAAAGAGTAGAAATCGGCCAAAATAGAGA
>NW_017803379.1:324615-327679 GCF_001625305.1 Branchiostoma belcheri | reverse complement strand
GCATACTTATCTCTCTATTTTGGCCGATTTCTACTCTTTCCAGCCGCCTCCTCAAGCCTGGTAGAGGCTATGTTGTTAGGACAATCTTCTATAAAGTTTTTAGAAGCCATGCACTTTTTGATCACGCCTCGTATGTAACAGAAGCGGTTGATGTATAGAATCGGACAAATCGATTTGACCTAACGTTGGAAGGGTTACATTTGCAAAGCAAATGCATAATGTTTACCTTCACGTAGCGTGGCGTAGCCTAACAAACAGCTCTGTTTATTTTAACTCGAACACACTCATATAATATGCTTACCCGGCAACACCACAGGTTGTCTGCTATAGCACCAATAACCATGGTGACAGTCGTCTGTCTGGTCTAGGTCATTAAAGTTCTTTGTACAAGAAGAAGGAAAAGCAGAGCAAAAACAATATATTTCCCTCTGCGAAGATAAATATTATGATTGCGTTTTTATGAGATGAGGGAAAATTTACGATTCTATCACACTCCAAAGCAGCCATCACTGACTCAGCATATGATGTTACACGAAGATGGCCGCATCGGCCGTTTGATCTACTATCAAACAAGCACTGTTCCAGGGATAGCCCGGCTAACAGATACATCAGTTGAAAGTTGTTATTGATTTCAAGAGTGGGACGTATTGATTGAAGTTCTCAGTGCTTGGGATAACTAACGCGTAGTTTGATCTGGATAATTGTCAGAAAAGAAGACCCATTTTGAGCTCCGTTATGGCTATTTTACAATCTCCAGTGTCCGTTACTGTCTCATCAAATCTCGCGTTGATTACTGCGTGGTTTTGTCGTAACGGCGTTGACGGCTTTGTCTCGAACGAGATCTTCGGTTTTTCATTCTATTTTATCACCCATCTTTCCTCACACCTTGCCGCCAAAAGTCTACGGAACAACAATCTTTTTGATCCCGCCCAATCATGACTGATCTCCCGTCGGCCACATCAGACGACTTTTTAACGGCCGGACCGTAAAATCTGGAGCCGAGAGCCGTGCCATCTCGTTCCCAGAGTAATTGATTTCTCGTAGAGTTGAGCCGCATCTATGGCCATTTCCTCGTCCGGATTTGTGCCGCTAAGCCGGCTGGATCCTAGAGATAAAGATTTGCGACTGCCGAGAGAGCTGTACAACATGGGCTTTACTCGCCACTTTATAGCCGTAATGTTGAGAGCTACCTCCCGAAATGGTCGTTGAGTCAGAAAGTGATATTCAATTTGCTTTACGAGTTCGCGTGTTTGCCCGTACTTGGCTTGGAGCTCCTGTTACATGTGAATGTCCATTCTATTGAATTTCCTAGAGAAAGATTTAAAAACTAATGTGTCTGTCGTACACTCTAGTTTTGTCTTTGATGTGCTTAAAGTGCGTTCAATCGTCCGCATTGCTGTCATATAGTCAGAGACCTCACCTGTCACCACTATCCATTCTACAGTACCTGTTTTCTAAGTCCCTACCAGAAATAATGCAGTTCCTTCTTCGGTACGACGGAGTTAACATGGCCTGACACATCTATGTCTTGAAGACAGTTACACTGTTTGAAGATCCTAACAGTAGCGTTTCTCTAGATAACTGACAGTCTGTTTAAACATGCTCGCCAGCTCTCTTTCCCAAGCGACTTTATCAAAAGTTTTCCATCGGTGAAATCACCCCAGCGGCGTGCTGGCCCATACCGGCTTTATGGGTGAACTTGACTCTCACATCATTCAAGTTCATTGCCTGATACCCCGGGGGGCGTTTGTGGACTTTCTAGGACGCGGCTTGAGCCTATAACGCTCCGCAATTTGTATCGCGCCAGCAGCTTTTACTTAGCTTATGTCCGCTTAATGGAAAACGCATTATCGGTACTTCGTGCACTGGGAATCAACCTCTGGGGACGGGCTCTCAACCCCATCGGTAATTGTTTTCCACTGAATAATCTATAAAAAAGGAGAAGTCGCTTCTGGCTGGGAGTTTTTTTGTTGTTAAAAGTTTGTCGCGAAACACGGGACGCGATCATAACTTCAAAACGCTGCGTTGCACAAGATCAGACGTACCTCAAGTCTTCAATAATCTCTGACCCCCTCTAATTAGGTCTTCCTTTACCTCCTTATCGATGTAACTGTCAAGTGGTCTTCTCTCAGTGATGATAACACTTAAGTGGTTCGGGGGCGACTTGAAGCCGACACGGCGGCGAGACGGTATCGAGCACAGATCGAACGTCAACTCCGCCTTCAGTAAAGGTTAAGTACTTACATCTCACTGGCTTTACCGTAATGAGATGAGAAATCATTATTATGGACAAGTCTTACTTAAATACAGGCTGGACAGCGTAAAGCTTTTAATGCCAATCCAGCATTTGAAGTCAGAATAAGCAGTAACTCAGCCAGCCCTTGTACAATTGTTGTGCAGCAAAGTTTATCATTACCTCCATGACAACTGGACGTATTGTTTTGGCTCTGTCTCTCTCTCTCTCTCTCTCTCTCTCTGTGTGTGTGTGTCTGTCTGTCTGTCTCTCTGTGTGTGTGTGTGTGTGTGTGTGTGTGTGTGTGTGTGTGTGTGTCTGTGTTTCCGCATATTTGTGATCAACATAACGTAAGGAGAATGCCATTATGGATTGTGATCGCATTTGGTACGTGGGTAGGTTTTAGGAATATAAAGGTCAAATGTGGGCCTCTAGGTGGCTGACCTTGATACTTAAGTACAACGTCCGGTTTTGTATTTTGTACCGAACATGCTATAATGTTTTATATGGACATAATATTTTTTGGGTGGCAGATAGCTTTTTGTGTCAGGAACAAGTGGTGTGGGTTTGGTTTATCTCTTAGCTTGTTATCATTGTATCGGCGCACACGGAAACAGTGCACATCATGGGATACCAACCGGGACATGAAAATCTCTGCACGCCGATAGCCATCGACCTACATGTAGCGCATAGAAAGATATCCCGTATCGACATGTATCTGCACACGCTGGAGCGGTATCATCTCTACGGTCTACAGACTAGTCAATACCGGCGTGCCTCGGCTCACAATTACATAATCATCTATTGACTGAAGAAGGTGAATGATGAAAC
>NW_017803379.1:286371-324595 GCF_001625305.1 Branchiostoma belcheri | reverse complement strand
TTCCGCATCGCCCTCGGTCCCGGCCCTCCCGCGAGTCGGATCGCCCTCCGGCCTGCGGCCGTCGGGCGATCCGACCCGCGGTCGGGCCGATACCTCGGGCGATACGGAATACCCCGTGTTGTATTCTATATATACGGACATGATATTTTTTTGGTGGCAGATAGCTTTTTGTGTCAGGAACAAGTAGTGTGGGTTTGGTTTATCTCGCAGCTTGTTATCATTGTATCAGCACACACGGAAACAGTACACATCATGGGATACCAACCAGGACATGAAAATCTCTGCACGCTGATAGCCATCGACCTACATGTAGCGCATAGAAAGATATCCCGTATCGACATGTATCTGCACACGCTGAAGCGGTATCATCTCTACGGTCTACAGACTAGTCAATACCGGCGTGCCTCGGCTCACAATTACATAATCATCCATTGACTGAAGAAGGTGAATGATGAAACACTCTCTGTGGACTCTGTGCTTTACTGTTATGTATCAGATTTAGTCCACATTTCAGGACTTCGCTGGATCGATGCTATCTTACTTGCTTACTTACTTACTGCCCTCAGTGCCAGTCCCGGTGTTACAGCGAAGCAACCCCCGCCGGGCATTACATATCAAACTTGTATATCTGCAACATGCTAAAACTAGAGTTTTCTAGGAAATACCTGATTTTTGAAGGGAGCGAAATCCCTGAAGAGTGGTGAGTTGAGGCGACCAAATTTCGCCATATAAAACACAGATACGAAAGATAAATAAGAGAACGTGGAGGACATTGACAGCCCGCCTCGGTGCCAAGTACTAAAATGCGGCGAAGAAGGTGATGATGATGCTGTGACGATGATGATGATGATGAAGCTCTTCAATTCCTTCCGTTCTGGGCTGCTCTGTAGATACTGTCTCGTGTGTGGTTGCAACTTCTAAAGTAAAATACAGCTTGACAAACGAGCTTGCAGACATACAAATAGTCTAGCTAGTGAGTACATTCGGACTTGAAAGATCTGTGTTCATTAGATGTTATACAGAATCTAAATAATTATCATCACCTCCTTTTCGCTCCTTTTCGTTCCTTATTCTGTCTATTTCGCACTTTATGTACACCCTATAACACGGTGGCGGTAACGCCATTTGTCAGTTCTCAACAGCACTAGAAAGATATACAGAAGTGAAGTGTTACAAGCGAGATAGATCTGCCTAAACTGCGTGCCCGTGAGGCAAGCTGATGCGTTATGCAGATGCTCGGTTACACCAATTGACTACCACAGATGTAAACCTTAGATGTGCCTGTCCATGGTGCTGATCTCGCCATCTCTTCAGTCCGACACTTTTCACGACTATCTCTGACGCGTGATCGGCGTCTCCAACAAGCCGCTTTTAAGTTTCCAAACTACTGATAGATAGGACAGGAGATAAAGTCTGTTGTATAACAGTAATCTCCAAGCAGATATGTAGCGTAGTTTGTTGCTGCGCTCAGTACGATTTGCAGCGTTCAGTTTGCAGCGTTCCGTTCAGTAAGGTTTGCAGCGTTCAGTACGGTTTGTAGTGTTCAGTACGGTTTGTAGCGTTCAGTGCGGTGTGCAAGGTTCAGTACGGCTTGCAGCGTTCAGTACATTTTGCAGCGTTCAGTAAGGTTTGCAACGTTCAGTACGGTGTGCAAGGTTCAGTACGGTTTGTAGCGTTCAGTATGGATTGCAGCGTTCAGTACGGTTTGTAGTGTTCAGTACGATTTGTAGCGTTTAGTACAGTTTGCAACGTTCAGTAAGGTTTGTAGCGTTCAGTGCGGTTTGTAGCGTTCAGTAAGTTCGTAGCGTTCAGTACGGTGTGCAAGGTTCAGTGCGGTTTGCAGCGGGCAGTGCGGTTTGCAGCGTTCAGTACGTCTTGTTGAAAGACGCGGTCTTTCACAGAACGCGGGTCTTATGATATATTCACACGATTCTAGCTCCAGTTCACTTGCAATCGTCGCTTCTCTTAAAATATCTGGCAAGGAGGCGATCCGAGGTGCGAGCCGAAATAAGACTAGTACTGACAGCATGGATACCGGACTACCTTGCGAAAGACCAAGGAAAAATTTGATCACCGGAAAATCACCGAAAAACCATCCGAAAGGATGGCCACGTTCCCCCCAATACACGCACCCTCCGGATCCCAACGGCTTCTTTCTATCGATTTAACCTTTGCCCTCATCCTGACCCCAAGGGTTACGGAGGTCAGAAGGGTTAACTGATGGGGAATGAGGTGATTCCAGCCGCATCGATGTCTGATTGTGATCGGGCGGGGAGCGGATGATCGGGGTGCGGTTAGACTGACGATGTCACGCCCTGGCTTCCCGCGTCTAATGGTCTGTGTATGGATCCTTCTCGGTTGGGCTGAGCGCACTCCAAGACTGCTCAACTAGGCAACATGTAGTGCGAAGCCGGTGACCGTTGAGCTGTAGTGGTTGCGGGCACCAAAAGTGCTTTTATTGAAGTAAAACTAGATTTTCACTGTCAATTTTCCTGTCATTTTTCTAATGTAGTGAGTTGAATCAACCCTATTCCATAGCATGCTGATATCGGTAAGGCAATAACTGCGATGTTACTGACGAAAAACAGTTGTTTCGTAAAGTAGGCTGGTTCTAACTGTTTATTGGTGGCACCAAAAACGGAACTAACGTAATTATAAATGTCAATGGGACAAACTATAGCCATTTCAGCACCAAGGACAGGCACACATTCAACAAGGCACACCTCGAAAAACAGCCATTGGTTCTTTGGACATCGCTTGTGCTTGCTCTATGACGTGTTGAGTTTGCACCATGAGGCCGTTTACGATATACATACAGATCACAACGAAGAAAAAATATACGTTCAAAGAACCTGTTGTTTCTAGACACTTTTTTAAAATTTCCGCGAAGCGATATTTTCAAGCTCTTCTGTTTTCTGTAGCTTTAATTCAAAAATGACTGGGAAGAGTAGAAATTGGTAGATAGATAGATAACATGCCAGGGGAGCTGGTCCGGCAAACTGTACTGGTTTAGCGGACAAGCGCCTAATGTCTACTCTTTGCAGTCACTTCTGAAGCCCGGTAGGGGCTAACTTTTCCGTGGTATTTTCCAAGGATGTATATAATGACAGTGTGAATATACAGCCCGCCACGCCCCACCAGCCACAGGTTCACACATCACCTTACCGAACGAGCACACTACCTGATAGCGTTGTGTGATTTCCGACGGCAAATACTAGTAAAAGATTTACGGCGTAGTTATATGCGCTAAGAGGAAAGGCCTAGGAAAAAAAAACCTGTGTTTCCGGTTTACCACCAAAACCCCGCCGACTCTAGCCTTTTTCTTTTTGATTGACGGCTGGTTAAGCTATAAAATTTTCTATCTCACATCTCAATTTCAAACCCTCTGAATTCTGGAATTTCATTTGACGATAATGTGCATAGTTTTTGGATAAATACCTGGTCAACTACAGACTCCATCAGTCATTGACGAAAAGTGGTAGTTTTCAAATCTATCCAGTTGCTTGAGTATCAATTTCCTTGTGTCATTTGACGCATTTTAAGAAGCAATTTTTTCTTCAGTACATCCAGTGGTAAAATAGTTGTCTACAAGGAAACATGTGAACTGTTCTTTGAGACAGTCCCGATGCATTGAAAAGAGAAAAAATCCCTACCTACCGACACTATTTTTTTCAGAACAAAAACCATAAACGCAACATTAGTTTTCCTAGGCCAAACCTGCTGAAGATAGAGTCATATATCACAAACGCGTTATCCATGCCGTTTATTAGCGTGTAAAACAGCGACGTCGACAGTTTGGGAGTCCACCGGCGGTTGCAAACCCTCCGACATAGAGTAGCGGGGCGGAACGAATTCGCCAGCGTTAATCTTCCAATATGTAATAAAAGAGATGTCGCCGCGCCGTTTTTAGGACACAGAGGGAGCCTCAGACTCAACCCGAAGGTGTCGCGAACCGGGGGACAGTCTTAGGAAACATCTTGAGAAGGAAATCGGAGATGGCAGAATTCACACCCTTTCCTGTGCTGCTTTGTGATTGATATATATGTCCATTCCAACCGGCAACCGAAAGACTCCGATCGGAGTTTCCACCGGTAGAATTACCGATTCTACCAGATCCGAGTCTATATTTATGCGGAACTGCAGAAACACACACACACACAGAGAGAGAGAGAGAGAGAGAAAGAAAGAAAGACCAAGGACACACACACACACACACACACACACACACACACACACACACACACACACACACACACACACACACACACACAGCCGCAATATAAGCCTAAATAAAAGCAATACACACAGACCAACAGCTCCAATCAATTCAGATCAGCCATTCAGTTGCAAATAGATGAGGTTTGAAAACACTTCATTTTCTACATTCCAGTTTACGCTCCTCCCGGGACTCGTATTTTACCATCTTATTGCCTCGTATGCAACTTTTTGCGTAGTTAATACACACATAAATGTTTTATGGGCCAATTTGACGCTGAAGTAAAGTCAGGACAAGAAACATAAATCAACAGTGTACGATTTCCAGAGATGAAGCCGTAAAATGCAGTTTTTAAGTACGCCGACAACATTCTAACCAGAGGCTATGTCAACGACAATAAACTATAGCAACAAGAGATCAAATTCTAAAATGTTGCTGAGTAAGATAAGAGCGATGTTTTTACGACCATAGTGAACATCATTCATTATGTACAAGTCGTTTTATGTTGCACACTGTTAAAATGTTCGAGAAGATTTCTACAGAAATGAAACTCGAATAACAGTAGAGTATCAAATGACATGGGCGGGGGATTAATCAAAATGCTGATTTTAGGATAAGAAAGCCATTGCCAGTGTATGTTGGAGATAAACAAACTTATGACCTTTTATATTTGAAGTTGCTCTCCGGGTTGCTGTTAGGGCTGTATGAGCGGTGGTGCAATACCAGTAAATGCCGCTATAATTCACAGCGGCGCTGTGAACCTAGTTTCGTGGTGCATGCATCATACATGTCATTTTCGCTTGTTATAACGTTAAGTCATGATATTCCTAAAACAGGAAATCATTGCAACTGAAAGTTGTTATGTCTGGTTGATGAACACGAGCCCGAAATGTTAAACCCAACAGTTTGTAACATTTTGTACCTTTGTCGTCTGTGAACAAATTATTTTCCGTACGTTGCCATTGAGTTGACGATATAATTATAACTTGTCGCTATTCGGTTCTATCTTGATCCGATATCAATTCAGAATAGACATCAACGCCAACGATGACAGAAACGTTCCCCATTGCTCATCAGTTTAGAGTGGGGTGGGGGGTGGGGCTGTAACACCTGCTGTAAGGTCATGTGGAGGTCACTGGAAATATTGCACCACTTCTCAGTTTCCATCACTTCTCGGGAGAGCGACTTTAGAACTCTAGAAAATTATCGTCATGTGAAGACAGAGACATCACCTGTTTGTCAAAGCTACTGAATTAAACTCGTTGTTCTTTTTCTAATCGTTATATCCAGAACGAAATAAATATATGTGCAATTAACGTTAAGTTCTGCAAGTTCAATGCTTGTAGGTAGACAAAGTGTTCCCAAATGTGGGGGGGGGGCGGTTTGACAGGCACACCTGCTGTAAGGTCACAACAAGGTCACTGGTTATCTTGTACGGACAAACCTGCGCCTCTGTTCCCAGTCAGGCGAGTGAAACTTAATGAAAATTATCGCCGTGATACAGAAGGGTGTTGTGTTGTTGAGGAGAGTCCAGGATATGAAATGCCACCTGTTAATGCAGGTTAGTGCAGGTATTTCTGATGTCTACCTGCAGTAGCTGCATCTAACCTGCACTAGGCTATGTACTGTGTGTATATGAGAGAGAATGGTTTATTGCACGCACAACCTTTAAAATACACTAAAAACAGTTTCCAGTTGTCACGAAGAAGCAGCTACCGAAACCACAGAAACGCTACCAAAAACATATTTCGAGCCCTGCGAGCATATTGAATCCTGCCCGGCTGTGTGACAGGACGCGGTCGCTGAATGACGGCACGGCTCTGCGTGTCAATGGCGGGCTTAAGGTGCTGACGACCTCGCTCTTTAAGTACCGATAAGTTATTTCCGGGCCCGTGGGGCGGTGCTCGGGATGCGCTCGTGTAGCCGTGGCAGGTGTAATCTCCAAGCAGATGTAAGGTAGCCTCAGCCAGGCTTCGGAAGCGGAAAGAGTAGAAATTGACCAAATAGACAGATAGCAAGCCAGGGGAGTTGGTCCACTCTTTGGAGCTGTACTCCTTTAGCGGAATAACTCCACTGGCATGTTATCTGTTTATTTGACCGATTTCTACTCTTTCCATCCGCTTCGGAAGCCTGGTAGAGGCTAGTACTGACGCAATGCAAACTTGAAAGAGCACTGCGTTGGGTTATGTGTCATCTCTGTTGTTTGTCACCAATATCTTTACTATTTTTCATGATGGAGTCGTACATTTGCGGTTGAAATTTTGCTTTTTGTACGTTTTAAATGTTTTTGCCACTCAAAATAGTTATGATACTCTCGAACCGACCATTCAGCGATATGGTTTCAAAAGGCAACGACCGTTTTCGAGACGGAAACGCGCGTCGCGGTCATGTAGAGGGCGTCCTTGGCAGACCCAGTTGACGTTGACAAGTCTGATGACAGGGTCCAGCATTCAGTACGGCTTTGTTTCCTTCTCTGTTTCCCATGACTAATACAAGTGTTTTGCTTTGCCTTACACTTAACAATCAAACCTACATCAAAACAAAAGGTCCTGTTTTACTTGCGGCGACAAACCACCTGACAAGTTACCTCAGTGCAAGACCAAAAGATCACTTCTGGGCACTGAACTACGTTGGTGAGAGGTATAAGTGACTATGCTAGGACAGGAGGGGGTTTGAAGGCTTGTGTTGTGGGTTGAATTCGATATGCTGTATTAGATACTGGTGTTTGGACAGTGTAATGATGTGAGTGAGCTGAGAGCTGCTTTCGCAGCTTAGTTGTTGATCAAGTCCAGTTGAGCTTCTAATGCAGTTCTTCTTACTTGTTGACTTTGTATGTCTCGAGTACCCTTCGTGGGTTTAGAAAACCTCCTGAGAAAGTACAAGTAGAAACGGAGATACCCTTTGAAGTACCCTCTTGATTTCTGAATAAGTCTTGATATGTGATATGCATCGATGAAAAATCTTCCGCGTCTTGTACATAAACACGATGTCAAATAGACACTACATCGCTTGATCAAGTGCATCTAATAGCAAGCTAATCTCTAAACAAATTTACCTGTGGCATGACAGTGGACAAAAATGCTTTCCGGTGGCTTTTTGAATGTTTGTAAAGTTCTTTCTTTCTATTGATTTTCAAAATAACAAAACAGAAGCTTTTTGATTTTTTCCCACTAGTCGTGCCACTGGTAAATCTAATTGGAGATAAGCCTCAAGTGGGCTTTACCCATTAATACTTTAATTAAGAAGATTACCGTTTCTCTGTGTACACTTGGGTTTGCAGTTGTTGACACGGTGTCCAGGAGAGCGTGTCGGGAGTTTTTGTCCGCTGACAGGAGCTGAGGAAGCGGGCACTTCAGGTGAAGTGAGCGCGACACAAACGCGTCATGGGAAGTTGGCGCGAGATCTGTTTACTGGAGCAGCCGTAACGTTACCTTCCGCCGTGACGTCAGTGGCAGTATCCGTACCTGTGGATAACAACCTCATGGGGTAAAGCACCAGTGTGCTGGTAGTCTAGCCTCTAGCAGGCTTCGGAAGTGACTGGAAAGAGTAGAAATTGGACAAATAAACAGATAACATGTCAGGGGAGTTGGTCTGCTGAAGAGTACCGTTTCCCGCCCCTCGGACCACAACTCCCCTGGTATGTTATCTGTCTATTTGGCCAATTTCTGCTCTTTCCAGCCGCCATGCTACCGGAAGTGAAGCAGTAAAATGTGAGTAACTTCAGTGACCGATCACATACGTTGTGCGATTGTCGTACGATCGCAAACTAGTGGCAATCATGGGACAGTCGTGTAAATTCATCTGTCTTGTTGCGGAAAAGGCTGTCGTATGTCGGATGTTGGTTCTGTCACAGTCTGGCTGAAAGTTATACGATATCAAAATCGTACGACGACTTACGACAGCTGTGGCGTTTCGAGATGTGACGGTCGGGGCCGATGAGGAGGCGTGGTCCAGCACGTTACCATGGTTACGAATGACCCTAGCTTTAGGTGTCTAGCTTCAAAGCGCCCGGAACTTCTTGAAGCTTCACGGGAACTGGAAGAACAAGTCCTCGTCTTCCGAACTTAATCTCACTCAAGTGGGAAGACAAGAACTTTGCGGCGCTGAACTCAAGCTTTAATTTGACAGAAAGACAGAACAAGAAGATCGTTTGTGTAATGTAGATCGTGTGGTGTAATGGTTGGGTGTGTAAGTCCTGGGTTCAAATCCATGGTTATTTTTCGATCCCCTTCAAACAAGTTTCACTATATTTTCAGTATCATAAGAGAAGTGCAAAACGTATGGCAAGTTCGTAACGTAAAACTCTAGAAACCATGCATACAGGTGGTTAATACGTATATCTGGGCGGGGTAGACGATATCCTTTCTTTTTACTAATATAATTGAAATTATTCCCTTTCAAACGAATTCCTTGGCAATGGGTACCGCAACAGATGTTTAATATGTAGTAAAAGGCCGCATTTCCTATATGAAGCGTCTCCTCCAGCGAGTTATTGTTCGTGTTGGCGGCCAGAGTTCTCGCCAAATGGGCGTTTGGCGTCTTTGGTGGTTTAACGTGTTCAACTATGTCTACGGGCGGCCAATATATTTTTCCGCCGCTAAAAATCCTGCCAGTGGAGCGTCGATGATGAAAACGCCAGCAGTCTTTCATTTCTTCATACATCTCTCTTTGTAGCTGTGATATCGGGACAGGTGTTTAATATATATCCGCGCGCGTGCGGTACGTTTAACAGGTGTCAGACGGAGGTAAATTACAGGCGGCGCGGCCGATAGGTCCCAGCTGGTCGTACGGACGCGAGCGCGGCGGGCTCACGATCGATCAACCGGCGTACGCTTACGCACCCTCAGGACATAGCAACGTGGGCGATCAGTGGAGAATAACGTTTGATTCTCTGTTTCTTTGTAAGAAAGATAATAAAAGTTCTTTGTGGCAGTACGCCCCTCTCTTTCAGTCAAATATTACACCTTTGATAGTCCGATAGATTTAGGTGATTTTGCTGTACCGGCGTCATCAATATTATTTCCCCAGAACTGTTGGGTAACGGTTGAGCAGAGATAGAAAGGGGCCGGTATAAAAAGTTACATGTCCACGAAATATTATGCAATTAGTGTCCAATGAATGCAGTGGAAAATGAAATATATTTTCATTAGTCGGTGTATTCACTACGAAACCGACAGAAATAGATTATTTCAAACCGTTGCCACAATATCCCCCATCCTTTTTACCATTTGGAAAATAACGAAAAGATTATGTTTCTACTAAGATCACAAACCCCACTCATGGAGAATGTGGGACTGTTCATTATCCCTTTTAAAGAAGAAATGAGTGGCAATCGTCAATGGCAAACGTAGTCGTAGTACCGGTGGTGGTGGTAACATTATAAGTTGATCAGACAGTAGTTGTATGTTCTCTATTGCTTTACTTAACTTTCTTTTGCACTGTAGATGCAATTAGCCTTCGGGCAGGATTTGGCAGAATATAGAATTGGTAATGGAAAGATCATCGTAAGACCTTGGAGAACACTCATCGAAAAAAAGTTTAAGAGTTTGTCAAAGTTTTGGCCCCTCAACGGTACTCAATGGTCTGTATGGAATCCTCACTGGAGCCATCGACAGAACTTCGTAACACCATTGAACAACTTGCTCGTAAAGTTGCGTTGACTCATCATTGAGTATAAGTCGCCTCTTAGTCACTGTACGTGATTTATGGTCGTATCGAGGGAAGGTGGGAGATATACCAGTACATTACTCTAGTCTGCCGGTACAGGTTCCGTAGGCGGAACACAACCAAATAGACATACCAATATACGCTGCGGAAATGACGAATGTCTGTAGATAGATAGTTTGAAAGAATAATAACTTTATTACACGACAATTGTAGCAGGTGCAACGTATGCTAACGTGCACACAGAGTTGTTATTGTTAACGTCTATCTAACAGTATCATCATTTATAACGTGTTTCTTACTGTTCTAAGGAGCTATTCTACTTTTTGTAGATACCAATGAAGAAAACTCCACCACTCCAATTCTAATGATAATAACATGATATTGCATGAGGAATGTGGATGGATATTTCTTCCATTCTGCTCCAATTTCTAAGGAAAATGTGAAAAAAAATTGGAACTATAACATTAGAAAGTATAACGTACCAGCATAACGTCTTAACACAGTTACTTGGACTTGTGCAATGAACTGAAAATAGAATGACCCAAAACGCCCTGTTTAACGTTGCCCTGACGACGTTATTTTAATGGCCAATAATAGTTCTTCCTTTCTAATTAAGACTCATCAAAGGATTAGGCTGGAGACTTGTCAGAGTGATCATCACACCTCTCTCACGTCAGTTTAAACACAGGGCTCGAAATCCCTTTTTTTCTGCATACTTGCACCAGACAAATTTTACCCGGACCTTTCAGAATTTGGGAAGTATGGATCATACTAAAAACTGTTCGGAAACTGCACTAGCCTGCATATAGCACTAGCCTGCTCATGGACCAGTGCAGGTTAGGTGCAGGTAGACATCAGAAATACCTGCACAGCTCCAGTTTTACCTGCACTAACCTGCATATGCAGGTGGTCTTTTGAACCCTGACAGGTGAAGAGAAAAATATGTATCACAGACGTCGACAAGCCGCCAAATTACAGGTCTGGAAAATGGCATTTACTCATCACGTATCGCAAATTGAATCTACGCCTGTGCTAGGGGTGTTAAGCTCTCATAGTTACGCTTCTTGTACATCTTAATGCATGCGGTCCTTTGTAATAGATTGTACGTCGGTACATATGAAGCAACGTGAATTAACGGACGGTTTAGAACGGTATCAGCTACAGAAGCCGGACTAAAAGAAAAACTATCAGTTCAAACGAAGATGAAAGAGTACATATGTGACGTGACAGCAAGTGTTCTTCGTGGGTATTACCACCAGACGACACATAAAAGTGGGCTTTTATTCTCTTTGATGTACAAAGAGATACCGCTGTGTCTTCTACCAGGCTTCAGAAGCATTTGCCAAATAGACAGATGATACACGTATGCCAGGGGAGTTCGTCCGCTATTTAGCCTAAAGGAGTAACAAACAGTTCGGGAGCGGCAATATAAACTCATCACCAGCTTCCCGAAGCCTGGTAGAGGCTACTACGCCGCTGGACAATTGGAAAAACGCAACCGTTCTGTTCACCGGTGATATCGTGCCAAATTACTACCAATCACGACAGAGGAAACATCAGTGACGTCATTACCAACGTCTTTAGGCTCTTTTAGGCTCCATCAGCAAGTCCACAGAGAACGTACTGCACCTGCTGCATCGTGCGTAACACTTCGGCAGAACGTCTCATATAACGTTTGTTTGCGTATATAAAGGTTAAAATTCCGTCTGTAGTATTCAGATGTGGTCGACTTTATTCCACGTAGCACGTTTTCTATATTCCTAAATTAATCCTGAAACATTCATTTTAATTCTTTGCATCGTAGTCGAACACCAAAAACAACAACAAAGCGTCCAAGATCTGCAGTTTTTCCAGACACCCCATGACTACAAGAAGTCGTTCAGAAAGCCTTGTCCAAGAACAAATTTACGTTATCGACCCTCCTAAAGTTACCGTTAAGCGTTGCTAGGATCCCCACATGCAGACCCTCATAAGTGTATTCCGCTCTCGCCGCCTCTCAACCACGGCAAATTGAGTCGTCAGCCGAGGACGTTTTCTTATTACCGCTTTCCTTCCGAGGTACAGACAGCTGGGCTGGTTCTGGGTTGCTGATAGCCTTTTCCCTTCACGTAAGAACAGAAATTAGGCAATCTACATGTAGGTAACATTTCAGTTTCGCGCCGGCGTGTTTCGGAACCGATGGAGACGACAACGCTAGTCAGGGTCCGGGTTGCATTCCAAAATGTTTCTATTCCATGATTTGGAATACTACGAAATGTAATGTGCCTGTATTCCCAAACGTGATCCATTTTTGTGGGATAAAGTTGACCATTATTCTATTGTGTTCTGTTCTATAATCTGCTTTTTATTGTATTATGAATGTTATTTTCATTCTATCCTATTTGATACTGACGGCTTACATAGCTATAGTGACAGTAGTGTCAAAGGCTGTACTTTATAACCACACATGGTGGACGGATTGACATAACAGGTGACTATCACCTTTTCAAGATGTCAACTCCGAGACCAGAATGTAAGGTTTGAACCACTGCACGGCGGAATCATCGCTAACGTGCTTGAGGTGTGGCTCTCATTAAACACGAAAACTACTCTAGCTCGGTACTCATTTCCCCGAGTCGAGTGAGGAAATAGGTGAGAAGTGCCTTCCCCATGGGCACAAAACGGGAGCCAGCTAGGGATTCGAACCCTGAACCTTCAGATTCTTTAAACGTCATCTAGAGTGTAGTAACGATTCGCACGTCAGACATTGATTGCAGACGCAGTAGGTAAGATTGAGTCACACTGCCAGACCGGCGTCATACCTGACTCACCTGCACTGTCGGCGCTCTGTGATGTAACAAACTACCCAAGAAAATTACATACACATAGACAATAGAGGGATTAAGTGGGATTAAGAAGTCATAAAATCTGCTCATAAAAATCCCGCCCACCAGGTCGTTAATCCACAGACGACACAACAAGCCTCGGGCAAAGCAGGTGAACAGGTCGCCGGTCTGACATCACCCCTCCTGGGCCTGGTCACATTCGCACATTCAGGTGGCAATGTGGTTAACTCAGATTCTGAAGGTTCTATGTTCGACACTGTTGTGTCCGTGAGAAAGGCACACCTATTTCTTCATCACTCGACTAGGATGAAAATGAGTAGGGATCCTTTTCAGTGTGATCTTTGATGGTTCAAACCTTACAGTCCGGTCTTATGCAGCTGGTACTTACTTTACAAATCTGGACAGGTGTGTTATTTTGAAACACACCAGTTCCACAAACAAACAAACAAACATATTTACGACAGAAAATTCGGAACATGTTGGTGACTGTCGTGAATGGGTCGTTCGAAATTCGTCTTGTAACCGGGAAAAGGTTGTAAACCATTGCCGAAGCTCGGTTCTGACGTAGCCCCCGGGAAAATGTTTCATTAACAGGTGGAAACACCGCGTTAGTTAGGATCGTCGAGGAAAGTCAGCCACAGCGCGTTAAAATGACAACTATTCCTCCCGCTGATCCGTCCTCTGGTGGCAACAGTTAATTAAGTATTCGTGCTGGGCGGGCGGGAAAGTCCGCAGTAATGTACAATAGGGTCGGGATTAGACCTGAGGGCAGGGGCAGCCCGGGGATTACTGACTTAGGGTGCGGGGATTAGGGAAAACGTGAGTCAGGATCACAAGGCATCAGGCCAGGAAATGAATAAATGAGAGACTGTACGTTTAACGTTTATGCTATTACAACGGTTACGTACTGGTTCTGGGGATAGGGCAGAATTAAAGTAATATCTTATTACATACACCAATACAGACTAATGTGAACCATTATGTACAGGTTCAACTTCTCAGCTTTAGATGTATGAATATGTACAGTAGAGTGTATAATACATTGTTAGTCTTTCTCCCAACATCTGCTTGGATACAATACCCCGTACATGAATCAATGAAAAGTCGTCTTTATGCTGTAATCAGATTGGAATAACGAATAGCCAGAATAAACCAAGTATCTAGTGCACAGTGTAGGCGCTACATTGGTGAGTAGAAAAACTGTTATGGGGCGGTTAAAAACGTATGTCATGATTATGAGGTTCTCATTATTCGACGCGAAGAAAAACTCTATCATTTCTCCCTTTAATAATCATAGAGATTATGTCTTCATTTACAAAATTCCCCGAGGATCAAAACCATAATCACTGCTTTATGAGGCCAAAAATATTATTATTCAAAAATCAATATGTGATACAACGGGTATTCCTAGCCAACCATCCAACACATAAACAAACAAACTATAGGAGCATATCTATCTTATAATGGGGTAACAATAGACTTAAGAATCTTCTGGTATATAACGTTATGAGTAACTATATATATGTTAAAAGCCACCAAAGCAGTGCCGGGGAAGTTGAACTGGATTTTTGAAGTCAATATAATTGAATCAACAATGCGATGTCGCCAATGGAAAACAGTCTCTTATTTAGTATCGTAGGCTGGTTCTAGCTATTTCTTGGTGGTACCCAAAAAATAAATCAACTCATGGCGTAGCTTGTCTTGGGGCCATTTCAAATGCTTCAAGTATGAAATGATGATGGAAATGTGCTACGAAATGGCAGTAAATGTCAATACCAGACATATCTCCTCGTCCAGAAAAGTTTTTGTATTGCCACATTGAAATTGCATTGGATGCCTTTGAGACCACGAGACAAAATTTGACAGGAAAGCTTTCTATACAGATACATGTACCATACTCCCACTGACAATATTATATGTCAGAGAGCGATGAAATCTTTTTCCTCCCAAATGCACACCCGCCTTACACAATACTCCTTAAAAACCCACACGGAAATGGCCGAACTGTACGACATACATACATCAATGTTCCGGTGATATGTGGAGGAGTTATCAATATTGTACCACACTAGATAGGCCGAGCTCTTTAAATGTCACCCTTTGAGCCTCGCTGGGTGCCGACCGCGCCATGAAAAATTAATTCCGGTGGTACACGACAGCGTGCCTGCTCAATCCGCACGCAACCTTTGCGACTTGAAGGGTCGGCGGCATTTTCTCGACTGTCGTCTGCGAGTCGGGCGGCTGATAATCAATTTTCCCGCCATGGGAAGGTCTTGAAAGGCTTTCACTTACATGCTCTAATCGTGACATGCTCACCACAGCCGTCTTGGTGTTTGCAATGTTATCGAGCGGAGTACATTTTGTACCTGCCGCAGATTTAGCTTTGCTGCAGTTGTTGGAACTCATGTCAAAACAGGGGTTGTCATATCGTACATATGTGCTAAACAGGAGTAGTATTCAGTATCTACATGTACGAACTCACAATCACATCTCCCACCGGTTGTGGGCAAGTGAAGTGTGGTTGTGAAGGAGAGACGCTAACGAAATATGTTTGAGGTATCTTATACCGGCAACACACAACCCAACATCTGCTTGAAGAAAACCAAATTGCCCACACCCACAAAAGCCAACGACATCAGCTATGAAGATAGGGATGTTTTCTGAAATATTACATGACCTATAAACTGCTACGGTTTAATATAAAAAACAATTTGCATCACCTCATTCATACTAGCAGACCAAATTCCAAACTACTAGTACATAAGATTGCAGCAAATGGATAGTGAGATACAGCTGCGAACGCACGGAGATAACTAACCACGCATAATACTCCTGTCGGAGGTCACCGACCTTCCAGCCGTTCATGGAGTAAAAGATTATTACTACAAGCATCTTGCCCATAAGGACCGCGACCCTTGCGAGCCGCAAGACGGGAATCGAACTCGCGACCTTTTCATCCGGAACCAGGGTCGCCTAACCCTGACTTCACCACGTAAAATATCACTGCCCTTCAGCAACTCCGACCACTCTGATTGCTCTGGTTCGACTAAATTTTCTTACAATCCGGCCTTTGCCAATTTTAGGCCTGGCTCTACGTGAACGGCAGTCACGAAATGACCTTTCTCTAATTTTAGGTTCACCCCCAAGAACCTTCCGGACGAGTTTTCCTTTCTCGTTGAATTGATATAATTTCAGAATCGCTTCTCATGTGACTTTCCGAGTGTAATAATAACCTCAATATGGTATATTGTAGTTATGAGAAACTGTCAAGTATCTAATTCCAGCCCAAGAAAAGAACAAGAACCAGTCACGACTACAAACGCCCTGAGGATAGAGCTGCAAAAATACTTGAACTGAGTATCGTAAAAGCTTTTCTATATTGTGTTACAGCATTGTTAGAATAAATAGTGTCTTACCGGCCAGGGGAGTGGACATAAGGTTAGGATTTCATTTCCTCCTCGGTGCTAAACTCCCCTGGCCAATCATTCTCCCTTTGGCTAAATTTGGCTGCTATTGAACAAGCGTTGTTAGTCAAGTTGAGACTACTGCTATTGGCACACTGTTGTAGCAATCCTTGCATTTCTGTCACGTTTTCTGGCCTACGTTGCGATATTTTCCCTGCAGCGAAGTGATTTTTTTGTAGCAAGGATATATTACGTCTCCCCTGATTACACTGACAGATTGCATGCCAGGTCGGACATCATTGTCATCTGTCACATTGTCCAGAAAACCGTTTTCGGTGTCGTAGCTGTATTGGTCAGCTGATTAAAACTGAAGGCTTCAAGTGCCTGGGATAGTGCCCCGCTTACTGAAAAGGCTGCCACACAGTCAGATCCTTCCCGACCATATGCCAACCAACCAGCAAAGGTTGGAGACAGTCTGATGACCAGATTAAGGCCACGCCTGCCTTTCTATGCGAATCGAACCAAATTGGAGTTAAATTTGGGTCACTCCCAACCACGCCCCGGCCACTGTTGACCAATTTCCGAACAACAACCAGCCACCGGTGCATGCGCACTAGCCAGACATCCGAACCTTCCGTCCACACTCGAACGTTTTAAACATATTTGAATATTGCTGGCGCACCCGATTAGTAGCCGACCTCCGCGAACACCAGCCAACCACAGCCGACCTTGCTCACAACCTACTCCTACTGGTTGGGTGGAGTTCGGCAGTGTTCGTGAGACCATATTCGGCTACGCATGACATGGGCTTCAGAGCCTTGTCGGCGGTTGGTCACAGGCTGCCTGAAAATTATACGACATAACAATATACGACGACCTACCACACGCCGTCAGTTTTGCGTCTTTTCCCCAGTTTGTTCTTGAACGATGACGTACTTAACTTTGCGCGTACGTACGAAAATGTGTAACATTGGGTCAACTCTGTCCGACCTGTTCCAATGCCTCATACGTCACTCCATTCTCAGTTGAATGTGTGTTTTGAAAACCACCGACGCGTCTGTAATGTTGTAGCTTAGATAAGGAAGGATGTGGACATTTAGAAAACCAGTACTGCATTATATAGCTTTAGTCTCACTGGGAGTCGGGGTAGACCGTTTGTGAGCGTGTTTTTCGCAGATAGAGCCGATGTAAAGCCCCCTGTCACTGACATAGCCGAATGTGCCCTGCGAACACTGCCGAACTCCCCCTACCATGGTTGGGAGCAGGTCGGGAGTAAGGTCGGCTGTGGTTGGCTGGTGTTCGCGGCGAGGTTGGCTACTGTCTGCCTGCGCCAGTTATTCGGGTATGGACGGGAGGTTTGGCTATGGTTGGCTGGTGGTTGGCTGATGTTGGGGAGTGGGTCAGCAGTGTTCGGGGATTCAAATTTGACTCAAATTTAACTCAAAATCGATTCGATTGGTATAGAAAGCTAGGCGCTGCCAAAATCTAGTCTGACTGCTCTTCAGCGAACCTTGGTTGGTTAGTGGTCGGGGATAGGTTCAGAATGTGTGACGGGGTCGTATAAAATACGCCGCCGTACGGGTCCCACCTGTGGGGTTTCTTGCCCAACTGGTGGCTTACTTGTAGATGGCATTTAATTTCGCGTTCAAAGAAGAGCCTCCCGTCACAAAACAAGTGGATCTCCGAGCCACAATGGCGGGGATTCGCACCCTCTCTGTCAACAAGCTTGCCCAAACTATTCAATTTCACCCGCCATGAAGCCTTAAGCCGGCGAGGCAAAAGCGGGGATTTGCGCCCGTAACGCGGAAAACGAAGACAAACAAGAACGGAAAGCCGCGGAACGACCCAATCTTGTATCGCCTCAAGACATGCAGGCTAATATTACCTGGACGTCTTCGGCACACCTGTTGGCACCTGGAGACGCGTCCTCCTTCTACACTGGCCTTCTGACGTGAAAAAAGGGCATATTGAACAGCGAAAAGACCAACAAAGTCATACATCCTCTTGTAGTAAATTATATACCGTCGCCAGTTAGACCATCGCACATTTTGCAAACGGTACGTTTTTACGCTGAACTTGCATTTTAACATGAAAGACGCACAAATGCACAGAAAGAGAAAGTTCCTATCAGTACGTCAGCTTGGATATTAAGTATTTCGGAGCTCATCTTGACTCGGTTTCTAGCATGGACTCCATTCTTAAAGTGACATTTAGAGAGCCGACAAAGGTACAACAAAGAACTACAAGTAACTACCAACTGTTTTGACCGGGACATCAGAAAGATATGTAGACCATTTGAAGAGGTTCTTGGCAATGCCGAGTTCTAGTTTGCTTGGCTTACTTTGTTTACTTCTGTTTTCCAGCACAAGAACTTATTTTAAGAAAACCGACGAATGAATAGAAAGTCCTTACTTAAGAGGTCCCATAGAATATTTGAAGAAGTTTTCAAACGTTCTTGTTATGAAGTTACAACCATGACAGTTTGAAAGTCTTACTGACGCCAAATTAGCCCCATGCCGCCAGTGTTATTTTATCATTAGTGTGGTACTACCTAGTATCTCTGTTTTTTGTTTACTTGGGAAACAATTTAGCATGGCAAGGCGTGTCAAATGAGTGTTATTAACTGGGACAAGGATCAAACGGTACGAAAGTGACCTATTAATGAACTGTACCGTATGAAACACAAACAGGCCAAGCCTAGATGTCAGACTGCTCCCAGGCTGTCTACACAGGCTGGCTAAGGAAATTATGAAACAGCCCCCTCTTGAGTTAGACCCTGGCTACGTCGGCGCCTGTCGTGCTATAGCCTAGATCCAGACTGTTGTCAGGGCCAGTATACAGGCTATCCCCTCGGCTACAGGGCCAACATGTCCCCAAGGAAATTTTACCACAGACCCCCCCCCCCTCGGTTCTTCTCAGGGTCTATAAACTAGGCCCTTGCCTGTGTATTGGCGATGGGAACAATCTGGCATCCAGGTTAAGCATACGATCTGGCATCCAGGCTAAAACAGGAGGGATTTTTGTTGGAAAGAAAGACTTTTCTTGTATATCTATGCCCTTTTACTTCTATGTAAAAACAGGTTGGTATCTTACTACATCTATAGCATACTAATAACAACTTGATATGTACAGTTCCAACCTCTTATCGCTTCTGAAGACAGTCGTAGGTGTAAGACCAAATGCAGCTTATGATACATATAATATGATTTATTGATATTGCATGCCACGCCCCTTTTCCACTGGAGGCTTCGATCACTCACGGAGCCAAGGTGTCCGTTTAGTACAGTCACTCAGTATGTACACCACAACAGCACATTTCTATACATAGCTCCCCGGTGTCGGCTTGTGGTTGCATATTTCATGAAAGACACGCAGAGACTTAAAATAACGAAGATAAAAGAGCCCTGCTCCATGGATTAGCTGTTAACGTCTCGCCCGAGGTGCGCGTATCTTGGATCCGATCTTCCCAAGTCTGTCTCCCGACTCTTGTAAGATCGTTTCCTCCCGGCAGAGATGAAGCACCCTGTCTGAACACACCGTCTCACGGCCAATAGCACCTGTCATCGCGGATTTGACTGGATATTTCTGTCGCCTGGAGGCGAGTTGTAGCGTCGTAGTAAAGATAGGGGGCTGATGGAATATGGTAACGAGATTTCTATATCCAGGCGAGGATCGAACGCGACGTTTGGGACGCTGTTACATAGTTTTCGAAAGTGTCGTCACTTCTTGCATTGCCTCGCAGGGAAAAGTTTGTTCAGAGAACAACTTTTAAGTTGTCGTTTTGTGTAACATAGTTTCGCAAGATAAAATAATTTGCCACTTTTGAGACGTTTATGTTAGCGACTTGTTGGAGTTCATCACACGGAGGCGCTAGCGTATTCCCGGGGTTTAAAACAACAGATAACCCAACATCTGCTTTGGGAAAACCCTATTAGCGCACACCCACAAAAGTCAATGACCTGTTCCATATGTCCACTAAGACAGGGCTGTATTCTGAAATATGATAAAAACTGCTAAAAAAAGACAACGTGCATCATCTTGCACGCACTAGCACACATGCCAGACACCATACCAATGCAGGAAAATGATCGCTGCGAGCGTTAAAGAGCCCACCACAATAATCGATAAAAGCTAGGAGGACACCAGAGTGCGAAGCGGCCAGAACCTAATATGTATTCCTTACGCAGCATGCTCTACTCCAAGTAGAGGTTTAGGCTTATGCTATTTTGACGTGTTTTATCGAGCTTTCTTTTTTGTACTGCCTTTTTTTTGTTGCTAGCCAAACAGTGGCGTATTGGACACTGCCCTGCCAATTTGATACATCTTGTAGCCACCAAAACATCTGCTTGGAGATTAGAACCTATAGTTGCCACAGTGTGACGGTACAACGAGCCTTGAACCCGAGTTACATCTACTCGAACACAAACATCGAATATCTTGTTAGCCCGAGCTCGTATCACCGACCAAAATCGATCTCCTGCTTTATCCGAACCATAAATCACCAGGAGGTGAAACTAACTTTTTCCAACGACCTGGAAAATTCGTTATAACGAGTTGTGTGCCCGTGGGGGTAGACTGGACATAGATGGAACACCTCGTGGTCTAGAAATCCTCACAGTCTTGACTTAGCGCAGACCTTGGCTGGACCAGCGCTCGCCGGTGATACCGGAGGTTTAGCGTCTCATTGCGTGGGCAATATTGGGTACCGGTGCCTTTGAGATTGTAAAGCCCCTGTCATACACACATAGCCCAATATGGCCTCCAGAACACTGCCGAACTCCACACAACCATGGTTGGGAGTAGGTCGGGAGCAAGGTCAAATGTGGTTGGCTTGTGTTCGGAGTGGTTGGTAGTTGGTAGTTACTAGTGGGTCAACAGTCAGTGGCGACAGTCAGATTTGACTCAAATTTAACTCAAATTTGATTTGAGTCCTATCTATAGGTAGGCGTGGCCGAAATCTTTGGCGAATACCACAGCTTTGACTATCTAATAAGCAGGTGAAAGCTTCTGACTTGTTCTTGTATGTATGCATTGTAAAATTGTTCTTTATCTGGCGTAAAAAAGGCATTGCAAAAGCGAAAAGGCCAACAAAGTCATGCATCTCCCTGTAAACACCATACCGTCGCCAGTTAGACCATTGCGCATCACATGGACTTGAACTGCCTGAAAGATGTACAAAATCACCCGAAAGAAAGACTAAAGCTCAAGCCATACATCCTAGAGATTAGGTATTTCCGAGCTCATCTCGACTCGGACTGTGGAGGGATGAAGGAATTTCAGACTGCTTGAGGCGCTCCACACTTCTACATACCAGGGGGTCCCGCAGTTAACTAGAACATATCACGGATTTGTATCCCATTTTCTGCCCATCACAATCCTTAACACCTCGTCTGACGACAGGATACCAGCAGTCTGTGGGGCTCTCTAGAGCCGCAGCCTAGATACCAGGTTCCAGGTTCGCTGATGGTCAGTTCAGGATCGGCAAAATGTTTCTTCTTGACTAGTGTCCATATTCCCCTGGCCAATAGATACTGCCTTGCCACTGTAGGACCTTCTTGGTGATATATATTACACAGGCCTATGTGTCTTTATCTCAATCGTCATCGCTTTTGGAAGTGAGACGTTAATTGGTTTAGCTTGTCACGTCACGATGAAAGTTCTTCTCCTCTCCAAACACATGAACCGCATGACTGTTACCATGGTAACTGGTGCTGTAGCAGGCACCTCTGGTGTCGGATTAGATTATGTAGCAAGTCCGAGGGGCTGGTCATCATATGTATGAATGTGGTTTAGTAAGAATAAACAGAGCAGTAATTTGTTGGTCTAGATCATGTGAAGGTTAACATAATGCATTTGATTTGGAAATATTATCCTTGTTTCTCCATACGAAGATATCGAGACACAGAAAATATTGTCCATACAAAACTTCCTTGTCATGTGGATGATGACAACTTTTACGATGGGATAAGTAATGTTGGTCTGACTGGTATAAATCATGTGTACATCAAGTTGATACCAGTTAGATTGATGTTGGTGAGACTAGTCTGCCCCGGGCGTTGTTGAGAAGAGATAACGTTACATCACTTGTTCAGAGGCCGGCCTGAAGCCGTAGATATCCATCTGCAATGCGGCTTGTCCTCAGGGGAACTTTCTCTCCGAGCAGATGCACGGCGTGGGCGTGGAATCTACGCCCCTTCTTCCGTAAATAATTTCATCTGGTTGGTGAATGATTGAATAGCAAAGTTCTTTATAATATTCACAACCACTTGCTCAACAAGAGCCGACGTTTTGATGACCATCCCAACCATGGTCTTGAGAAGATTCGGAGGCCATGGTCGGTTGTGACCATCATGAGAGTACTGGCAATCGCAAAACCTTCAGTCCGCAAAGGCAACCATTTGGCACCAAAGTTTGTTTATGGGGTAAGACTGCATATGAACGGTGAAGTAATAAAAAATTCCAATGCAGCATTAGATTCTTCTAGTAAAACCTGTAGGTAAGACCTATCATTAGCCTATGTCCATCAATGCAGCGTAAGCAATTGGCCATGCATACATGTTGTACCTACATGTAAGATATACATGACCAACACTTACGTAATCATGCAATTATGTATGACTTAACGTTCTATGAAAATGCAACGTTTTTGAAAATGATGGATAAAGGCTAATGAATTTTACAGGAGAATACATCCTGCTAATATTTCTTCCAATTATCGCTTGCTTTGGGAGCTTAGCTCTTGGTAATTGGTGTCTGGTACCTACAACAAGGGTAGGAACATTCCAATATCAATTCCGTTTTTCAGGGACTTCTGAGTTGATATTCATAGTGTTATAAATTCATAGCGTAAGATCCTTCTTGTGATATATTCATGTAGGAAGCAAATTATGTTGGCATTATAGATATCAAAGCAGGAATGATTCTTGCTGTTTAAAATTCAGAGCTGTGTCAACAGAATGATTGTAGTGTTTGGATAAAATTCAGAGGGAAAAGTCTAAAATGCAGTGTCAAATTCAGAGAGATGACAAAAACGAATCATCTTTTGAACTGTAGCTAATAATTTGGCCGTTGGGCCACCACGGATGATCTGAGAACCAGTTTTCTCCACCCTTCGTGGTTTTCTGTTGTTTGATATATTCATGTACTTACTTATGGCCAGCTTCCCAGAGCATGAAATGATCAAAAGGCCCTACTGCTAGAGTATGATGCTACCCTGGTTTAGGCTTTATAAATCCGAAATGAACATGCAAAAATGTTTGATCGGGTAAGACCTCATAGACATGGCCTGGATAGAACTACTGTAGGCTTCATCTGTCCCGAAGTAGTCTGGCTTTTCCTCATCAGGTTGGTGAAGTTGCCTGGCGGTCTCTTGTTAAAAGTTGTCTGTAACAGCCTACTATGATGACTTTTGACAAATCCAACTTGGGGAAGACATATTCTGCTTGGATGTAATTACAGGAGTGAACTGGAGCTAGAATACCATAGATTTCATGCTACTCCCATCCCAGCAATGACCTTGGTTGGAGAGTAGTTGGTAGCAAACTTGGTAAGGTTCTAAATTTGTACCAGGGGCTTAATTAAATGTACATTAGTGTAGTACCAAAGGGTGGCTGAGGCATATTTTCTTGAAAATAATTTTTTTGGGTAAGAAATGGTAACTATAACATTACTAACATACATGTATATACATCTCTATTTTCATGACTTTTTTGGTCTCCAATGTCCAATGTCACCATTTCAACTGAAAAGAAGGCACCAGAAAAAAAAGCAAGGTCTATACTTAACTGTAAGTAGTAATTTTCAGTGACACCTCAAAATTCCCCAGTCACCCTTGGGTACTAATGTGGTTCTTTGTTCAATCAACCTTGTTCTAAGAAGACACACGACTACACAACTGA
Source organism: Branchiostoma belcheri (assembly GCF_001625305.1). NCBI lineage: Eukaryota > Metazoa > Chordata > Leptocardii > Amphioxiformes > Branchiostomatidae > Branchiostoma > Branchiostoma belcheri. Next base: position 300,585 of record NW_017803379.1, on the reverse strand, counting down.
GAATAACAGCAATTCTCTTTATTCCACAAAACATTCAAAAATATAAACAAGGACACACTTGTGTGACATATCGAACCCCATCAGATCGACCTTATGAAAAATAAATCTGCATTTTTACATTGCACTCGTAAAAAAGGAATAGTAGAATGATTATACAGTTATGTCTCTTTCCAGTAAAGGTGCTTACTTAGCATGACTCTAATATTAATATCTTTTTTCAACCATAAATATTTACATACTTCCCAAATGGGTGGGCTTAGATTTACTGGAAAGATGATAGAGCAAGTTATAGATGATTTCACTCTCGTCATAGTTGTTTACAAGTTGATTTCACTCTCATGGTTGTTTACAAGAATACGTCACAAAAACACTGCTGTCCTTTTTTGGTGTAGAATGTTTCAAGCCGATGATTGATTTTCGTAAAACTTCCCAGGCAACTTTGATAACAGTCAGCAACTTTTTAGCATCCTCAGGAGGAAGATTGTTTCCGATCTGTCGTAAAATTTCTCCCCATCTCCATCTTTAAGACCCTATGTGGCATTTCCTTCCAGGCATTAAAGAAAATGTCACATGTCCTTCAGGTAGCAAACTCTTAACCTTCTCTTGATAGGAAGAGTCTTCTGTGGTCTTGAGCTTTAGGAAATGCTGGAAGGATGACCAGAGGTGGTCACCCATACCTCACCGTCAGCAAGAAAAGTCCAAACCAGTCCCTGTTCTAACTTTAAACAACCGTAAACCGGGCTTGCCACGTCTGTCCTGGATCTACCAATGACATTCAGGTAATCTGCGGCAGAAATTGCTCAGCAATTTTCCCGACTTGCCGGCGGCATTAATCGCGGCGCTTCAATCAAAGTTTACAAATCCTACCATCTGTCACACGCAGCCGATATAATCTGGCATTTCGGTAGCGATCCCCCGGAAATATCGACTTGGGAGATTTGATTGACAGCTGAACAGGACAGCAGAATCAAAGACCTCGAGTCAACCCTTTTTCCTTCTACCCCTCAGCACTGGAGTATGTCTATGGGGAATTGCTTTGTTTCATTGGCCACACCAATTTATTTCCTTGGTTCTCGGACATTTTGAAGCCAAGAGATCTAGAAACTGACGATATTCACCCCTCAAAACTGTGTGTACCTAGGTGCAGACTTCGCCTCAGACTTGAATTTATGTTATCTTCCAGTTACATGTAAGTGACATTTTTCACCTCCAAGGACCAACAAATTAGACTGGTGTGGCCTGTCACTGACACAATCCACCAGTGTCAGCTTTACATTATTCTATTCAATTTGGTAAAAATACATAGTGTAACCACACTTCAAACATACGTTTTTCCACAATATTCTTATTGCATTGTGTAGGGACAGTGGGATCAACAAACCAACTCACAATCAATGGGCTGATCTAGCCAATTAAGGAAAAATTATTTACTGGAAATATAAGATTTGAATAAAAAAAACATTGACAAATGAGCCTACAAGACAATAATAAAATCTACTTTGAATAAATGATGCTATTTTTCAACAAACATTAATAATAACAAAAATATATAAAAATGTGGAAGATACTTAAAGCTACACAGATTGGCACTACATTCAGGTTTGCTATAATGTACATGTATCTGATATGGTATAAAAGACCCTTTGAAGTTTCCAGAACCTATAGGGCCTATAACATCTGAGAACATTAGATTGATCCTTCTTCAAGCAGATAGATGACTGATATGAATATACATTGTACATGCGGACGTCATCCCAGAGGCTATTATAAATTTTCTCTCTTCTTCTGTCAGATGCTCTCGTAACATACAAAAACACTGGTCTCTTTGACTTTGGAGTGACAAGATTTAGCCAAAGATTTAGAATCTCTGACTAATAACAATGTTCTAAAGACAATTAAGATTGATATTAAAACAATTATGTCACAACAGAGATAATGATACAAAATATAGAATGGTGTTTAACATTTCTATGAACTGTGCATGAAGTAAAAAAAAATTGATATGTCGGGCTATTGACTTGATTATCCAGATACAAAGTGGTCAGTGTAAGAAACAATGATCAACATTTTGTAGTAGCATATGAAGGTAAAACATAAACAGAATTTTGCAAAAAAATATTCTATATTTCAATTGTGCACAAAGCCCATTGAGGGCTATACGTCCTTGTCTACTCTACTGTAGTTCTACACTGCCAGCATAAAATACCAGCATGGAATTGCTTTATTCTGATTGACAGCACAACCTGGCAAAGCTTGGCCAGGAGGGAGCGGAAATGGAGCTGTGATTTAGGAGGGTGGCTCCTGGGAAGGGTTATTACGCGAGGTAGACAGGGAGGTTGAACACTGGTACATTACGCTGCCAGTTCATCATAACACTCGTCACTTCAGCGGTGGAAAGACATTACATATTCCGAGTCAGTGTGGATGTCAATGAAATATCTCTAGAATTATCTACATACGTCAAGCAGTTATGATAGATTGCAAGACACAATAGGATAGAGGAGGGCTTGTTCTTCCAATGACATGTAAATTCAGATTTGAGATGCAAGACTTCTGACTTGGTGCCCTCGAAATTTGAAAAATGTCCTTCCACAGTTAAAGTGACCAATAGTACATGCAGGGGTGTGACAATACCTTCACTGGACGTCACTACAAGAAGGATATCATGTATCTAGAATATTCTGCCATCATCTCACAAGTCATTGGTATTCTTCGAGAAACCGCCCGAATATCATAGCATAACTTTGGTCCACAAATCATGATAAAGTGCAGCTTGCATATCATCACCAGTAAGTACCTCTCAGACACCTGATGGAAAGCCAATGACCTCTACCCTTTGCCCTTGAGTTTGCCCTTGAATTCTCCAATAGAATATTCAATACTCAGTGTGGAAAATCGTTTTCCCTCCATTTCACCTAAGTAGAGGCTGACAATCTTGTTTATCGTCCATAGCAATTCTGGCATTACCGGTCGGTCGACTGCGCTTATGCATTTGGTACTTTTCAACACAACAATAATCATACATCATATTCACAGATATATATTTTCAATATGAGATACATACTATATTTTAAACTCTGAAGGAGCTGAAGGTGAGTTCGTCAAGCTCCCGTGCCAGTTCTTTGGGCTTATACGGACTCTCCCCGTAAGGACTGTCTGGCGGGGTCCCTTCCACATTGTCCAACACTTCGGAAACATCCTCCATGTTGTAGAGTTCGTTCCCCTCCTCAGAACTCGTGCTACTGTCCCCCAAGGTCGTGCCCTTGAACTCTCTGTTGGGGTCGAAGGTCCGTAAACACAGAGGTTTCCTGTTGGGTTTGACGCCCTCGTACCCAGTAAATCTGGGGTCCGCGTGATGTGGACTGTAGGAATTTTTGTTGGAATCTTCGTAAGGAGTTCTTTGGGCGACGTTGTTATCCACAAACGCATTCCGGTTGGGGCTATTGTACGCCGCATTCCTGTTGGTATCCTCGTACAAACTCTTCCCAATAGTTTTCACAGGAGAATTCCGATAGCCGGCCGCGGCCACGTGCGACGGGGAGTTTTTCAGGTTCAACCCCTTGCTGCTATTGGTCGGGGAGGAGTGATGCGACCCGTCGTAGCTCACTGGAGAATCTGGCCTTTGGTCAACGAAGGTGACCTTCCTTCCATTTCCCGAGGAAGGGTTGTTGAAGTCCTTGATCTTCAGGATCTTGGCTTTCTCTGGGCTGTTCCGTACTGGTGAGTTGAGGCGACTGTGGTGGGATGGCGAGTTGTTGTTGCTGCCGTTGATGTTGGGGATGTGGTTGTTGGGCGGAACCGGCATCCAGCAGCGGTCCGAGTGGCCCAGGATGCGGCACTCCTGGGTGCAGCGCGACAGCACGTTACAAGGGGGTGGCGGCATACCTGTGGGCAAGGAAAGATAAAAATGTTACCATCAACAGGCACTGGAAAGTGTTTGTTTGGCATAACCTGTACACTGCCTTTTCTCAGCATATCTTTGTCCAAATCCATATATATATATATATATATATATATATATTTATATATATAGAGAGAGATGTTGGAAGTTGAAACACAGGACCTTCCCTAGGTGTACCAGTGTTATCAAAGTTTTTATATTATGAATGATCTGAAATCAGAAGATCAGAGAAAATGTGTTGCTACACTGTAAAACGTTAAAATCCATTTCCTATAACAAGTTCCTTAGCACCGGAAAACAAAGTACATGTACATCCACTGCCATTACTGGCTTATCTTTTGTTAGAAAAGCATTTCACCACTTTCCTTCCTAACATTTTCCTTTTATCCTGTTGATACAGAAATACAGTTTATGCATCACGAACGTTCTAACCAGCAGGTGTTCCGACAGGATTTACGTCGGCAGGAAACTGCCCGTAATTTCTTATGGAAATCGTAGCATGCCAGCTTTTTGTTAAATATACCGTCGCCTGCATCATTCTTGATAACTCCCGCATGCTTTACGAGCAGCAATTTGGTCGTTATTTCTGTTCTGCAAATTGTATAGAAACCAGAAAATCACTTCTGCTGAATCGGCGAGAAGCCACAGGGGTGGTGTGGCAATTTTCTGCAGCGAAAACGATAATACCACACTTCGCTTAAGTGCTGACACTTAGCTGTGTCTGCTTTTATGATATGCTACATTAAAAGCATCATTTATGGCACCCAAGGAAAAGAGAAAGGTAAAAGATACTGTTCTTTAACTACCAGAGGCCATCAACTACACAACCATGGTTAGGAAGTTTATAGGTGTGCCTGCGTGCTTTCCAATGTCTTTCATGGAAACATCGGCTGTGAATAAAGAACTTTGCTATTAAATACATTTTTCTGTCCTTTCAAGTTGAAATTGTGCTTTTTACAGTCCTAACAGAAAGAGTGAATTTTTTCACTGTTGTTGTAACAAGCACATTTTTAATATTCTTTATAACTAGAAACCAGCCTTTTTTAAATGTTGATTTGCTTTGGATGGGCACATGGCCACTTCCCTGTAGAGAGCACGTCCAGATGACGGGAAAAGAGCCGGCACAAAACACTTGATTCTTCATACTTAGACCTTCCATCAGCGGGGAAGTCATTTTGAGGCAAATTTTCTCAGCAGGGAAGTGTCCAATACTGGGAAGAAGTCATTAATGGGGTCCCCTGCTTTACACTGAGTGGCCGTTAACCCACTAGAACCTAATAGTGGTCATTTGTAAAACATTGAGTGGAGGTCTTGTTACAGTGGAAATGGTCTCAGTACCCATTCTGGGCTATTACATCTATTCTGGGCCTTCCTCGATCGTCAAAATGTGCGTCACAGAAAAGTTCTGCCACCGTGACCTTAAGAGCAGGCAAAACATGACCACCTATCGGATCAATGAAACTTGGTTTAAAAGAAGTGAATGTACAAAATGTACATGTACATTATCCATATAGCCAAGTTATGAAGCACTTAAAAAAGTCACTATAAATTGATAGACTACCAGCATGGATTTAGAGCCAACCAATCCACAGAAACACAGCTTGTAATAACAGCTCATAACATAGATGGCGCATTGAACAGTTAAAAGAACAGGTAGACTAAGAGCAGCAATTAATACTTGATTTCACAAAAGCCATTGACAAAATGCTCATGTATATGGTAATGTAAACTTCATCAATTGTATGTGTGTAAGTTACTGTGCCTGCTTGCTTGCTTGTGAGTGAGTGTGTGTGTGTGTGTGTGTGTGTGTGTGTGTGTGTGTGTGTGTGTGTGTGTGTGTGTGTGTGTGTGTGTGTGTGTGTGTGTGTGTGTGTGTGTGCAGTGAGTGTACGACGCACATATGGAAAATATTGGCTGTCAAAACACTAACTGCTTTTAGCAAAACTACATCTGACATCAACATATATTCAAATCAGTGCCATTACAGTGGTATCATAGATAACACTCACCACTGCACTGTATTACTAATGCAAATGGTCCAGTAATAAAAGAATGCATTAAAGACCACTTCCAAAGGTAGATGGGGAGAGTACATTAACTGGACATTGATACTCCTTTCCATTCAATTACCAGGTAGTCTCATCTGGCCCCACTTACGGTTTCCATTTCAGCAGGACTGAACATTAACTACACACTGTAATCTGTTCTTCCCTCCTACAATCACGGTGCCACCACTTTGTGTGAATAATACATCTTCTACCCACAGGGGTCTGCATGCCTTTTTCTGTGGGGCGTTTTAATTCACTGTTAATCGTAGCCAGCCCAATCTAATTCAATGTTCAGCGTTCTTGGTAAATTATTTGAGAGGCGTGATTGGTTGCTTTAACTCTATGTAGCACATTATTTGTTATCCAGCATTATAGATAAATTACTTGTATTGCAAAACCTGTCACAAAATTGCCTAAAAGTCACAATGGAGCATCCTGTTGTGTCTGTTTGCATCTTAGTTTTGCCAGACAACTCAAAAAGCAAACAACCCAATAAGTCATTTTACCATTAAGTACTGCAGGCACTACTAAATTCACTGTTTAACATTATCAGGATACCCCCATGCAGAACCTCATTTATTTTACTCCAGCCCGATGCCGCCTCATGATGGAAAACCGCATCCTTGCTCATGAAATATTGAATGAATTGAATAGAACACAAATCTGTGGCAGATAAATAAGTTAAAAGCTATGATTTCCTTTTACGCTCACTTCTGGTTTGGGACTGCATTAATATTTGGCGGGCTACCGCTTGATGGCGAGAGAGAGAGAGGACTCTTTATGATTTTCTATATATTCTTTTTATGTACAAGCTGTTCAACCATGTATCTTTGTTTATGGGCTTTTAGACATGAAAACTCCTTGAGCACTCTCAATTATCCAGGAAACAGGAGTAATTTGGACATGTGAAGTTGCCTTGGGCCACAACAATTTAATTTGTTGGTTCTCAGAAAAAATATGAATAGGAAAGGGGAAAAAACAGACTTGGGCATCCCATGATAGCCCCAAACGCTCAGCCATGAAGTCAACATACCAAGTTGGACCAGGTACAATGAACATCTTATTCAATTATACAAGCCAAACATACATCTTGTTAAAGATACAATCCAAACATAAATTTGTAGATATCCCATCTTGTAGATGTAATATTGTGTTGTGAATTTCAGGCTCTGTATGTGTGTATACCTATCACAATTTCCCCCCAGTTACACAAATCGTCCAGTCTCTGCTTAATTCATATACATGCTTTTGAACTTCAAATTGCTGCCATCTACCATTTTTTCTGAGATATTATTCAACTCCCTGCAAAGTGACTTTTCCAAACCAATTACTCAATCGGGACATCTTCCACTTTATCTAAATCCCCACACCGGAGGGAGTAACTAAGTTGTGGTGTGAGGATGGGAAATTTCCGCCATACATAGTGCACTTGAACATTTTGATCTATTGCTTTTACAGAGGCAGGCAAACTCAAGCATGTACATACATGATCTGAGAACATAACATTTCTTGCAATATATATATCCTTAATATTTGATGTACTAGTTAATTAACATCCTGAAGTGTATACCTGCAAAAGTAAAACATAAAATGGAAAGTGCACTGAAAGTTTATTCAAAGAATTTCTTTTGAACATATCCTCTACGTTTGGAGTGTTAAATACAATCAATCGATACAATTGAAGTATATCAATCATACTAAAAAATGTTCAGATACTATTGCCATCATTTCATACATGTATATGTAGATGGTAAAAGTCAATGTAGCAAATGAAAATGCACAAAATACACTTTATTTGTTAGGTAGAGGTACATGAAGATGTCAAAAACACTTGCACAGCTCCAATTTTACCAGAACTAACCTGCATATGCAGGTGGTATTTTGCGCCCTGTCTAGCAAATGAAGTGTTGACGAACATTTTATCTTTACAAAACTATCAGTTCCCGAATCTCTGCTGTTATGTTTAATTCATGGCATCAGGCATGTCACACTTGAGGAATGAGGCAGATTACTCACTGCTACCAATGCATGACATACCAGCAATTGCCTTCGCAGAGATTAACTGTGTAATGCTCTGAAAAGACAACACTGCATCCTGGGTGAACACTGATAAAATTGTTTTTCTTTCCAGCGATATGCTGACATAGACAACAGTGGCATTTAAGCGCAGATGAATTATATATGAAGTTTGTATGTAAATGTAGGGAATAACGATGCCCGAGTGAGCGGTGGGTGTATTAATGAACTCGGATGGATGATAAAGACGGTGGCTGAATCTGTGCTTACAGGGGAGTAATCAAAAACCCAATAGTCACTCTGAGGCATCTTTTCCCCTCATCAAGACATGATCTCAGTACGAGTGCCCAACAAGCTGCATAACCACAAAACTACAGGGTACAAAAGAGGCTATCTAGACAAGAAAACTGTTGCTCAAGCAACTCATATCTTTTTTAGTAGCTCTGCACCACTCTCTGCATGTATATGTATATCAGATGTGATACGATTTATGTATGTGCATGACCCACAACCATTTTGACAATATATAACTTCTATATATTAGTATATAGAATATATAAGAATATTTTAACTTTAAGATGACAGAAAAAACCCTTATTTCCTTAGGAGTTCAGCTGGAAAGAGAAGTGTGCGTTCAATGCTACACCCACACCACCCCCTGTCAACTGTGTACACAGCCCTAATGCCAAATTGCATGGTGGGAAACCTCGGCATTTTGCCAATCTGATTGCCATTTATGAATCAATACTGGGCTATCATTGAAAGGGAGGCACAACAGATAAGGAAAACCCTTCCTTATTGATCCTATAAGTCAATAACTGTCTTGACGCAAGGCTTTGCACAAAATATCTACATATTAAGAGGACAAATTAAGTCCGTTAAGTTTAAGAATTAATAGGATAATAAGACTGTTTCCTCCTACACGTGTAGCCTATTAACGGTTATAAATAGAAATGTATGTAAAATGTATCGACGGTATGATTATTCATTTGAATCTTCTTTCAAGTTAGTAGAGGTTAAATCTGTAGAAACTGCCTGTGATTTTGTACACTAAGAGTAATTACCACCGGTGTATTTGAAATAGTAAGATGAATTAAAACAGGCTGAAGGGCTGAGATTCAGTGTATTGTTCGGTTGAATCTCTAGCCTGGTTACTAAACCTCCATGTATTATAGCTTCCAAGTCCTACTGTACATCCTCTTGGCAAATAGAGGATAATACATGGAGGTTTAGTAACCAGGCTACTGAATTTAAAGATCTATTTAAGCCATTGGGAAAAGGTGTATTTATTTACTATTATTAAGCTCATGCCTACCTGCGTAAGCCTTGAGGGATTTCAGATGCTGCATTATGACAGTACCACACAGTTAAATGATCAGCTTTTCATTTGGCACCAGGTAAAAAATGTGCCTGAAGTTAGAAGAGGGCTTTTATGAAACACGTCTGGGACTTGCGCACTCACAAACCCAGCTGACAAAACCACTTTACGGCCTCTTCTGGGAGCTACCAACATTCCACGTTCCATCCATAAGCATACTTAAGTTCAGGCATCGCTCCAGGAGGCTCCCTTCTCCAGAACTGAGCAGTCAAATGTTAGCGTTGATGTGAAAGAAAGCTTGTGGGAAGAGAGCCAATTTTGTGTAGGGCTTGCTCCGGGCATTCATGAATGGAAAGAAAAGTTTGTGGAAAGGAAAGTTTTAAAGTTTGAAAAGCACAAAACTTCTCCTCCCTCGAGTGAAGACTGCAGCTTCAGATAATCTATTGCTGTGGGGTTGTATGTCCCTTGCTGAGGGTGTATGTATCGCACCATGATTGTTACTATGCCCCCCAGTTAATAACACATCTCCTACACTTTAAAAAGGAGAGGCAGTTGCCCTTTCGCTTGATCGTGATCATGTACAACATGCCATTAAATATACTCTCTGGGCAGCTGACATTTACGTCTCGACAGGCTGAACTTCCACAGGGGTTGTGCACTCGACGAAAACTTCACAGCAGAAAATCTGTCTTCATTTTCCCGCCATTAAAATTCCATTTCGCACCCCCCGCCGGCACGCTACGCCGGGCTGGGCAATTCATTTCTCGCAACACGGTCATGGGCAATAAGTGTGGCGAACACCGCTACAAAGGGGGGAGCCGGTTCGTCCGAGGTAGCAGGAAGAGAATTAGGATGCATGAACTTGTGCGGAATACAGTTCCACAGGGAGAATAGCATATCTGTCTTCACTTTCAACATATTAGACTCATGTTTTCCCCCGTGGTCGGACCACACCTCTGTCTCGCAATCCTTTCCCCAACATAATGGGACTGGAACCTGGTGACAAATGGTCGGGGAGGATGGGAAATATGGCACTCCCTCGCATGGCATTTGGGTAACTGATGCGGCTAACGCTTGTGGAGTGGGCCGGGGTCCTCGGAGGCTGGCTGTAACCCAGAATCAAAGGCTGATAATGAGCGACTCATTAGAATTCACCTCGGACCATCATTCACTTCTCACCGTGCCAGAGTGCTTAGCGGCGGGTTAGCGAGGAGACTCGCCTTGCACCTCCTGCGAGTCTCCAGCCTGGTGATATTTACACCGTCTTAATTGAATCTTGTGGAGCAAGGAGCGTTGACCCACTCCGTTGGAGCTCTCTTCATTTCAGGGTCATTTCTGTGCCTGTCTGGTTGGTAATAGTATAACACCTGGCTGAGTCTCCCATTATTTACCAGCTGCAGCAGAAGCTGCTACACAGGCAGCAATGGATGAGGAGGCTCATGGACAAACAACTTTGGGACGTCTTTTTAGACAGTCCTATAAATCTACAATGCAATCATCTAACTGCTTGGGAGATTTACTGATTTTGCACAGTTTTGCAGTTTATTTTTCTTCAAGTCTTCAAAATGTGTATGTGTTGCATGTGTTTTGTGGCAGGCCTAAGGAAAATCTGCTCAAATTGCCATCTTTGTATGTTACTAAGCTACAAGCTATTGATGTCAAAGAGAGTATATTATTTCCAAATAAGAAAAATACAGTATATAAAACATCTTGCTACTATACATTCCAAATTGCCCCCCAAAACCAGCCTTTGAAAACACATTTAATCATTTAAATCAACCTTCTCCCAGATGTAATAAAAGGATATTAACATATGTATTGAACACGACACAGTGGAGATACTGCTTGCAGGGATGAGAAAGTTCTATCTATGAATCATGAACTTGCTGCCTCAGGTGCAATAACGTTGTATACTGGAAAACCTGGCTGCCAATCGCAAGACACTTCTGACTCCTCGAGTCCCCTGCCGGGTGAGTTAATCAAAATTTCTACCTGCTATCAGTCAATCAAATTATCAATTCTTCACTTTTCCGCTGACCCCTCCTCATTTCCAAGTCCTCTCGCTGCTATCCGGCCCCACAAGACCAGTGCTGCTTTCTGACACCTGATTAATGCAAGCCTCGCCATGCTCAAGGGCAGGGGGAGGACAGAAGCGAGGATCCCATTTATTATGTCATTAATGGCAAGGTGCAACCCTTGAAGTTTGGTAGAACGGCTCATTATCTCACAGACTCCGTTAAATGGAAGACTTCAATCTGGGCGCAGCTAATTTTGCACACCAGGGCCCCCGGGGAAAGACCGACTTTGTTTTCATTTGGAGGAGAAGAAACTGCGACTACGTGGTCTGGTGGGCATGCAGATACAACATTTGTCTTCCTATAAAGTTTTACTGCGAAGTCTTCCAGCAGAAGAGTTTTGGTAACTTGACCAATTAATTCTGTTCCCCTGTGGTAAAGAGACCCAGATTCAGCCAATATTCTCAATTACTCAGTCGTGGATCTCACGGATGGTTACCTTCGGCGGTCTAGCGATGTTCAGCCGCCTTGTTTTCAATTTATCTACAATTCATAACAAGTTACTACTGGTTTGATGGATTTTTTTCCTGTGAATATCTTGTCATTTGAACAGCGACCTACCTCCTCGATGTATCAGAGGCTGACTGGTTAATATGAATGAACATGCAGCGTGAGAAACAGAAGCTGCTGCAATGATATCGATGTTGCAACTGGGAAATTTAACCTCCTCCCTGCTTTGCAGCTTGCACCCATTTTTATGAATTCCAATTTTGTAATAAATATTGGTAATACCTGGATTTAGCAAGGGCATGGTTAGATATACAACAGTCAGTATTATCCTTAAAATTACATGTACATCCACAAAAATGTTTTGTCTGTCACAGTTCAGAAAAAAGCTACAACTACTTTGATGGATCTTTTCATCTTGTATATCTTCAGTTGACATACATGTATGTAACAACAGCCTGCCTCCTTCCTGCATTTTAACTAAGGAGCAAATTTTGTTATTAGACTAAGCTTAGTTTAATGACATCTCTTAAGGCTGTCAACAATGACGAATGGGGCAAAATTTTGGGCCATCATGAGTGTCAAAATGCTGTCAAATGACAGAAAGAGACTGGCTAGAACATTGCATCCATACATTCATTATTTTACTGGCTACAGCAGTACTTGGCCAGAGTAGTCAGCATTTACGCTTAAATAATAGCAACCACAAAAACAATTTCTCTCTGTCACAGTTTTTGCAGAGATGGGTCTACTCATGGTCTCCATGGTTCTGGTATTTCAACCCCCCTAATTGCCTGGTTGCAAGTGGCCACAGTGGACATTAATATTACCTTATTGTAATTTTTCCTCCAAAGAGCCGGGCTGCACAAATGATACAGGATGGCTACGAGACCAGGGGGTCGCTAAGGGCCACATCTGTCTTAATTACACCAATTGGCTTAATTGCCGACGCCCCCTTACACTCCTGGGGACTGATTTTCGTATACAGAAAACAGCAGATGGTGTTGAACTCTAAAACATTGTAAAATGCATCTCTGTCTAAAAGCTTGGTGAAAGATTTGCAGTGTTTTCATGTAGAGCTACATCATCATTCTTGTCGGTGCATGGCGGTTTTACGACGACACGGGCCAGCTTGCGCCGGGAGCGGACAATAGCCCGGGGCACTCCTACATGAAAAACGACAACTGTAGCAGCGAAATTGCCATCTAAGTCCGTGACATGAAATACGGCATTAGCTTGTCATGCGTAATCCGTTATTGGCAGATTTGTGACGTTACTTCTTCTTTCTTGTTCTTTCGTTCAATATATTCCCTCTCTGAATGCAGCTTTCAAGGTTGAAGGATGAGGGACTGGGAGACAGGACAGGAATATCAAACAGGAGCAGACTTTGGCATGAACAGTTACCGAGGATCATAATCGTATACAACTGAGGTAGTCTGCCATTTCGTTGCATTTTTAATAACAATGATTTGGAAATAGACAATGTTAAGTTGCTGGAAGTCTTAGGTAGATGTAAATGTAAAGTGTGGTGGCGGCGTTTTGAAAAGTCTGTAAGACATATCACCATTATTTCATACTAATCATAGCAAGGCTTACTAAATAAGTACTTTGTTAGTCCATATCACACATCATTCCTTTGAAACATTTGCACTGCATATCACTACTTGTGACAAAAATCAACACAAATTCAACTGAAAGCACAAAGGAAGTACTTAAGAAAACACAGCTTCATCTGAAAATATGTTATGATATGAGGTTTGCTGCAAATGCTCCTCGAAGTACTGTGGCAGTGCTTTAGAAAATCTCGTCTGAAACATTTGCACCAGATACAGTAGAAGCCGCTTATTTGAAAAGCCAATTTGTCAGCACATTTTTTTCAAATACCCGGCCTTTCCGATTAAGAGACTCTGAGGCTCAAACTCTCGGCCTTCATTGAAACTATGGGGGTGGGGGGTGGACAGGGCATCGAACACGTAACGACACAAAGAATACAAACACGAGTCACATTTACGCATTAAAAACAGTGAACTTTATTGAGATCGGTAAATTTGCTTTTAATTTTTTTCGTTGACGTACACACGTATTTTTTCGTTTTTTCCAAGACTGGAAGAACGCCGCGATACGTTAGACATCATGTGCTATCGGCAGGCTCTACTCGAACGAATAAACAAATTATGCTACGTTTGCTACGTACAAAACAAGCAACGAATACATGCACAATCATCAGCCTGTACGTACTTTTACATCACGAAAGTAGCAAAAAATAAAGTTTGATTAACGGAAAACTTCAATCAAGTAGCGTACAGACAAAAATGCAGACGATCGTCATGAAAGCAGTCGATAGCACAATTCACAAAGGATCGCTTCGATCGCTTAATTTTCAGAAACTCCGGCTAGCACACGAAAATT
>NW_017803379.1:251679-286351 GCF_001625305.1 Branchiostoma belcheri | reverse complement strand
CTTAAGTCATCATGTCATGTATATGTATACATATGTACACATGAAACTTGCACGCTACAATGCCTATCATGTGTATGTGTTTAGTCAGCATGCTATAGATAATAATAATATGGTTTTTGAAATACAGTAGAAGCCGCTTATTTGAAAAGCCAATTTGTCAGCACATTTTTTTCAAATACCCGGCCTTTCCGATTAAGAGACTCTGAGGCTCAAACTCTCGGCCTTCATTGAAACTATGGGGGTGGGGGGTGGACAGGGCATCGAGCACATAACGACACAAAGAATACAAACACGAGTCACATTTACGCAATTAAAAACAGTGAACTTTATTGAGATCGGTAAATTTGTCTTTTAATTTTTTCGTTGACGTACACACGTAATTTTTTCGTTTTTTCCAAGACTGGAAGAACGCCGCGATACGTTAGACATCATGTGCTATCGGCAGGCTCTACTCGAACGAATAAACAAATTATGCTACGTTTGCTACGTAACAAAACAAGCAACGAATACATGCACAATCATCAGCCTGTACGTACTTTTACATCACGAAAGTAGACAAAAATAAAGTTTGATTAACGGAAAACTTCAATCAAGTAGCGTACAGACAAAAATGCAGACGATCGTCATGAAAGCAGTCGATAGCACAATTCACAAAGGATCGCTTCGATCGCTTAATTTTCAGAAACTCCGGCTAGCACACGAAAATTATCGTAACGAATGCAACAATAAACTGTTCATTTCAATGTTAATGACTTTTTAGCTCACGATGTCCGTAGGTTACATGGAAATTTGCGATAGTTGACGGGGATCTCTCGCATTAGCGTTCAGGGAAGTAAACAAAGATGGCGGACGCGGCGTGGGTAGCAGTATCCCATCATTCCATGCGGTGTTTTTTCGCGGCACATTTGGCGTGTTGATGCGGCGATAGCGCCGTGTCGCAGTCGAAATAAACTACAAAATAATGGCGCAGTACACAAGTAGAGACATGGTTTTGATGATTAAAAAATGAGTTGTATGAGAAATTAAACGTTCTTGGAATAAACAGGCTAAAAGAACACAAAAGCATGCCGCATTTGGCGGCTATGAACCGGCTCGCGCTTCTCATTACGTAGTGCCGATGTGCGCCCGACCGCTCGATCAACGTAAATTTCGGCCTCCTTTGTGGTTCAAAACAGACAACTTCGTCCCTTTTGGCGGCTTGATGTCTTGATATAAGAAATTTTCCGCCGATTTTGGTGATTTGTTTGGCATGTTTTTGGTTGAAAATGTGTTGCAACTTGACTAATTTTTTTTTTCAAATAGCCGGCATTGGCTTTTCAAATAAGGGGCGTGATAAACAATGGTGTCAATGGGAAACGGTTTGGGTTTTCACAATTCTTTTCAATTAGCAGACTTTTTCTTATAAGCGTTTTGCAATTAACTGGCTGCCACTGTATCAGCATTTGTACCACTTGTAAGTCTTACCACAAATTCAACTTAAAGTGCTTGAGAGAATAAAGTTTCATCTGAAAAATCACTGCCAGTACCTTGAATTACCACAAATATCTGCCATTTGAGCAATGGTTGTGCTTTGGAAAGTATCATCACGCCTAAAACATCTAGACTGATATCACAGTTTATATCAAGGATTACTACAAACATCCACTAAAAGTGTTGTCAGTGCTTTAGAAAATACTGCTTTATCTGACAAGTCCACAAGACACATTACAGGTTTACCAAGGTTTGCACCACTAATGTACAAACTGTGCCTAATGTGCCGTGGAAGTACTTCACAAAATACTGTGATGTTATCTAAAGAGTGTATACGGCAGATGACTAGTTTTTACCCAACTTCCCTGTAAATTCCGCCAAATGTACTGCAAAGTCCGCAAAATGTGTTTTTCTGGCAGAGTGAAAATCAATTTCAAGGCAGACTGGCTGGTATTGGCTTAGCTACACGTGTGGCCTTTTTGCAGGTCACACCACACAGTACATCAGCGCTTGAATGTCAAAGTACATTCTAGTGTCTCAACGCTCAAATTCCCATCAATGATCAAGGGGAAATATTCCTAAATCTGACAATTTGGCTTCTGGTGCTTTTAACTTACTTGGTAAGATCTGGAACAACAGGAACATCCTTCAGTCGACAAAATTTCGGATATACAATGCTGCTGTTGTTACCATACTTACCTACGGTAGTGAAACTTGGACTACTACCCAGGTGCAGATAGCGAGACTTGAAACGTTTCATCAACGCTGTTTGCGCCGTATCCTCCGCATCAGATGGTATCACCGGGTACGGAACAGTGATGTACTGCTGCAGGCACAGTTAGTGAACATAGCCACAACCGTAGCTTTCAACAGGCTTAGGTGGTTTGGGCACATTGTAAGAATGCCTGAAGAGCGGCTGCCCAGGTATCTACTAGACTGGAAACCGAACTATGGGCGACGCTCTAGGGGAAGGCCTAGGAAGTCATGGAATAACTGTGTCCTGGAAGATGCTGTGCTGATCTTAGGGAGGCCCAGTACCAGTCTAGAAGAGTTAAAGGAAACAGCAAGAGATAGGAAGGAGTGGAGAGGACTGTTGAGGAAGAGACGAGTTCTGTGCGCAGGCCACTCGAACGATTGACTCGAGGAGACCTCAACAAGTACAAGTACAAGTAAGTACTCCCACACACAGGTGCAGGTGGCACATGTGTTTCATAGACTGACCTATATAGCCAGTGCATGTAGCAAAAACATCTGGATATGAAAAAAGCATGACATCTCATATCCTGATTCAATTGAATTATGCTTGTTCAACACTTAACAAACTCATTCTTGTTATATTTCACTCCACTAGGTATGGATGAAATATTGTTTGTCCTGTTTCCTCTCTTCTCCTGCCATTTCATTAAATTGATGAGACGTTTTCAAATCTGGTATACAGGAAAATGAGCAAATATCAGCCTTTCTAGTTTCTAATTTGCTTCTTTGACACTTCTGTATGTGAGGAGTAGAGCCATCACCTTACAAAGTGTTCCATAGCCACCAAGGAAATGTTTAA
The DNA here is from genome assembly GCF_001625305.1 of Branchiostoma belcheri. NCBI lineage: Eukaryota > Metazoa > Chordata > Leptocardii > Amphioxiformes > Branchiostomatidae > Branchiostoma > Branchiostoma belcheri. The sequence continues at coordinate 283,326 of NW_017803379.1, read as the reverse complement.
TTCAGGCCCTCGGATGCAACATAAAACGGCTGCTGCCGGACTTGTGCCAATAAACAGAGAGCGGCACAGCGCTACAAGGCCTGACCCGTGGGTTACAGCTGAGGCTGCTGGCAGTACACTTGGCGAGATTGGTGTCAGATGTGGGCATTACATTGTTGAACTGTGTGGGTGAACAACCCCTGAGCTCCTGTCTCATTGACATACATCATTCCTCAGTAGCCTGACCTCCATTTTGGACTTCAAACAGTCTATAAAGATCTTTTTTTTCAATCAAATATAGTGTGAACCTGATGATGCAATTTAACAGTTAATAAAGCTTGGCTCAATCAACTACATCACATCTTACCACAAATGTTAGGGTGTATGTTAATGCAATGTACATATACCCTCAAGGCAGGGTCATTAAATGATGATAATAGTCTATTCATAGTGTTAGGACCAGTGTTAGGACCAACTTCTTCTACACTCTCTCTTACTGGATGTACATGTAGTTTGCCTACTAACATCCAATCATTTTCAAAACATCTATTATATATTAACCTTCTTCCTGCTGCCTACCTAACCCATAACTGATTAAAATTTTTTGGGCCCAATGGCTACCTTACAAATGTAGTAGACTGAAGGTTAAATACTTGCCAGATCATTTTAAAAACATCTTTAACCTTCATATAAACTCATGACCAATAAAGTTTTGGTGTCTAACGGCTACAAACTTAGCAGGCTGAAAGTTAAAAATTTTAAGTTCTTCCAAGATTTCTTGTCTTAGGTAAGGGATACAAAATATCATCCATCCACTCATAAGGAATTTCAAAGAACTGGCATAACTTATTTCTCAATATATATTAACCTACTTACTGCCTTCCCTCCTGAAGCATTTGAAATAACCCTCAACCACACAGCCTTCATTACAGGACATTAATGGACTAGCCCCTTAGCTAAAATGTTACGCAGGTACATCCGGAGATGCGTGCGGGGGATATCATCCCCGAAATGGATTTGTTCAGCGGGAGCTACAGGAGAGTGTACTGTTATGGTTATTTGCGTTGGCTGTAATATTCCAGCTCAGCAGTGAATCTTATAGATAGAGCACTTTCCTGGGTGAGTTATGGGCTCAATCTTCCATCCCGGAGCCTTGAACCGGCTAAGGCACTAAAGCGACCAGGAGGCCAGAGATATTGGAGATTGTTTACGATTGCTATAATTGAAAATTTGCCACTTTCACTTTTGCAGGGAATTTATTTCTTGGCATATCGGATTAGTTGGGATTGACCCTGTATATGTAGTAGCAGTGGGATCATGTCAAAAGTGAGAGTTCATTTCTAATAGTAGGAGATGCTATATTTCATTTGGCTGCTGCTTGGATTATAGCTATCATCTTCACGTGTAATTTAAATTTCTGGTCAAAAATGGTCCTAGTTCTTCTTAAAATTACAATGGCCTCATTTTTTCAGAAAACCATACTGTATAGATCAGAACTTGGCCAATTAATTAATAAATGCTACTGGAGAGATGTTAGTTTTAATACATAGTGTTTATACCTGGAATTATGGTTACTGTGAACAAATACTTCACAGACTTTCCTTTTACCTATCACCATTGCGAACATACAGTTCCGAGAACATGTCCATTTTTCTCAGACAACGAACATGAAGTGATCTGCAGAAAAGAGACTAAGAGGCAATGTTTCAAGCCCTCTTACCTGTCTCTACTGGTAGTTCTGTCTTGTTCGAAGCTCCTTCACAACTTTGGGGTCGAAGGTCAGCAGTGGGAGAGCTGCGGACTTCCTTGTCGCTGTCGCCTCGGCCGCTGTCATGGTTGCTATGGACGGAGCCACGCCCGCTATCGTGGTTGCTATGGGTGGAGTTCAGGCTCTCGTCCGAGGTATGTCCGTCCTTCAGCATCCTCAACAGACGAGCCTCCTGTGGAGGGAAGGAACCATACATTAGAATTTTTTAAATTTTTTTTTTTAATTTTCGAAAACTTGGTATTAAAAACATACAATAAAACATACATGTACAACACATGCAATACATGTTTTACATAGTACAAATGTACCAACCTACATGTATAGTGAAAAGAGAGGAAGCAGGAAATTTGTTTCCTGAATTCACCCAAGGCATGTAGAACCGCCTTTCGGACAGAATCTCCTGTCAATCTTCCACCCATGTACTCTCAACCTACTGTCCCCAGAAACTCTGCTGCCCAAAACAATACTTCCATACAGGGAAATGATATTAAGTAGAATGTCAGCAATATCTGCCACAGTTTCAAGCTTTGTAAAACTGTGATGATCCATGAAGGTATGAATACTATATGTATGCCAGCAGGTTAACATACAGCCGGCTCCCTGTTATCCCTATGGTGCTACATGTAAGAGTTTGCCTGCTTGTCAAGCCTCCTGCCCAGGGCATGCTATGGGTTTTACATTATGTTGCCACAAACAGAATGGCAGTAATTAGAAAAGCCAGATCAACTGCCAGAGCAAAAGCCTGTATGCCAACTGTGCCAACTCAACTTACTGGGGCCTGAAACACTCCAAAGTCGGTCTGTAGAGCATCCCATTACCAAGCTACATGTACTGCTTTGAACTTGATTCAAAGAGAACAAAACCATGCCTTTTGAGGTTAACAAAGAACCCGTCCATGTTAAAATCAGCATATCATTCCCACCTTGCACCTGCAAAAGCTTTCATCAGAACCACAAGAACATGATCTATGGCTACATAAATACTACATGAATGCCAGTAGGACAAGTTCATCAATCATTTAACAACTCCAGCCTTCCCTCTGTTCATTTGGTTAGGATGACAAAGCGAGTGCAGAATCTTCTGTGTCTCTTATCTGACTTGTGGATTACTCAAAGTCCCGTATGGAATAGAAAGCATGCATAATACCCCAGCTATTAAGTACCTACAGATTCATCATAAGTTATCTCAGTGAGCACTGAGATACTTTGTGTCCAGCGTGCTATGGGTTTGGCACCCAGGCTATCATAAGTCTTCTGAAGTGTACTTTGCTTTGGGATGGACTAGGTAAAAATGGCAGATAAAATGTTGGCGGATCTTTTGCAGCTGAAAGTTACCCTGTTCTTACAAAATAATCCTTAGGCCTAGGAAAATTAAAATAGGGTCGGTGGGTAGGGATTTTCTTCTTTTAAAGGTTTTTTTTTTTCTTGGAAATAGGACTAGCTTCCCAAGATAGAACATCTAGTCCCCACTTACCTGTTCGTACAAAAGAATCCTTAGGCCTAGGAAAATTAAAATAGGGTCGGTGGGTAGGGATTTTCTTCTTTTACAGGTTTTTTTTTTTCTTGAAAATAGGACCTAGCCTTCCCAAGATAGAACATCTAGTCCCCACTTAAATGTTTCTATAAACCTTGGATGTATCAACCTTTTCAAAAGATGTAGTTTGAAATGAGTAGTACTACTAGTGAGATCACTTCCTCCCCCCCCCAAAAAAAAACATAGCTTCCCCTCAAGGGTTTACATTGATGTGTACCAGTATCCCCTGGGAGAACTTACATAGGTATGTGCACTAACCCCTGGGTATAACCTTTTCCCAAGATGTAGGTTTGTAATAAGATACCAGGCAGGGCTCCCCCTCCAATATATAACCAACTGTTGGCAGCCTGCAAATGTTTTACAGGTGTCTGGCACAAGCTGGGGCTCTGTTGGGGGTGCCCAGTATCCTTGTCTTACAATTTGTACTCCCCTGTGTGAGATACTAATTGAAAACCAACCACAGACACTTCATTTAATGGGCCCCCATAAAAATAGGCAGCTTGTGTCTGCACTTGGGAAAGACTTCTCCACAGGTAATTTATAACGTTATGAATATGTTCTCCATTTACATTACTACTACATCTACTGTAAGGTTACCACTGAATTATTTGCACCACGTATTTCAAACCCTTTCAAATCCTTTTGCTGAGAAATAAAACCATTCACTCACTAGATAAAACCATTGCAAATATAAAATGAGTTTACAGTAGATTCTATTCAGAGATACCTCATCATTGTTACATCATGTTGCTTTGATCAATACATATGTTTCCAGTGTGGATTGACTTTGATTGATTGTCATTCAGCAGTAGGGGGATAGAGAGTAATGACTCTTGCTGTAATATCATTTCCAGATGTGAATCATTTTCAGTCTTATGAACTTTATAGAGTTGCATACTCTTAATTTTAATAGTTTTTGTTTACATTTAGAACATGTCAAAGACTAAGGCCACACTAATTTGATTTATTGGTTCTCAGATTTTTTTCAGAAAAATAAGCAACAAGGCAACAAAAAAACAGGCCTAGGCATCCTATGAGTATGAAGCCCTAAATGCTAGATATATGTATGAGCCAACATGCTAGGGTGGTTTGTAATTCAAACAATAAATTTTAAACTTTTAGTCAAACCACTGCATTGATCGATGGATAAACTGTAACAACTACGAAAACAGTCACTTTCTTCAACTGTTGGGGCCAAAATAGGACTTGATTCAGAACCTGAATTTTTTCATGAGGCAAGCAAATCCGAGAACCAATTGATTAAATTGGTGTGGCCTAGGGTACTAAAAATGGACTAAAATCTGATCCACCCTTATTGAAATTCCTAAGGCACCACCAAAGGTTACTGTCTCCATGCCAAGACCACCTACAGAAAAAGGCTGACATCCACTTTTGCTTAGCCTGGATGCCAGACCCAAAGCACACTGGACACAAAATATCTCAGTGTGCAAGGGTCTGGTAGGGCCAGATAGACCTGCCACTCGAACGCTCAGTATCTGAGCACACAGAGATCCAGGCTACTTTTGCTGGGTTGCGCACTTGTCTTACAATTCTACATGATGCAATGATCCATTAGATGACAGCATATACAACACTAACATCAATCTTGGATATTACATACATCTGTGCATGCATTTCAAGATAGATATTGCAACCCAGCAATATAGCGATAACATCATGCATCATCTTAAGATATTACACTATACTTGAGATTCATTGTATTACATACATCTGTGAAGATAACATTTATCTTGACACATCATGACATACTGTAATTCCAAAACTTTTTGCCTTGGCTTCATGTTTTTTAGTCTCTCCACCACGAAATTAGCTATAGAACACCACAAAAATGTCTCTTTTATTTGACTACCCTACTGTGCTACAGACTTATTTCAACCACAAAACATCTCTTTCCTCTTCTTACCACGAAATAAAACAACTGCAAAATACATGTATTCAAGCACAGTCAAATGTGTGGTACATGATGAATCCCTCTCATTCAAGCCTTCCCCAGAGAGGCAGTTAAATGTTCATCACACAACTGCAACTCAACAATAATCCATTACAAACGTGGCACAACACTTTAACATCTTCAGTTCCACCCTTGGAGAGCATTATGGAAAGTCAGCAATATTAAGGAACACTTCACACCAGATCAGTTTCCAATGAGTGTGACGACAGTGGTGTGAACACTACAAATCAATTAGGGCAGACAGCAAGGAGGCTTTTCCTCAGGAATTTCCCCCTAGGCCTCCCCAGGCGAAACATGTGTAACCCATTTCCACTCTGAATTTGAGACAGTGTTTACTGCATACCACACAGCTATGCAGCCGCAGTTTACCATTTACAATAGCAGTCTAGGCTATCTTTACAGTCAACACTCAACTAATACCTCATTATCACTGATAATCTAAACCTCAACAGATGAAACCTTTACAAGAAGGGCTATCTAGACAAGGGGAGTTAGATAGCAACATCTTGCAAACACAGGTGTCAGCAGTGTTATTTTTAGCTCCCAAACCTTTAATACCCAGAACAATTGATTAGTAGAAGAGTAAAAGCATCAATAAATTCAGAAATGTCAACAAAGATATTTCAAATACTCACATATTAGTGCAGTTAGACATGTTTTCTTTCAAAATGCCTGGCCATAAATTTTATTTGGTTCTTTTTCTAGTACAGACATGCAGCTGAATAATTTGTCATTTCAAAATAAAACCACCCTCTAAAATGTGAGATGAAGTTGTAAATGTTAATGCTTTCAGTGAACTTGCATTTCTTTGGGGAGGCTATTGTTCTTTTTCAGTGTCTATTTCTGAGAACACACCCACTGTAAGCACCAGTGACATTTCATGACAATTGACAGTAACCAAGAGCATTAGCTAACTGAAACCATGCCACTGGACATGTTTGGTGGGACATGCCCACACAAAACACATGTGGGAAATGTTGAGGTTCAAAAGGGCATGTCATGTTCATTTAGAAGGCTTCAACATAAATTTCGCAATTCTGTCTTTTAGTCTCTGGGTTCTGGTTTTAACTTTGTTTGCAATCTTATATTCACAATGTCATCGTAATATATCAATGCACACTAATCATCATCAAAAAAAATTTTTGTTGTGTTTTAAGTTTACAGTTGAAACAATTCTGTAGTATAGAAGCAAATGTAACACATTAGAAATACATATTTGCGGTTTCATTTGCCAATGACGGCAACATATAAAACACAGAAAAAGTTTGGAAGAATGACAATAGCAGGAATGTCAAGGTCTAAGGGTGCTTGAAAAGAATTCCATGTCTTTTCCTTAGAGGCCTAATAAGTGTTCCAGAACCACATGTGAAGCCAAGCTACCCAAATTTATACATAATACATCCATGTAGACCCAAAACGGTGGCAGAATTCGCTTTATCATCTGAGAGTCCACATCAACATTTGCACCACGACTACAAATACATGTATGCCATGCACAACTACATGTACATAGCAATGAGAAATGAGGTAGCATTCAATAAATCTCCTGGATTTGATACATGTATCTTAAGGTGAACTTGTGGCAAACTTTTCATGGCCTGGTGCCAAAGTTCTGCAACCTTGGCTTTCACATGTGGTTACTTTCAAAGTTTTAGTTGCCTGGCACTTTCAGAAATGTTTAGTATCAAACCTCAACAGTCATTACCCTTTTGGCGCAGCATGGTTACTGTAAAAATCACAATTTTTCCCAGTACTTTTATATTTGCGCGGTCACTTCTGTACCGCAAACTTATCATTATTGTGAACAAATAATGTGCCAAATTCCTTTTTTCTGCACCTTTTGCATTACGTATAACTCTGCAGAATGTTTGATAAGGTCAATATCACCTAGGTCGTTACATGTAGCTGTCTTTTTCCCAATGGACTCGTTGCTCATTCTGTTGCTAGGCAATCCAAGGATGACAAACTCTGTTGCACAAGTGACCGTTTCACCGAAGCAAAGTCTCTCTCTTCATCACCTTTACAGAACATCCTTCTTTCTTTGTGCTGCTTGGTGTCGATATCAATTTGGCAAACAAATGCACCGTGGCGAACTACCAGAAACACTACACAATGTGTCGATACACAGTGGTAAGAGCAACTGATAAGAATGGATGTTACCAATATGCGCTTGTTACGACTCAGTGCTGGCACTGAATACACATCACACTATTATCCCAATCCCTGCACAATCATTCGAAACACACGCGTTCATGATAATAGTGCTCTTTGTGCACTTAATCGCCCTATGCTCAACCGAGCCTAAAACACGTCACCGAAGATTTTTACCACACAATTACAAATTTGGCACAACACAGAAATCAACCACGGTAAGATATTGTAGTGACTTCATTCTTATTCCAGACGTAATGCTAAGTGCAAGTTATCCCCGTCAGACACACATGTAATATAGAAGCACTTTGAGGACAGAATACCATCACATCTTGGCTTGCGTAAAACCCTTTAAGTCAGGCTTGAGATGCTCTCCCGTTATTGAACTAAGATACGGTGCGATGAGCACCCACTCGTGAATGTAGACCTAATAACATAAGGTTGTGAGAACTCAACATGCATGGCACAGCATACTCAATACGCTATATGCAATACAGAGTGAGTAATATATATTGGATATGTCCTGCAGTTTTATATATAGAACGGTATCATAATTATGGATTTTCCCATTTTATTGATATTCAATTCGGCAGGATTGGACAAAAGCAGTAAATACTACATTGTAACAGGAGGCAAGAAGACATAAAAAATGGAGGAAACTAAATAACGAGACAAAGAAAATGAAGATAAAGCTGTTGTACCAGTATAACAAAACTTACCAAATACATTTGTACACCTTAACACCAAAGAAGATTAAAGACAACATCCCTGTACGTGACAGTTGGCTGAATAGCAGATAATACCCCAGAGAAATAATGATCGAAGTGTGTTGCTGATGACATGGATTGGGTCAAATTTCATACCTTTTCGAAATAAACTAGCATACTGGGACATGTATAGCACCCACATGGGCCTACTTCACCCTACACACAAGTCGATAATGACTGATATGGGATACTGAGCAATAATAACTACTGATTTAAGGTTGGATAGAATTAGAATCATAGAAATGCATGTCATATTCCAGAACCACCTTGCTGCCGATTCCCAACTGCGTAGGTTGTTGCATTAGAACATTACATTCTAGAGCGAGTATGGATTTAAGAATGCATCAGAGTGGTATTTTGGTGACATTTAGAGTGACTATGGTTTTCAGAATGCATTACTAGTAGAAGTACAATGTAGAGTGGTATTTTGGCAACTTCAACCATTATGTTTATCTACTGTTGATGCCTTGTCAAACCCTACTGCTACATGTACAATGTATAGATGAACTGCACAAGTTCTATCAAGGAACCAAGGATCAAAATGATATTGTCATAGCAGAGTGACTATATATTGGCTGAGGGCCACCTCTACATTAGGACCACCTGGCCAATCTTTGACCACTTTTTGCTGATCCCTTTTATTACTTTTCCCATTGGCCCTGAGGATTAAAAATCCTGTCTAGTGGCCACATGTTTTAAATGGAGACATCCCTGTGTTCTGACACCCCTATGTGCTGACACCCACATGTTCCAACATTGGGTTAGGGTTGTCAGAACAAGCACGTCGGCAGAACATACTGCACCTGCGCAAAACCAATAACATATTGTGAAAAGCACTTTAGCAGAACATCTTGTCTAAAATATTCAAGGATGACCTTGTATCTATAGTTTTTAACTGTTGTGTCAGAAAGATATTAAGTGCAACAGGCAAAATTCTGATGTAACGCTTAGGAAATGTTGAACAGAGATGGTAGACAATCTTTTTTCATGTCCCTAATGGGGTTTAACTGTAGTTCCTCCTCAGTTTTCCATCTAAGAACTTGCAAAGCAAAACCTAGCACAGAAGGACTCTGAGTGATGACCCCAACCCACTACAAGCGGATTGTTTTCCTACTTTACTATGAGGTCCCCAAGAGAGAGATTCCCCTTTCCTAAACTGGGACATCCCCTGACATGAGTGATAGGTATATTACCACCTATACATTACCTGCAACTGATACAGCTACTAATGTACCAACTTTTTATCACGAGTAATGCTTAATCGATGCTGCACCGAGTGCTCTAGACATTCCCTATGGTTATTTATTGGGCCAGTGTTATTTTAATTTCCTCGTTATTTGAATTGAAAGTAGGTACACATAACATGCAGCAGAATATATTTGTGATGTGAACATTAATCTTTTGAATATAGACTTTTTTCATGTCTGTCACTATAGTGTTTTATCATTTCTTCTTTCCAAATGAAGATAGAATACATCACGAATATGTTTAAGGTACTTTTACATTTCTAGACAAAGTGTAGTCCTACTTTGCTATACGTATTCATGTTTTGTACTACATCGTCTTGTATTCTAGAAACAATAAGGAACTCCGCAAATTGGTCCAAAACTGACCTTGACCTTCATCTTACCGAGACCTACCCACCATACCAAATATCATCACAATCCATCTATAGCTTCATCAGCTATGCTGGCCAAAGTAGATCGGAAATACAGACAGATACACCAAAACCATGCAGGTAACATCAACAACCTGTCCTTTGGGACCAAAACAAAAATACAATAAAACATCTACAACTCATTCAATATCCTCAGTGCCATTTCCGTCCCGGCTGGCCGACTCTGACAGGTGTTTCATCCACATGATGCCTGGCCGCAATTCTGCAGACTGTCTGAGATGAACATCCTCCTCAGTTTTATGGTTGTCTGTGGCCACCTGGGACACACCTAGCCAGTAATGGGACCATATCAGCTTTCCACTGGACCAGTTCGGACTCATTTCTGTGGTCTATGGACTGTCTACGATACCATCTTAACTGTCTCCTGGTTTAATACGTCATCTATCACCCTTTCCTCGCTTTCCCCATTGTGGAAAGGTGAGATTCTGACCTAGAAACACTTTAGGACTAGAGAGGAATGGTTAGCGCTTGTTTTATGATTTTCCCACTTGAAAGAGCACCTGAGAATGACACTTCAGAGCAACAGGAGGCTTTGGAACTGGAAGAAATGTCTTAGATGTTGTTCCTTCTGACCTCAAAATTACTTGAGAAAGCACCTGGGAGTGGCGTATCAGAGCGATGGCAGGCTTTGGAAATGGACCAAACATTTTAGACATTGTTCCTTCTGACCTAAAAATTGCTTTAGGCTTCAAAGGGTTTCAAACAAACAGGCAAAATGAATGACTCACAACACACAGGCCTCATTGCTTTTAATGTCAAGACTAAAACTCACTGACGTCACTAAGTATCACGGGGGAGTATTTATCAAGTTTTATTCATAGTCATAATTAACGAAAGCCATATTGCATAAGGAAATTGTTATTCAAGCAACTGGATAGATCTTGAAAACTGTCAGATGTTTCAAGTAGCATCTACTACTTTTTGTCAGTGATGATTTTCCTTACGTATCTCACTACCTAGATGTCTAACCTTCATCGATGAAAGCCATATTGATTTTTTTCCACGATTTAAATCCAAGAACCACAATATTCGACTACTTAAGCCCAAGAGGTGACTTCAGAAGGAACAATAGCCAGTTCTTAAAGAAACTCTACACGATGAATAAGACATGAAGGTCATTTTGAGTCCACTCCCATCTGGGACTCCAAGAAGCAATCCTTCATCCCTCAAACAAAGTACCATTGCTGTAAAATCCAACTAGATTGGGCTGAACTGCAAGGGCCTTACTTAAATCATATCTCAACTAATGGCAGTCCTGTGTCTTGCATGCAAGTATTACAAGTATTACTAACCCAAAGCAATCTGTCTACAGGGATTAAAATGTTTTCAAGCAACAATCCTTCATGTAAGATACAAGTGCATTACTGTGGGTTTTAACTATATTAGGCTGAACTGCAAGGGCCTTACCTAAATCATATCTCAACTAATGGAAGCTCTCTGTCTTGCCTCTAGGTTATATGTCTGTATTGCATGATATGACTGTAATATTTTCAACTTAATACAATATTTTTTCGTCCTGAGTGTACATTAATAATGGCATTAGACATATCTCAATAAATACAGCAATACGTCTACTGGATACGAGAAAAAAGAGACAGGATATTCAGTTTGTATAATATTATATGATGTATGTTCTATATTTTTTATTCCCCCTGGCTCCACCCCTCTGCCTAACCCCATAACCAATACAAATTTGATACCAAATGGCAACCATAGCAGGCCAAAGGTTAATATGTGATGTCACTGTCCTAACAGTTATTTTACTCTATCCAATAGATATTGTGAGGTACTGAATTGGGCAGATAATGAATAACAATTTCCTCCCTCATAGTAATTTCTGAATTTGCAAGAGAAATATTAACAAATCAAACATACTACATCCTCCAGTAAGTATATCCCAATTCACAGTAGAACTAGAAACACTGTATAATGTACTTTGCACTTGCAAACTTGCAATATAAACCTGGAATGTGCTTACATATGTGGTACATTATCTCTCTGGATGATATTTCCCAACTCGCAGTAGAAACACTGAAATGTACTGAAATGCGCTGACAAGTCTAGTACATTTTCAGTCCGTTAATATTCCCCAACTTGCAGTAGAAACCTGTAAAAGTGGGACCCCAGAAAGCGAGCAATAATGACCAGTGATCAGTGTCCAGGTGGGACACAGATTGGGTATTACAGTGGAGATCCCTGCCATGATATGTGTCCTACTCAGGCCCCAGAAACGCCATTACCCTAAAATGAGTCCCATTTAGGAGGCAACAAAATTATGTCCTGCCTTTCCTTCCTTGGAAGTCCGGATGGATTTCCTTAAGAGCTGAAGTTCTGGAGTTCGTCTCGCCCGCTATAAATTACGTCCTTCCTAATTGCCTTGCCAAGTTCAAAGGGAATGGATTAGATGTTCTTCAGGGGCTGTCTGTGCAAGACAAACATTTCTACCCACAAATTTGTACCAGGCAATACCAAATATAAGCAATGGTGTTGGTCATTCATAGCGTAACTTGCAAACTCTCTTTGACAAAGACTTTGACAGCAAAGCATGCACAGGATTGGTTATTCTCACAACAGAATAAATTTGATCTCCTATAGACCCAAATGTATGTAGAATGTGGTTTGGCGCTTTTCATGGTAGCCTTTCAAGAAGGTAAAGAACTTAAAGAAGAAAGAAGACAACATACATGACATAATAACATACAAGAACAATTTGTGCCCTTAATAATTAAGTCCCAAACCTTAAGTTTTAAGTTATAAGGTTATAACTACCAATACCATAGTCCGTAGGAGTACTTCCCCTTTATTGTTAAAGAGCCTGACATATTTCACAAGATATACATTAAAGAACGAAAGCAAACAATTATAATACTGATAAATTTACATAAACCATATCATTTATAATATTAGTACATTTTGCTACACTCCAACAAGTTGGAGCAAAGTGAATAATTATAATAATAATAATAATAACAGAACAATTCATATTTCATAACATTTCAAAGCTTTGTATATGCATCTATACATTGGAATACTTCACCATATTATTCGACACATATTTCATTAGACCCTAACAAGGGTAGAGGAGAGTGAACCATCATAATTGTATGCAGACAGGCAGTCAATCAGATTGACCCTCCAACCCACATCATCCCTTCCTACACACCCCTATTGATTTTATGCGCCGGTGATAAATCGTTGGCGTGTTGTTCTCCCTAATTGTACCCGGTAATCACCACACTGGGAAACTGAATAGATGGCCACTTTGCGAGCAACTATCTGCCATTCCAAAAGCATTTCGTTTTTACAGTTTTAAAAATAACGACTCTAGTGGTGATGTTAACCGTAAAGTCAACATTTCCAACCATAAAATAACACTCATCATTTGCTGATATTTTATACATAATACCATCACTAATGATACATGGTATCTTTATTAGATCGACTGTGTTGACAGGTCGATAGTTAATCTTCATTATCACTTTTATTACCTAGACGCCCTCCTTCAATCAAAGGGTGTGATATAGAGCATTCATCATTATTTATTACGGTGGTAGTACAAGTACTTTAGGATGGGACATAAAGGCTTGTATATACATATGTATGAGTATGATATGTTTGAAGAGAGCCACACCTCAAGCACAATAAACATTCCTAGCACACTTAGCGATGAACGTAGGGGTTCACAAAGGTGTGCTCTGCGTACAAAAAAGGTGTGCTCTGCGTACAAAAGCAACCTGGTACTTAAGATACCATAACATGATCTTTCAAATGGTTTGCAAAACTTCACTGTATATCCAGGAATAACAATGTCAAAAATCATGGACTTCAACAGAGCTGTCTAGAAATTCGGAAAGAGACATTGACCTGTGTTATTAATAATTATATTCGTTCTGAACTAAGTACACATTCCAACTGACAAGCAACCTCTCCATGCCAAAATTCTGCTACACAAACAGAAATTGAGAAAAGTGCCACTTCGTATCATAATAATAATTTGTTTATTGCAATTTCTTGCCCCATGGCTAATTGGAAGAAGCATAACTAGGACAAACAAATAATGAAGAATTATTATGTCGTATAACTAGTCTAAATGCTGACTCTAACTAGTCTAAGTTTAACTTGTTCGGTTTGACTTCTTTTTCAGAAAAACTGTAAGATGAAAGATTCCACATGTTTTCACTCATGTTTAATATCCAACAAAACTAACCCTTGTAAAATGAAACTTTCAATCCCATAATAAAGAATTTTTCATTGTATAGCTCCAGTCTTTATGAAACTCAATCTTGGTAGTAATATACATTTGTAGTTACATCTGAGTAAAAGAAGTAGCTGTAATCTATAATTCTGCTCTCATTTCTACCTTATTTGAAGCATTAATTCAGCAGCATCTGCATACATTGGCTTATTGCAAAAGTGGTAGGGGGTCCAGTGATATATGGAAGTTCAAATACTGCTTGACAGACAATCTACATGAAATGAAAACTTCTGTTATCTCCAAATAAACCCAATTATAGACCTTGGATTGGATGCAAGCACTAATTATAATTCATGCTAATGCTCCAGTTCAAACTAGCATGATTAACTTTTGGCAATTTTGAGAGTGAGAGGTGAAGAAAAGGTTAAAACAAGAAACGTGGTTGAAAAACATACAAATTGGACTTCACTGTCAACTATAGAAAACATTCTGTTACCTCCAAATGTACACAGTAAAAGTGAGAACAGAAAGTAAACTTCATGTTCATTCTTGCAGCACAACTTTTCATAGGCAATCAATAAAGTATGAGATATTTTATAAAAAGGTATAAGCCAATCCAAGAACGCTGGTAAGAAAGTGTATAAGTTGGATTTAAGTGCCGACTGGAATTAGTTTTTTTCAATGTTACCGGGGGTATCACTTAATGTGCTGAATAATAGTACGAATCCACACTCCTGTTCATTATAGGAGCAGAGCTTTTCATCACTAGATCAGGAGGTTATAAAAAGGTATGAGCTAATCCAAGAAAGTTGAACGCTTACAAATTGGACTCAAGTGCCAACTGGCATGGAAACTTTCTTATTACCAAATGTGCTGAATAATAGCAAGAATCCACATTCCTGTTCATTATTGGAGCACAATTGTTCATAAATCAATAGATCAAGAGGTTATAAAAAAGAGCCAATCCAACAAAGTTGGTTGGAAAGCTTACAAATTGGACTTAACAAGTGAGAAGAGGCATGAATAATGCATGGAAGAAATCCTGCAATCTCGTAAAACCCAAACCAACATCGTATTTCTCCTTCTTTTATTACGT
The DNA here is from genome assembly GCF_001625305.1 of Branchiostoma belcheri. Classification (NCBI taxonomy): domain Eukaryota; kingdom Metazoa; phylum Chordata; class Leptocardii; order Amphioxiformes; family Branchiostomatidae; genus Branchiostoma; species Branchiostoma belcheri. The sequence goes on along the minus strand of NW_017803379.1, from coordinate 268,187 downwards.
TAGAATAGAGAGGCACTATCCTGACACGACAAGTTCAAGGCTCAATCAAACAGGGGCATGTTTTACCACAAGGCCACACCAACTGAATTTATTGGTTCTCAGATTTTGTCCACACTTTTATATTATAATACTTCAGAATGTAGAAGAACCAAGGGAAAAAGTTGGTGTGGCTTTTAGCATTCATTAATATAATCACAGCCTTTTTATAGAAATCCTGGAATCTCTGTTGACTTTGAATTCTGTTTGCAGAATTTCTCTACACAAGCTAGGGTTAGCTATGTAGGTGAAGGTTGAGAGTCCCATAGGGAACATGTAACAATGACCATTGTTCCTTTGTCAGCTTGGCAAATTTCCTGTGATGCATGGACACTGTCAGCAAGCTTTAAATTTTTCATCAGCCGGCAATTAACCAATTTTTCTCACATTTGATCCTGGCATGCGAGGCAGCCATTTTCGTAATTTCGAACAACAGCAAGGCTGTTATTTTCGAAATGTGGCAATTCGTCAGACAATTTCCCATAAGGCCATGCCAAGTTAACTTGTTGTTTCTTGGTTCTTTTAACAATATGCTGCTGAACAACATAATGAAAACAAAGCTTGAAGACCAGGTTGGTGTCTTAGTTATAGTTTTATGGAGTGAATACTGTCATATGAAGTTTTTATCACTGCCCTCTGCATTTATGATGGACCTCTTACTATAATTTCACCTTGAAATGTCCGAAATCCAAGGAAATAAATTGGTACGTGCTTCAATTTTTCATAGACTAACAATTAAGCAATTTTTCTCACATTTGAACCTGGCATGCAAAGCTGTCATTTTCATGATGTTGGACAACAATCAAGTTGTTAGTTTCGAAATGCAGCAATTGTACAAACTCTAATTTTCCATCGATCAAAAATCAGCCAATCTTTCTCGCATTTGCAACTAACGTGCAAATTGGTCGTTTGTAAAGATCCTGAGGTTGTTATTCTCCGTACGCACCTGCGTCCCACACGAAACTTGTTAACAACCGACGTAACCGCCGCCAACACACACGTCCCCTCCCAACTCATTTCTCTTCTTCAGGTCCCATTTACAACTTGACAGTGATGGTGGAATACAGCGCGCTCCATCACAGGGGATGAATTATGCAGAAGCTGGGATCTCGGGCTGGGTCCCTATGAAACCAGCAGCTAATGTTTCTAGTTAGCATTTTGCACAAACTTGGAATATTGATTATTTCAACCTTTCGGTCTGTTTTCTCATTTTGTTAACAGAAGTTGCCTTAGGATTTGAAAGTCATATGGAAGAGAAATAGTTGGATAGGAGCTCATTGTCACCAAGTGCAGTTGGGTCATCCTCACTTGATATAGCTTTAAAGAACATCTGGAGTTACATGCACATGTAGATGTGCAAAGGCTAGATGCACATGTGGCAGGGCATTCAGTGTAATGTAACCAGCTGTTGCCTTATTACTATGAAACTGATGTATGTGTTATGCATGTGTTATGCTTGAGAATTTAATGCTTTACTGTACAATACTTGAAGCTGGAGTCAAGACACTACAGGCAGTGCCTCCCTTCTTGAAGATGGTATCAAGAACCACACAATGCCATTGGATGTGCCCACGATGACGATGAAGTCTGTTTGAAGTGGTGATGAAGCTACCCCATGTACTCCTGCACCTGACTGCGAATCGATTGTTATTGGTGGGCGAAATTACTCTTCTAGCCTCCATTCCGAACCGGAATTATCTCCTTGGGATATAATTCAACACATCCTTCAGGCCATCCCAGGGTGCGGAATGACATTTCAGGCTTTGTTGCACAACTCCGGCATATATAGATACATGTACATGATGTAACATACTACGTGGGTGGAGGATGTAAAGAAGGACATCAAATTTATAACGTCTGTGCCCTCAACAGTGTGGACTGGCTGAGACAAAGCCAAATGGAAATGCAGTATTATTAATATAAGACCAGCCAACTGCTGCCCATCCCTGTCTCCCACAGCAGTATGATGAAATTTTTACTAATGCTGGACACTACTACTGCTACTATTACTAATTCTATCACTACTACTACAAAGTACTACTAGCTGTTGTTACTTTCCCCCAAGACTCAGAGTATCATTTTTGTCTGACTTCAAACAATGCAGCATCGCCATACATAAGTGTACCTATATACACATCTCTTCTCTCTAAGTCAGAAGCATCAATGTCCAAGACAAGCTAGACTCACAAGAACAACACTGATAACAGGGGAAACAGGGGTTAGAAAGGCTGCTCAGAAGCATCCATATGTGCTATACCTGATTTCCAAGTATTTGCTATTGTGTGCCAAAGTTCCCTTATTCCATGATGTACTGTAGGATGCCAGCAAACTTGGATTCATTGGGTTCAAGTTCAGTAATACCACTGGGAAAAATAACACTACCACTGCAATGTGGCACAATGCCACACATACATGAATTTGTGTATATTCTATTAGGTAAACTGTTGAAGTTTAACAGCAATCATGCACTTGACAGTTTTAGTGGGCTTTTTCCAATTTCTCACTTATAATCATGGCACAAGTCCTTCCCTTGGTTGGGATCCAGACAAACATGATTTTTATAGTTGCCTTCTGCAGGGGCATCGATTTTGGCTGTTTTCCCAGAATCCTCATGCTTTAAAACAATGGAAAAGTACACAGAATAATGCTGGCACCATTGAAACCAGCTGTCAAGGATCAAGAAGTCGCCATGGGAAAGATATTCAGGACCTGACTGGTGATATATTACCTGTTGTTTCCTTTGTTATATCTGTATTATGTTTGCTTCACTGTGCTCAATTCTAGTTATAGCATTTGTTAGCTCTTTATCTTCAAAATCTAACTTTCTAGCCATCTTGTTTTTACCCCACATTTGTATCAGGTATGAGGGGGGGGGGGGTATTAGGTAAATGTCATCCATTAACTGACGTTTTGCGACCTTAAGTTTAAGCTTAAATCTCAGGTGTTCAATGCCTAGAGAGACCACTTAACTGATATATGACACCTCCTATGATACCTGAATATTTTACAGTCACGACAAACGTGGTCTATGTATGTTTGGTCAGCCAGCCGGAACCAATAGGGTAATATAGTTAGTAGTTAAGAGGGGCTCCTCTAAATAATTCACTAGGAATGGACAATGCTTGGCACGGTCTTAAATGAACAGCAATTAATCTTTTGCAACTGACCTGGACAAAATTCTACCATAAAGACCCCTTTCCATCAATTTGTGCTGTTGGATTTATTTATTTGAGCTATAACAAGACTGGCAATGAAAACATACATTGCCATGGCGACGGTGGTTGCTGTTAGGGTTATTGTTTGCATGGCACTGCCATCATTTCATGATTTTGAGGAAGACTTGGTACTTGGACTTTGGACTTTGGTTAAGTATAGACACCCCTCCCCTGAGTGCATAGTGAACGAGCCCCGGGGTCACAGAAAGTAGGACCACCTGGGGCAGACAGGTCTTCAGGGTTCCAGGTATGTGGGCATAGATGTGGGTCAGAGAAATGCCTGTGGACATTCCGCATGCCTGTGGACATTCCGCATGCCTGTGGACAAAAATGCCTGTACAATTCCAAGAATTCTTATTATATCTATTTAGAAATAGTAGCAATGTCGCCTGTAGAGCAGAATTAGGTAGATTTCCTATAGATACACATATTTGTATATACTATTAGATAATGGTCCAAATGGGCACAACCTCACACTCCCTTCAAATGGATGCTCAGAGTCCTCTTACAGCAAAGCCTTCCAACAAATACCCGTAGACGAACTTTATTGCAACCTTGTTAAAGACATACCGGTATTAGATCACAATGGATACTCCTTTTTGTGGCATTCCGAATCAACATTGTGACCCTGAACATGTTGGGGAAATGCTGAGAAGGAGACTTACAGATATACACATGTCCGAAGTTCTTCAGTTTACAAGAGAGAAGTCAAACCCTTCGAATTCAGACATAGTTTTAGCCTCCGGGCATGAATTTGCAATGAACCTCACAATTATTATAAAAGGAGAGAAAGATATACAAGTACCTCTTCAAATGCAGCAGAGTTGAAGACTGTCGATGATACGTAGGGGAAAACGTTCTACACTAATTCAGAAACCACAACAGCCTACTGCTTACTTCATGAACATCATGGGAGCCATATGATCTAGATAATGCTGCATGGAAGTGGACAGGGATGTGAATCAGCATGTGTCTGCTCAGTTGAGAATCTGTACAATTTCCACAATGTCCCAAGGGTTTCCTGGAATTTCACTATGTAGGAATGTGGGCATAGATGTGGGTCAGAGACATGCCTGTGGACATTCCATTCCTATACAATTCCTAGAATTCTTGTGGGCATGATTGTAGGTATGTGAGGAAAGCAGACTGGTTGTGGGGCTGGAAAGAGAGATCACTTTGGCTTGGTTTGAGACAGTCATCACAGGTAGGTACAGATTCGCGGCCTGAGTTCAGAGATTTATCAAGCCTGGTAACCAGTCTCAGCGGGTCAGCTTAGTTAGAGGTGTTTTCCGACCCAATCAGGGAAACACGGTGGTCTGTTTCACCACTACAAGGGCTGAGTTTTCAGTTCTGCGTGGTTGTCTAAATGGGGACCTTCCACGTGCTTCTTACGGCCTGGCAATCCTAAGGTAATACAACATCCAATGTATTTATGAATAAAAAGAGCCCTATAGAACACCTGTGTCGATCGTAAAGATTAGTAAAAATCTCCCTCTGGTGTTGGAACTGTGGTAGATTTGTATGATTTTAATTTTAGGTGATACTTAGATCTGTTATAAATGACTATGAAATGTACAGGACCTAACGTTAACAATCTATCAAGTTGAATGCCAATATCTGATGTACACAAGATATGTTATATTAAACTACATATAGTGACATGTACCTCACCTATCGAAAATGTACACAACCAATTCTGTAAAAATGTTCTTCGTGTTTTTCGAAATAGTAGCAATGTCGCCTCTACAGCAGAATTAGGTAGATTTCCTTTAGATACAGATATTGGTATATATATATATATACTATAATATTTAGTAAACTTCTGGTTATGCTTGGTCTTTGGATGCTCTCCTCTTACAGCAAAGCCTTCCAACAAATACCCGTAGACGAACTTTATTGCAACCTTGTTAAAGACATACCGGTATTAGATCACAATGGATACTCCTTTTTGTGGCATTCCGAATCAACATTGTGACCCTGAACATGTTGGGGAAATGCTGAGAAGGAGACTTACAGATATACACATGTCTTCTTCAGTTTACAAGAGAGAAGTCAAACCCTTCAGACATAGTTTTAGCCTCCGGGCATGAATTTGCAATAAACCTCACATTATAAAAGGAGAGAAAGATATACAAGTACCTCTTCAAATGCAGCAGAGTTGAAGACTGTCGATGATACGTAGGGGAAAACGTTCTACACTAATTCAGAAAACTCAACAGCCTACTGCTTACTTCATGAACATCATGGGAGCCATATGAGCTAGATAATGCTGCATGGAAGTGGACAGGGATGTGAATCAGCATGTGTCTGCTCAGTTGAGAATCTGTACAATTTCCACAATGTCCCAAGGGTTTCCTGGAATTTCACTATGTAGGAATGTGGGCATAGATGTGGGTCAGAGACATGCCTGTGGACATTCCATTCCTGTACAATTCCTAGAATTCTTGCAAACTGCACACAATACTGTACCATTAGAAGAAATGTGGGAAGAATGTAAAACTTCCACTTGAAAGGCATGTGGGTATGTGGGCAAGAATTTAGGACTACGTAGGAATGTGTCCATAAAAGTGTGCCATCAACATGCCTGTAGACATGACATGCCTGTGGAAAAAAAATGCCTGTGCAATTCCTAGAATTCTTGCAAACTACACACAATACTGTGCCATTAGGCTCCCCCCTGAGGCGTCGCCAAAAAATGTGAAAAGAGCTAGCAAATGGGCTAAACATCAATTAGAATTGAGAAAAAAGGATTATCGACTTTCGTTTGTTCAAATGATTGTCAAATGGTTTTATGGTCCAAATTCATCTGCATATTTTAACAGGGGGTCATGGTAGGTCAGTTGATCACTCCCTTCAGAACAATACATTAAAGTATGGGGCAGAATGAAGGCAGTAAAATCAAGGTACGCTCTAAAGAAGTCTAAAACCACAAGCATCTTTCTTAGATGTATTGCTGTCAAAAAATAAGACAAATCCACTGATAGGACAAAAGATAATGCCCAGGTCGATTGCAAGATTTACAAGATAAGGAAACAAAAAAGAAATCGAAGCTCCTTTCAAAAAGTCCTAAACCCCTCATGCTTCTTAGGAGCATCGCTGTCAGAAAAAAAACGATCCATAGATACAACAAAAGATAAAGTCAAAGTCGATCTTAAGACCCAGAAGATATGGAAACAAAAGAAATCCTCCAAAAACGTGCAGCCACAAGTCCTAAACTACCTCATCTTTCTTACAAGGATTTCTGTCAGAAACAAACCAGATCACCAGATGGGAACAAAAGATGAAGTCAAGGTCAAGCCAAGATTTACGAGTCACGGAGACAAAGGGAATCTTTGTCCCCAGCGATCTTCATTGTCTGATGTAGGGACTCAAGGACGTCAATATTACCACTGGAACAAATCAGGTTAGGGGTTCCCCAATTCTCCCTGTAATTGAATATTGACCATGTTGAGTGCCCAGGAGGGCTGTGACATGGGAGGAGGGTCAAGATGAAGGGTGATCAGGGGAAATGAGGACCGCTCTCTCATCCACAGATCAATGGGTGTTACAGCAGTGCCCACGTGAGATACTGCAAATTGTAAAATATTCACGGTGGTTTGGGGATTGAAACATACAATGTATAAACATAAAATGTACTGGATATTTACTACATTTACAGGTACAACATCATGTCATGATGTTGTACCTGTAAATGTAGTAAATATCCAGTACCTGAACTGGTACAGCTTAGATGCAGGTAGACATCAGAAATACCTGCATTACTCAACATAATATTATGCTCTGTTAACTTTGTATAAAACTATATTTTTGCCACATATTATATACGCTTGCACTGTCTGGGACACTGCGCCCGAACGTGAGTTGGGGAAGTTGCAAAGGCTGCAGAACCGAGCTGGCAAGCTGATTCTACGAGCCCCGTATCTAACTCCATCAGCCGAAGTCCACCGACGTCTGGGCTGGATGGACGTTAAGTCAATCCACAAACATCACAAAGCCCTCCTACTACATAAGGCCCTGAACAACCAACTACCGCCGTACATGCGCCGGATTTTCACATACTGTAGGGATAGAGCGACCAGAAGCACCAGACAAAGCGCGACTGATCTCCTTGCGGTACCGATGCCATTAAGAGAAATATACCGGAGATCCCTAGCCTACTCTGGCTCTCTTGTATGGAACGCTCTTCCGCAGCATGTTAGAGCAGCACCTACTCTTAGAACCTTTAAAAGACTGCTAGTATCGTAACTGACTGGACGACTTTGGACACAACGACTTATGAGTTATTTATTAGTTATTGCCATTTTGTTTATTTATTTACTTTGTGTGAGTTACCTTATGTTTAAAAAATATTACTTTGTTTTCATTTGTGAGCAAGTAGTATTTATGTTATGACCCCCTGACACTCCTCCACGCTCGACCTCTATGAAAAAGCGGCCGAAATAGCGGCCGATTAGAGCTTGTAACACTGTTACAGATCGAGTTGAAATAAAGGCTCAAACAAACAAACAAACAAACAAACATGCAGGTTGTATTTCCAGCCCTGAGATTACTAATCTGTGAAGGAGAGATACATGTACATGCATGGATGCTACAGGCTATCCCGTGTGATGTACACCAGAGGTCAGGAGCCGTGAACCTCCCCACTTCTCTTGCAAGCCTCTCTGATAACTTGTCCAACTCACACGTAACCTTTGATGTGCCGGCTTTCAGACATGAAATCACCCCTTGCCAATTCCTCCCCCGGCCTATCCTTTAGCTATTCCACAATGATCTGCACTCACGGCCGCTCAATCATTCCCGCAGAATACCTCTCACTCATTAGCTAAAATTCTAAAGGTTAAGAATGTGAGATGAATGTCGTTCTAGGTTGGTATTGACTCCTTTTCTTTCCGCTGACGGGACTGTACTGATCCCAGTGAGGACATCAATGTGATAAAAACTAGTGCTGACTGGATCAATTTGGAGAACCCTCACTGCTCATGCAAATGGTATCTTCTTTTCTACCGTTTCCTCTTTTCTTTCCGACCAAATGTTTCTTTGGTAAAATAAGAAGCTGGTTATGTTGCATACATCTACATCGCAGGTTTTGCTGTTTCACAGAAATTGAATTGTACTTGGCAGACCAGTTCCAAAAACGAGATACGGTAAAACCGGTGTGAAAGGAGCCATTTTGCCTGTGATTTTCCTCTTATCTTTGCGCCTCTGTGTCAAAGCAGAACTTCCCGACTTTGACTTTACCCCGCCTATTCATTCCAGGGAATTACGGCAGCACAGTGGCTTACAATCCCGCCTTTTCTTCTCCTTCTGTGGGAAGTTGATTGCTTGGCAAGGGTTCAGGCCCACCGTCCCTCTGTCAAGGTCAGCCAAGGTCAACAAGAAGATGGAACACATGCCAAAGTCCACACCTGTAGCGTGAAGATAAAGACTCTCGCCGACACTTGATCCCGAACTGCGACTTAAAGGCTCAGCGGGCAGAACAGAACTGCATCGCTAGGCAACCCCTACGCAACCGCTCACACCTGGCTGGTATATGCTACTTAGTGTACACGCCGTTGCCATTTAACGCTGAATGGTTATTCTCAACAGTTACGCAACCGCAACCAGACTACACCAATCTATCAAAACAGCACCATTTCTTGGGATAAGTAACTCTCTCGATAGTAATTACCTATCACCACCAACTGTTAGACCTTTTAACGTATCTAATTCTTCGGCACAAATGTATCTTTATAATAGAATTGAGAACATTACAGCCCCCGCAACTTGTCAGACTTAATGGTTAGGAGAGGCAAGGATGTTTTTGTAGATAAAGTGCTCATCCCTGCTTGCTTCACAAAACAAATAGTATCTATAACTTGCTTAATGAAACCTCACGGGGGTTTCTGGAAATGACCATACTTGAGTTATTTTCAATCTTCGCTTTTCAAGGTTCAGTTTTCGTTCCTGAAATAGAGAGAAAATTCATTACTAGTGTCATCTTTCATCGTCAGCTTAATGAGGATTATTAGTATTTTACGTTAAGCTGTTCTTTTTCTTAGGTATCTTAATTGATTGACACAACTCCCTGTTTCTGAACCCCTTCAGCAATTTAGATTTTGTGCCAAAATGCTACCTTAGTAGGTTGTCACAGATTTGAAAGTGTGGTCCTTATATAGAGGTGAACACTTGTACAGGTTTGACGATACATCAATGGACAGGTGAGCATTACGTGGAGGTGGTCACTTGTACAGCTTTGACTCTATATTGTTTTGTGTTTGAATTCAAGAGAGCAGTCTGCCGCGGATGTTTTAATCGCCTCTCGGAGAATCATGCCTGTCTGCGCTCACGCGTGGCTGCCCTCGTTATTAGCCTGATCCTCGTTGGTAATCAAAATCAATAACGTGAAGAGGAGGTCGCTGAACTCCTGTATGAACCGGACTGATTTACCCCCGAGCTAGTAGGTCATCAGGGAGTGCAGCAAGCTTGAGCATCTAGGAGAGGGATTCTGGAATGAAATATATGTGTAATGGCTTTTAATTGGCACATTTATAATATTATATAGTACAGTGGCAAGGTTCTCTTGTTGGGGTTGGGGCCATGAATTGATCCACCACTTGTAATTCATATGCAACATCTTGTTATTTGTGGACTTATGGAGTATATGTTTTTGGGGTAATTGCATATTGTAAATTTTGAATTGAAAGGTTACAAGTAGTAAAATTACCTTGTCATGTTATACCTAAATTTACTTTGTTGTATATGATGACTTAGCTTATTCATCCATACTGTATGTTAAAAGATCTGTACTTTGAAATATTAATGTAGTCACAAAACCAATATTGAGATGGCAGACTTCAACTCCTTACCTACACTGCTTTGTCATTAAGACCAAAATATCATGTATGGCAATACTATATTGTGTATATTGGTGATTGCAGACTGATACAATACTTCACACTCCCTTGGGGTTACGTAACAACGTGATGTATCATGATAGTCTATAAGGCAGGAAGGTGGTTCAGATCTGTCATGGTAAGCTCATTATTCAGTCTCGGCAGGTAACACCCTCTAGAACTATCTATAAATCTCCCCAAATATCTATAGCAGCAGTATCAAACAGCCACTCTCCTATCTCTCATCTCTCACCTTCCTAAGGCCAAACAAACTGAATTTTATGGATGGCAACGTCAACACTAAGGCCACACCTATTTATTTCCTTGGTTCTCCGACATTTCCTGTTGAAAATACAGGAGGTAGAGTAGACATCATAAAAGCAGAGGACAGGGAGAAAATATTGAATATGACTATGCAACTCTCATAAATGTCACGGGGTAACTCAAAACCACCATGATATTGCTATCATTGCTAACCCTTCTCAAGAGCATCTCGCAAACCTGGATATCTAAAGTGTGCATGTATTCAAGATTACCAATGCTGCATTAATAGATAGAATTTACAGTATCTTTTCATGAGGATTACTCGTGCTAACATTCGTAGATCTCTTTAAATTCACAGTTTCTTTTAACGTGGTGGTCTTGCAGTACCGAGCAGAATTATGAGAGTTATCATCACTGTTGAACAAGGCTACAGAAAAATGATATTCATAGATACAAGGGACCAGATGGCTATGAGAAGTGAGGCCTGTAAAATGTGTATCCCCTTTAAAAGCTTCTGCAGTGTGGAAAGATTTGCAGTGTTTCTGCCTGCTACATCATTATTCTGCAGGCATGCAGGGCTTACCACTGCACAATCTGGATTTTATGAAGAGCATCCACTGGGGACTTTAAATCTTATATTAAGAGGGAAGAAGAACTGACTTGAAGGCAAAATGTCTAAATTTTGAAGATGTAGAGAGGACAAATGTTGGTGAAACCAATGATATTCAAAAGAGTAAGATTTAGTCAGGGTAGTTTTAGTACATGCTCAATCATGATGATGCTGATAGTTTCCGTTCCAGTCATTGTCAAATTTTTCTTCAAATTTCTTTTAGCAAAAGAGATCTATATCAACACCTGTACAGATACGTCATTCACCAGATCACCTTTGTCCAGCCCTTCATCTATTGATCCGCCCTTGAGGGAATTGATGGGGTGGTATTGCCCTATCTTGAGGGAGTGGGGGGGACGCAGTCATAAAGTGATGGTGATAGGGATCAGGAGCGATGCCAGTAAAACCGAATCCTGTCCAGCGCAATCGATGTGATGCTTGGGAGATGGGAAGATTGTCCAGATGATGGACAGCAGAGGATGCGAGAGTGAACCTGACATTGATGGTCTGAGGAGGAGGGCCAGGAGATGGACACATGCAACAAAAGTTGTACAAGATTCAAAAGTTGTACAAGACCTCTGACCACCTCTACATAAGGACCACCTGGCCACTGTGACCACTATGTGGTAGCCTGTATGCCAGAATCATGGAGTATAGCATGCCTAGATCTGGGCTTACTGAGGGGGGCTGTGGTATAATTTCCTGTACCATGGACATGTTGGCACTGGAGCCAGGAAATTAGCCTGGGTTGGCCCTGGAAACAGTCTGGCACCTCTGGCTACTTTGTGGTAGTCCCTAGAATATTTTGTTTCATTGCCACAAGCATGAAGAATCCTGTCTATAATGACCACCAGTAGTCCACATCGTCTGCACATCCAGATCTTATTGATCTGTTGAACGGCCTTGAAGCGTCAAGGAGTGGACCGGCTTGCCCCTTGCCAGCGCCCAAGCGCTGGCTCATGACAGGGAGGGATGGAGGAAGGCAGTGTGCTCAGCCACTAGGTGCCCCCACGACCACCCCCGGTCAAGGGACCGGTAAGACGGTAAGAAGAACGGCCTTCTTGGGCAGTTTCGACTGTATAACGGACAGGTGTTTGAATATCATGGGATGGGCACTGTTTTTTAACTACGTTGAGATACACTGAAGGTGACTTTGAGATTTACTTCAATGATTCATGAATTGATGTCGCTGTCAGGCCGTACTTCAAATACAACCGGGAGGTAACGACCCTTGATAGAAGGTTTACTATCCCTCGCTCGCCCTTGACCTGCAGGATTCACGAAAGTTAGACAGTTGGCAGTAGAAGCACATCGATCCAGAAGAGTATTTTTAACCCTCTTTCAACTTAGGGCTTGTGCAATCACCAAATTTGTATCGGTGACAGCATAAGCCAGTGACAAAAAGGGTAGCAATGCAATAGTAGATGTACATTGTATATTATATAAAGTTTATTGCAAGTTCATGCCCTGGGACTAATTGCAGGTAACAAAGACATGGGAACAATGAAATAATGTACAAAAGAATCATAAAACCTTTCAAATTAATAGGCACTTGAATCATAACTTTTTATAGGGTTATAAAAATATCCTAATTATCATCTCTGGCAGTAAGTGATATACTGTACATGTACAGCACCAAACATTTTCAGATTAGAATTTGATAGTCATATCTTTCCATCTAGTCCTGTATTCCACCGTACATAACATTGACAACCCAAATCAAGTCATTTCGGTAAGTAAGTTATCCCTAGCCCCACACAAGTGGATGAAACTAGCAATTTTCAAATCATGTAAAGCAAACATTGCAGCAGCAGACGGGTCATTATGCATTTCTCGGCCATTGATGGCCCATCTGTGCAAGTCTCCAGCCCCCCTCCCCCCTGGGTAGGTCCCAATTCAATAAAACACTGCATGAAATACCTGTAAGACCCCACATGGGTGGTAAGAGTGAGGTCACAGATGGGAGCGAACTCAGTGGGACCACTTCTACCCATACATCCTAACTAAACCGGTCACTTTAAATTTAGGAAGCCATCCTTCAAATTTTCAGGGCACCATGTGTTTGAACTTTTTGCTGAATGCACATTTAAGTTTTACAAGCCCTTTGCTTAACTATACTACTTTCCTCTACATTATTTTATCTTCCTTTCTGTCCTTGATTATATCTATAGTTATAGAGACAATAACTTCTACCATTTTCAATGACGTGTTCAAATCTGGAGTTGAGAACCTGGCAAACTTTTCGCGAAATGTAGCAGTGACCCAGTGAATCGAACCTCCATTGCACTAATAGTAGCTAAAAAAGCATTATGCTTTGCCTCGATCACAAATATACACTTTGAGTTAGACTGACAAGAGAGAGTTTTGAAGGCAAACAAACACCAAAATGATAGAGTTCAGCTCAAACTACAAAGTTTATAAACTTGGATAGAATTATAAAAGATACTTAGAGAATAAAGAATACATCAGAACAAAAAGCTATGGTAAGGCCCCTAAACTCTTGGGGAACATCAATATCAACTTCTACACAACGTTTTTACAGAAAGCCAAACCACGCAGGGCTGTAACAACGTTGGCCCACAGCAACCCCGTTTTAACGAGACAGGAAATTGGTCTGTACCGATTCCCTGCCTGCATTTTCACTTGGAGCCAAATTGGCAATTTGCTGTTGCTATTCTTGGGCACAATCTGTCTTGTACCTCACAGGCAACTCTTTCCAATTCTTGAAGTTCAGTTTGAAAAGTACACAAAGAAGTAGGATGTTGGGACTTCCTTCTTACACAACCGGTAATGTTTGTAACCTGCTTACATTTCGATGTCTGTCAACCTGATGAAATTATTTTTGGTACGTAAAGAAGTAGTTTAGTACATTTTTGGTTTACATAAATATTATATTTATAGTTGAGCTGTTTATTGATTTCATAATATAGTAATTTCTACGAAATACAGATGACAATTTCACATTCGCCTGTTGTTAGCAACATTCTTTTTTTGTTCTTTTCAGCTACAAAATTTATTTGAATTGCTGAAAAGAATTGAAACAGAAGTGATACAAAAAGTTCCCAGGCTATAAGAGAAGGCCTGTCAATTAATTAGCCACGGTCGTCTGATGTATTTACCTCCATGGAAAACCCACATGTTTGCTAACTGAACAAAGCAACAGCAGTCTTCTATTGTGCACATTCTATCAATAGCCATGTAGTGTTACAACAGGCTATGGAAGTCTGTGTACACATATGTCACAAGTACATGCTAATTTAGAAAATCCAGTAATCTGCTAAAACTATCACTTATCTTAGGACTTATAAACTTGTTTTGTCGCCTCTGGTGTTTTACGTCATACGTGCACCAAGACACTTGCTAAAAGACGAAAGCAACAAAAGATCTGTAATCTCACAGACTTTGTGCAATTTCCTTCCAAAAGTGCAGTACTACTAGCTTATCAAAGCCCACTTGACAATTGCCCTGAATCCACAAATTTCCATTCTCTATCTCACTGTGCAATTTTCCCACAATGAGCACCTTACGTAGTGTACTTATCAGTCTATTAAAATCAACTTCAAAAGTCCAGGCAATTGTGCTAAATCCACAAAGCTACAAACCTGCTGCAACTATCAATCTTTACACCACAAATAGACCAGTACAATTATCTTAGGGCTTCCATCGGGCTGTATTTAAAAAAACACTAGAAGAATAAAAAAAGACATTTGCATTGACGTCAGGGAGAGTGAGGACAATTTCCTCCCAACAGTCTTTGCAAAATTACTTCACGTCCTTGCAATCATGCAAAGCCCAAATAAGATAAAATCTCCAAGTCCTTTCAGAAATGTTTCCCAAAACAACTAAGAAAAGATTGTTGCACCAATATCAAGGCAAGGGAGGACAATTTGTTCCAAAAGATTCTACTGAGGCCAGTTTCTTACCTAAATGACGCGTAATACACTGACACGTAATGTCACTGACACGCTATAAAAACAATCTTCACAAGTACTTGTGACTTGATCACACAACTAACAAATCATTTCCTAGCCATCTTTAGAAATCCATGAACAAAAATTCCAATGACAAACCTACACATTTGCAAAGAGAACAATTCAGTAACAAAAAGAGTGTCATTCACTTGTCAAGCATTGTGTATTCATTATTCAATGGGAGTCTTGTATCATGTAGTGTCCTAACAGTCTATTAAAATCCATTTCACACATCTGTGACAATCACACTTTATCTGCTAAAGCCATTACTTGATCACACCACCACAGGATTAGCACAATCCTACCAATAATGTGTGATGAAGTTGACAATGAATGCATAATCAGCCCTTACAAGGGTACTTGACACCCTTTGTCACAGTAGGGTTTCCAGTTTCAAAAGCACCAAACACAAAGGAAAGCAGAGCTACAGAGGGGCAGAGCTAGCCCTGGTTGTTTACATTACCATTCAATGGGAAAAGTAAAATGTTCTCTGGAGAGGTAAACCTTCTGTTGCTGTTGTTGTTGGGGGAGTGAGGCCCAGTTCTACTTTCACTGATGCTTTTCCTATCTGTTAGTCTGTCATATTATCTAGATACACCATAAAGATTAACTTACAGTTTTGTTTGCACAGGGAAAGTAGGCCAAGCAAATACTCTTCAGACAAACAACAGTTTTAAGATAAGATCACTTTGATTTGTAGGTTTTCTGATTTCAAAAACATGATGCTGTAATGGAAGAACAACATGAAAACAAAGTCAGTACACTGAGTTTTGGTGATTGAAGACAGATGCAAGTTTTTTTCCCAGTTGTCAGTTTTTATCCTCTCCTCTTGCAGAATTTCTACTTTAAAATATCTGAGAACCGGGGAAAAGAAACTGATGAGGCACATCCAACATAAGACAACAGGAATGACAACAGGAATGATTTATATAGAGATCCTCCCACAGGATTTCAGGAAAGCATTTCAAACAGATCTTTAACCTTTCCATCTGCTAAGGTAGCTACATGTAGTCACTAAAGTTAGCACCAAAGTTGTATTGCTTGAAAAGCAGGAAGAAGGTTAATGTACATCATATGGGAGAAATACATGTATATCCCATATCACACTGTACTCTAGAATAAAGCATACTCGATCTTTAAAATGTCATATGAAACTTTGCTATACATATAGTACCGAGTGAAAATGTTGACCTTCCAAATTCAAAGTGACTTGTATTGAATACACATCCATGGATGCATTAGTCCAAAGAAAATTAACTGTTTCCTCTCTACCACTGGGCCTTTATATCACAAAATGCAGACTAGCCCCAGAGAAGAACCATATATTTTAGTGTACAGTTGGGTCCAGTGGAGTGCCTGCTCCTGTAACCCTGTAAATAATGGCAAATCCTCTTGCACTCCATTCCATAAAACACTATTCAAAGCTGTCAAGAGGTAGCCATGTCGACATTTAGCAAATAACCTCCCTGTGCAGAATTCAACTTTCTTTCCTGCCTGTTTTTATCTTGACCAAGCCATTTACATGTACCAATATTACTAG
>NW_017803379.1:211689-251659 GCF_001625305.1 Branchiostoma belcheri | reverse complement strand
CTTCCTCTANACTTTCTTGCTGATTGGCTGTTGGGATTTAACTTGATTAACACCTGCACAGAGCATTTCCACCTGCACAGAGCATTTCTTGCTGATTGGCTGTTGGGATTTAACTTGATTAACACCTGCACAGAGCATTTCCATACTGACAGTATGTCTGTATTCAAGTGTTTTGGTAGGTATTTCAAGCTTTCCTGCTCCAGCATTGGAATGCGGGGCATGGACGTTTTTTTTTTTATTTTGAAAATCAACAGTTTGCATTATGCAATTAAAAATCCTAACCAATAAAGTAGGGAATAGCTATCCAAATGTTGTTTTAGTTGTATTTTACTTCATATTATAGTTATATCAATGTAAATCATTGTTTTCCCTTGTGTTTCTCATTCTTTCCCTGCCATGTCGTAAAATGTGGTGAACCCATCGCTGTATTTGCTCCAAAGCAAATATTGGCCTTTCTAGTTTTATCTGTATTTTCAGGTATTTAAATAAAATAATTTAACTATTGCAGTATGTAGTGTGGTACGGTCTATCATCACCAGTCGTTGCCCACTGTATATCTATCATATTGTACTCTAGAATAAAGCATACTCTTTCAAATGTCATATGAAACTTTGCTATACATATAGTACCGAGTTAAAATGTTGACCTTCCAAATTCAAAGTGACTTGTATTGAACACACATCCATGGATGCATTAGTCCAAAGAAAATTAACTGTTTCCTCTCTACCACTGGGCCTTTATATCACAAAATGCAGACTAGCCCCAGAGAAGAACCATATATTTTAGTGTACAGTTGGGTCCAGTGGAGTGCCTGCTCCTGTAACCCTGTAAATAATGGCAAATCCTCTTGCACTCCATTCCATAAAACACTATTCAAAGCTGTCAAGAGGTAGCCATGTCGACATTTAGCAAATAACCTCCCTGTGCAGAATTCAACTTTCTTTCCTGCCTGTTTTTATCTTGACCAAGCCATTTACATGTACCACTACTACTAGAGAATCATGACGCACAAAGAAAAAGATTATGGAAACAAACTTTTGGAGTTGGATTCCCCGCTCATTCAAAGAGTTTTCTACTTCCGAAATGCCTTATCTAAGAGCTATTTTGCCACTGGGCTTTTTGCCTTTTGTACATGATTTGTGAGCAGGACTATCCCTACTGAACATCCCCTGCAGCCAGGATTTATGTTTCTTGACTGCATAGCTGAGCCGTGAGGAACAGCTAGGTATTACTCTGGAATTCAGCAGGACCGCGTGAGAACATACCGCAGCGCTGAAAAGTCTCTGTTCTTCGGAAACTGTAACATGCTGAGGGGTGGGCCAGGATTACAAAAAAGTGCCCATCACCGTAAATTTCCTCCGCTGTGCGTCAATCAGGGCGACTAACAGCCCGGAAAACCATTCCTCGGATGCGACCTATCGTAGGTAATGGTAGTTTGCGAGATATGGCCATACTTCCCGACTGCAACCAGAACGGAAACGAAATTGAGTACTTCTGATGTCCCGTCTCCCAGGTACAAGACTTGGAATGTGCTAACATGAAGAGTAACATTCCTCGTCTCCCAGTACAACTTGTTAAAGCTCAGGAATTCTAACAAAAATCTTATAATTGGCAGTTAATAGAAAAGAAAAACAAACAAAAAGACAATATAAAAGAATACTGAACATTGTTTCTCGAGCCTCATGCCCTTTCTGCCCCCTGTTTCTCATAGCCAGCCATAGAATTTCAGGAAAAATCTTATAATTGGCTGTTAGATGTGAAAATCAAAGAAAAACAAACAAAAAACACAATAGTCCTGAGGTTTGGATTCTAATTTCAAGAACAAAAACAAAACAAGAAGGTTAAAAGAGCAAATTCTTGGCAAGTACTTTCTTTGTATAAAATTTCTTTCCAACTGCCACCTTTAATTTAACAGAGAAAAGCTAGATATCCTTTGATATGAATTCTTACTTCTTAAAAAGTAAGGCTAGAGAATCAGCAACTTTCCTGTCCTGTTTACAGACACAGTGAAAACTCTCCTCTAGCATCACAGAATCCACACCTTACAGAAAAACCATTTCCCTCCATTTTAAAGAAAGAAGTCAAACCCAACAAGTTAGAACGTTACATTGGTTTTCATTATTTGTTCATATTTTTCATGTTTCTTGCAATTAGCCTCTGGGCAAGAATTTGCAAGAAACTTTTAAGTTATTAATATGAGCAAACAACATAATGACATACATGTAGTCCTTGCCTCACTTCTAAGTCTTTGGCTCCTGTATCTAACCTGTACAGACAGTAGGACACTTGTTACTTATTTTTACAGGTATTTTTAGGCACAGACGCCAACTGGGCCGTAAGCCTGCTACAGACAAGCTGCCCACCTGGCCTGCTCTGATAAGCTACACTCCAAATACTGGAGGTGAAGTTCCACCCATATTTCACAAGCCTGTAGACATTTAATCATGTACGTATGTAGCTTTGTAATAAGTGTAATGCATGTATTGCTTTAATGGGATAAGTTGTGCCAAATATATAAAGTTGAACTTAAGACATTACTTTGTAAACCTAACACCTGTTAAGTCGTGGGCTGACGTAAGGAAAACAGCACAAATTCCTTTAAAATGGTTGATCCAATGCTGTTAAGACGTGTCACTCTCTTTCCTGTCCCTGAAGTACTCTGTAAACATACTGGAAGGTCATGGAAGCAGCTGACTTCACTGTCTATCTTAGCTGTAAACAAACTACTTTTGTAAAGCAATGAGTTTAAACTCAGAAAACTGCACCTTTAAGATGGCAAAATCCAACATGTCCCCCTAGTCTAGTTCTCAAGTGGAAGGCAAACGTATGGAAAGGCAGCTGACTTCACTGTCTACCTTAGCCGTAAACAAACTACTGCACTCTTGTAAAGTGATGAGTTTAAAGTCATAAAACTGCACAAATTCCTTAAGACATAAAAATTCAACCCTACTGAACATGTCCCTTTGCCTCATTGTGTCTGAAGTGGACGGCAAACACAGGAGAACGTTATGGAAGCAGCTGACTTCACTGTCTACCTTGGCTTTAAACACAAACTACTCTGATGAGTTTCAACTCAGAAAACTTAATGGATTCCTTCGAGATGACAAAATGTACAGGTCCAAATGCCTTCTTGTATCTGAAGTGGAAGGCAAACAAGTGGGAGGAAGATTATGAAGGCAGCTGACTTCACAGTCCAACTACACAAACAGAACACTTGGCCCTCCTGGGCTGCATAAACATGTCTTGAAGAGACTGAAAGTTTCTAAGAAGCTTAAAAACTGGGCCTGCTTCTCTGTCTGTGATGTTGACAGAGATAATTGGTGAGAAAACCCAGACATGGGACCAAGACAACAAAAGAATTAGGTTGAGAAAGATTTATGCCTTTATGTTATTGTTAACCTCTACTTCGCAGTCACTTCTGTACCCAAACATTGCCGCAAAAAAATAATTCACAGACTTTTTTTTTACCACTGCAAACATACATATAGTTCCACGAAGATGTCCATTATTCTCAAATCGCAAACTTTTGCTACCACGAATGAGTACAGTGCTGTACAGGAATATAGAGTATAGGAAAGACTGTAGAATGCAGGAAAAAGGCCACAAAATTAGCTTCTGTCCTTGCATTTAGAGGGATTGGTAACCCCGTTCACCTCTTATGCACTTGGTATAACCAGCTAATCAGATTATTCACTAGGATCAGGAAATTCCAGGTTTAGTCCCTGATCTGAAGTTGACACCAGCTGGACCCACACAGAAGGATTATCTGAGTCTCCACCGAACTCTCATCTCCTGGCAGTGTGTAAACTACTGCACTCTGGGTCATACTAATGCATTTTCTTGGTTCTTAAAACATAATTCTGAACTGAAACAAGATGAAGAAAATACTTGGGGAGGAAGTCTGTATCAATCAATCAATCAATCAATCAATCAATCAATCAATTTTATTGCAAAAGGTTTGAAATGCAATATATATCAAATATATTCAATTAATCAATAAATTGTATAAATGCTTCTAAGGGTACTCTACAATGTATTTTAGGAAGTAAAATAGAATCAAAGTCCCAATCCTCTGTTTTTACTATGTTTTATTGACTTATTTTAACTGAAAGGTGTGCAAGAACCAAGAACATGAATTGGTATAGCCTTCATGTTGGTTCCCAGAGAAGAAACTTGGTGACACCAGAGCACATCACATCACCTTACACTGAGTCACACAAAAATGTCTCTCAGTTGAAGCTTTCGTCCCACAACAGTGTGTAAACTACCCTGAGTTCCCTAAACCTGGCGACATCAGACTACTTGACATCCCTTGACACAAAAATGTGGACTTGGCCTCTTAACAAACGATAAAGAAAACATCGCCACAATGGAACGGTGGTGGGAAGTTGAGTTAGGGCATTCTCAAGTCTTCAAGTGCTTTTGCACCGGCCTCTTGAGTACAGGATGGCATCAGGCCCGATTCTTCATTCCCATGGCATGACCAAAGGCCACACCACCTCCTCTCTTTGGTTCTCAGACATTTCTAAGTAAAAGTTGGTCAAGAGGACACCGAGAAAACAAAGAGGATCAAGAAAATCTGACTCAGTTTCTATTCCTAATTCACTTTTTCAAAAGTTGAAACTGTATGTACCAAGGTGCAGACTTTCTCTCCAGACTCTGTTTTCATTCTAGTCTTCTATTTCAGGATTGTTTCTTAAGTCTGAGAATGAAGAAGTTTCATTGGTGTGGCCAAAACACACAGTCTTCTGCTCAGTTACCTGAGACAATGGCAGGAGAAAGTGGTCAATCTACAGAGAACACGCTTCAGAAGCTCACGCAAACAGTTCTGAAGTGGCCGCCAGGCATGCATCAAAGCCTACACAGAACCGACAGAGCGGTCCGCAAACTGGGAAAAGGTAAAAAACAAATACAACACAAAGGGAGACAAAACACTCTCTTAACACAACTGCAAACAGAACACAGCCCTTTTGCAAACAGAACGCTTGGTTTTTATACAGCACCTGCCGCGAACGGAAGTAAATCATGATTTTACAGAAGAGTGAACACCGTTTCTGCCCTTTTTGCCCCCGTTTTCTCATACTATTAAGCTTCAGCCAGCCATGGTCTCCCTTTTCTCACCCTGAACAATATCCCAGCAGCAGCGCGGAGCCACTGGGGAACCAGACTATGAAGATTCACTGCTGGAGCTCACAATGCAGGAAAAACCCAGACATGCACGAAATTCCAACTGTCCTGTCCTTCCACGACCCCATGCCATGCCGAATCACAAAGCCTGTTGCAGCTACATCTATCCATGCTATCCATCATTCTCACCTTAAACTACCCCGCTAACCCGGGTTTTATAACACAGGCTGTTCTCGTGATTAAGGTCCTTAATATTTCTCTCTTTATCAGAGATGTACAGAGAAACTTGCCAAGTAAGAGATAACTGACTGCTGTTTCCAGTCCTGTAACCACTTTAAAGTGTGAACAGGTAACTACATATTTTTATCATAGGCTGTCCTCAGCATGATTAAGGTCCTTATGTTTCTCTGATTCTTTCCTAAATGTTACGTTGTCCAGAGAAACCCTCCTAAGTAGGTGATCTTTCCGGTCCTCTCAACACCAAGGATGAAAGTGTTAATGGATAACTATACTGTATATTTTTTATCAGAGGCTATCTTCAAATAATTAAGGTTCTCATGGTTCTATCTCTATTAGAATCTTATGTAAGAGTAAGGAAAACCTCAGTGTGGACAAGAAAGTGATAATTGACTGCACTTTCTGGCCCTGTTGAATGATAAATACATATTTTTCACCACAGGCTGCCCTTATGCTCTCTCTTTATCAGCTCGTATGTATGGGCATGGGAAACTTCAGTGTGGCAAAGTGAAAGATAATCAAATGCACTTTCCGGTCTTCTAGGCACTTGAAAGTGGAAGTGTGAAGGGACAACTACATATTGGCTACTCTCAACACCCCATAAACATAAGATGACCTTTACCGACCTTTACAGTTGCAGGGCATGGAACGCTAGCATGCAACCTGTAAGTTGAAGGTCAATGTAGTGACATTGCAAAACCAACTGGAAGGTCAATGGTGACATTGTAACTGCAACACTTTAGAGAGATGCAGGTTGTTGACACTAGTATGAGTAAGTTCGCCCCACCAATTCAAAAACATTGCTGTAATGGCATCTTTGCACTTCTGGTAATTTTTCCAAGGCCATGCCAATCCATTTCCTTGTTTCTTGGACATTTTAAGGTGAAAATAAAGTTGACTGCAGGTTAACACTGTCAAGTTGCAGATTTTTACAAAAATAAAAGTTATTCTACATGTGTTTCATGTGGTTAAGACATACAATCAGAAAGTGATATTCGTCCTCCATTGCTATTAGTTCTGCATAAAATAACGTATCAATGGAGACCTGTGTCAGCGTGAAGCCAGTGTTGACAGTGTCTTTGTTCCCTACACCACACAGACACACAGGGGAGTTGACATGAAGACATGCCCTGGTGCCATCTACCTACTTCTCAGGCCATGCCAATCTCACGTGTTGGTTCTTAGATTTGTAATGCTGAACTACAATGTCAACGTGAAAATAGAATCTGATAGGAAAGTCTGTAACATTACCTTTCATACTAAAATGACAGCAGATGCCATCTGAAATGTCTGACTCCTCAGAGAATTCATCCATTTGCTTGATTTACTTTGTATTACATGATAATGTTCTACCTGGATGTCTATCATTCATCAATGTTTTGGTACACACAGTTTCATCAGGGAGTGAACATTAGCTATACAGTCAGATGCAATTTTTCTTCCTAGTCCCTGATGCTTCCATGATGCTTTTCTCTTGCTTAATCTTTATTTTAGAATGACAAGGAACAAAGGAAATGGTAGCCTTGTGGGGGAAGTCTCCCTAACAGCTCCTGTATCTAGAAACACAGAGATTTAAGTATATTTTCAAAACATATCCTGCAAATCAATCGCCTAACCAGCCATCCAGCAGTGACACTTTGTGTATCAGTATTGGCAAACTAGCATAATTGCTTTTAGGACACATCAGCTTAGGAAGCAGGTGGTATCGGCATACATTACATCGACTTACAGGGCTGAAAATACCACCTGCATATGCAGGTTAGTGCATTGGAGCTGTGCAGGTATTTCTGATGTCTACCTGCACCTACACTGGTCCATGTACTGGATTGAAACATACCGCCATGTAGGCAGATGTGGATTTTTATCTGCTGCATAATTTTGACTGCTATTACCTATGAAGTATAAAAGAAATAATGGCTATATTTTTGGAACAGTTTCAGTGTGATCCATACTACCTAATTTCTGAGTGTTGAATGTAAAATTTGTCTGGTGCAGGTAATTTTCAGTGTTACCCACACCAGTGTTGAGCCCTGGAGGCCCTGCATAACATGATAACAACCTCTGCGCCTTGTTTAAAGCTACCTAATGAAGAGGCCACAACCATTTCATCGATAATGGCTTCCACTTTATCTCTGGCACTTTGAGAGGAGACATTATATCCCAGCTGTCTACATCAAATAGGCTTGAAATTGAACCGCATCACCATAAAATGAATGTAGGGTTGTGGAAGAATAAAAGGTATCATTACCATATTATGGCGATGATTTCTCTATTCAAAGGTTAGATTGCACATGCTGGCAAGCATACTTTCTACATCAAATCAAAATTTAAACCAATCTCTTGAAGCATGTACTGTGAAGTTTATGGCACTTTGATCCAATACACAATTATGTTTACACTTCAAATGACTTTCATGCAAACAAACTTGTGATTAAAGTAAAAGTATTTTGCCTAACTCGATTAGATTAAAAGCCAAAAATGCTGACAAGTGGAAAATCCAGGAGCAACTTTTGGGCAGAGGGGATATTTCTGGCTGGATTTTTCTGAGCCAGGGGCAAATCGGTCAGGCAACAACCTAATCAATATTTCAAGCTAAGCCAAATGCTTTCTGCGTTATTCCCAATTTCTGATGACACCCTCCGCATTAACACTTGGCTTAGTAGTCCCGTTATTTTCGAATCAGCGTCTGGGAGCCATTCTTTGGGGGATTGGGATTCAGTAACTACAGAGTAATGCCTGCGGATACATCAAACCAGGGATATTTTCTGTCCCCATCTCCTCAGGATAATGAACCTTTTACGGCATTAGGCAACACCAATTTTATTTGTTGGTTCTTGGATTCAAAAACTGGAAAATCTGGAGTCTGAAAGTCGATACAATTGGGCACAGTGAATACATACTCAGATGCAACTTTTCCTCCCAGCCCTTTATTTTCTATTCTGAGTAAATCATGCTTCCAAGAGTCTGTACTTTTGATAGACAGTCTCAGGTAGTAAATAAACAGATGGAAGTTTTTCTCTCAGTCCTCCATTTTCTACCTTGACTAAATCATACTTCTTCTGGCAGCCCTTTCACTAGACAGTGAGAAATTGTTTACCACATCTGTTTCCTGATTTACATTTATGCTTCCAAATGTACAAGAAACAAGGAAATGAATTGGTTTCCCTGCCTCTAACTAATGGATGATTGATTCCATACCTCACACAGGCAGGGAGGAGAGCTAAGGGGCAGATCACTACCCTGATGACCCATCAACAGATTCCCTCTGAGATATCCACCAGGATACTCTTCCCTGTACACTTCAAAGAGAATGCGTAAAGTCCAGAATTTCGTGCTCCAAAATCCTTCTTGTGTAACCAAGTTGCCATGGCAACATCCCGGGGGAGGTCGGAATTGCGAGCGACATTGATCCGAAATCAATTTTCCCTCCCCGCAATGTCGCTAATGTGGATCAAAACCGCCGCCGACTTTGCTATCGCCCTTTGATCTACGGCGCAAAATGGTGGAAATTTGAGCGTACGCGGAGCCATATTAAGTAAGACAGTGGGTCGGGGGGTTAAGCCGGAGAGTGCATCGAGTGGGACGAGACCTGGACAGGGAGGCTGGGCCGATCCCTACTCTCACAGACTGGGATGGTCCACTCGATAAAACTCAGGCAAACCTGTGTAAATTTACTGTGTCTGTATCTACAAGATAGGGTGACTTTCAGTTTGTAGGCATGTAGCACACGACCATGGTCGTGGATATAAACCTCACATACATATCTTATCTGTAACTGTTCTTTCAAAGCTCTCAGGAACGTGTCTGATAACGTTAGACATCGCAACATAAGCAAGGTGAGAGAAGTGCTGGTTGTGCACAAGAAAATCCCTTTATCCTTTCCTCTGGTGTAACACACCAGCTTCACAGATACACTGTACGTACGGCAGCAGCTGGTTATATTACACTGAAGGACCTCTCAAACCTAACATATGAGGGTACGTACCCCTACGTTACTTATCAGCAATGAGTTTCACTATTATGAAAGTTCTTGGAAAAATTGTGTGCCCTTTTCCCAGATACCAAGAACTATTGTAGAGTGGAACTCATTGTCAGCTAGTATATAGTAGGTAGCAGGACAACACTAGGAAGTTAGATGTGCCCTGGATTAGTGTGACTGACAGGTCATTTGATGTAACATTACCAACTGCCAACACATGCAGTGGTCGAAATACTTTTTTTTAGTGTTCTGCAATATTGCAGAAGAGTCCAAATTTTGTTCTGCAATTTGGAAATACTTTCTGCAAATACACAAGCCTCTATACTACAATCTTGAAAGTTTATAAGCATGAACTATTGATTGATATGCAAATTAGTGAAGACAAATTTTTGGAAGTCCAAAAGGAAACAAAAGATAGACAAGTAAAGACAAGGTTGATGTAAATTAGTGAAGAAGCTCCTGTTGTTTCAGTAATACTAGTAAGTGTTGTCTGTCCTTGGGGCCAAAAGCGTTAAATCCAAGTGCCAATTTTTCCTGCTGCAAAATTGCAGATTGTGTAAATTTTCCTTCTGCAATCTTTGAAATCTATCTGCAGATTGCAGACTGCAGGCAGGTATTTCGAACACTGACATGCCTACAATGCTGGTGGTCAGCATTGTTATGATTCGGTCTATAATAAGTTAACAAACAAACCTGTTATGACAAACCAGCCTGCGCCCACAAAAAAATGCAACTGTCAGATAAATGTTGATTTATGCCATCGGTGTAGAAGCTACATGTAGGTAGTTCTTCGTATGAAGTCTATTTTAAATGGATTCTTATCCTGTATGCGTCGAACGGCCAACTGACTTATAGTCAGACTGAAATGGGATTAAGGTTATACGTGATCTGCACATGAACATGAACTTGCAGAGCTAGAATTTCCATAGCTATGGTTCCTTACAATGCACAATAGTTTTACTTGCAAGTTTATGCCCGAGGGCTAATTGCAACATGAAGCAATGTATAGAAAAAGTATATAGACAGTACAAGTTAACAATGGTGACAAGTGGAACAAGTGACTATTCTAAGAACTGCTATATTTATTTATTTATTGTTTGACTCAGGCAAAGCCCATATACAACGTTGACAACACAAAATACATAAATTTAAAAATACGGTGTCTGGGATAAAAGAAACGGGGCCTATTTAAGGTCTGCATACCAGCTGGCAGTACCTACGCCAGAACTGACTTCTGGGGAAGGCATCAGAGCGTAAGAGCAAACTGATGATGCCGTTACCGGACGCCAGGAGGCGAGCCGCAAAAGAGTGCGTCAGCTTTCGCCTCCTGGCGTCGAAGGTGTCGACACCCAACTGGGCAAAGAACAAACTGTTACTGGTGGAGCGAGGCTGAGACATAATGATTTTGAAAGCATCATGGTAAGCCATATAGAATACCATCTATGCTTTTTTCAGGGAGGTTGACTTCTTTTTAGGAATCAGTGGAATTGGAAGACAAAGTGTCCCACATTCTCTGCAATGAGTGGTTTTTTACAATAATACATCAGGCAACGCCAGTTCAGTTTGTTGCTTCTCAGTTGCTTCTCAGTTGCTTTTCCCTGCTGCCTAACCCAATAATCAATACAAATTTGGTATCAAAGGGTTACTTCAGCATGACAAAGGTTAAAAAGAATAATGATGAACTCAAAAAGCAATATAAAATGAGTAAATGTCGTAGAATAAATATATTTAAGTAGATTTTTACTATAAAACTGTCCAAACACCAAGGAAATGAATTGGTGGCGCCTTATACTCTACTAAGCAATGGTCACTAAACCAAAGGGCAGACATATCACTTAGGAGGCAGCAACAGAAGAGAGACTCTTACTAAAATTGCAACCTCTTAGCCCTTTGGCAAAGTCAATGTTCGGTGAGTAATGTACCTGTCAGCCATACTGTCTGGTATTAGTGTTATTACCAACATTAGCTCCGGCAGCGTGATAGATTTCAGTGTAAGAAATGATTTGAACAATAAGTCTGTTCCATGGAGGATACGTGACATTGGTGCAAAAATAATGTCAGCTAGAACGTGGAAAAAAAAAAAAATTTAGAATTTACAAGACTTCACATAAAAGGTTGTCAGAAATATGACTTACTCCAAGATGAACGGATTCAGAAATAACTGAAATTTGGGAATAGTTTCATCGGGTTGGTAAGTTACTGAATAAATCTTTTTACACAACCATGTGTTTTATTCTGTGACAGGTGGAAAAAGAGTCTCTTTATTTAACTGAAATTTGCATTGTAAAAAGCTTTATCTTTTTCAGCTTTCTCCACCAGTATTTTCCAAAGTTCTCCCAATCAATATGAGGCATCTTCCTTCAGAAGTCAATTAACTTTAAAGATAACCACAAACATTTTTTATGATTCTTAATAAATCATGTTTCCCTTGTAGTGGCTGCAATTTCTTTCATCTTCCTCCCTCGAAACAAGAACTGACAAATCAAATTGGCGTGGCCTAAATAGCAAAATCCTCACATGCCAGCCAGTTGATTATGATCACTTGTGCCACATTACCTCATTAAATAATCACTACAAGATCTGGCGTAACCCACCCTGGTGTACCACCCTGGTGTACCACGTTGGGAATACCGCTAAGCCGGACTAACGTAATTAACATTGACAGGATCTTCCTGCAACGGCCTTGATAAAGACAGGCAAAATTAACAACCAGGATGGCCCTCTGTCTTCTTTTGTTGTGTTCTGTCATGAGTGATTAATCGGTTAGGCCACAACAATTTAATTTCTTTGTTCTCGGCTTTTAAAACAACATGCTTATCTGATAATTGGTTGTCGGATTTTCAAAACAATATGGCGCTTATCTGGAAAAATATAATGATAACATATCCTGATGCTTATGCCTTGGTGCATAACATTTTATGGATAGAATACAGTAAAGTTTTCCTCTCTGCCCTCTGCTTCTGTGATGTCTGTTTGCTATATTTTCACCTTGACATATCTGACAACCAAGGAAATACATTGGTGTCGCTGAAAATGAGAGCAGTTTGGGATAGGAGAGAAATTGCGAGGGATGATACTAATCATAACTCGTGGATGTGTAATTGCATTTTGGGCTGTTCGTCATTGACAGCATACATACATGAATTCCAGAGGATGTCGATACGTGTTTGAGGTCAATCACAATACAAAGGAAACAGACAAGTCAACAACTTCCTGTATTATCTACCCAAGGTGTTTACAAATTCATTATTTCCTGGAACTGTACTACCGGAGGTAGTACTAGTAGTACAGGTAGATTGCTATCAAGTAAAGTAAGGGTTTTTTTCAGTCAACTTGTATGCTTGGATCCATAGTTATACACTGTACATACAGGCTAAGGATGGCTTAGACGATGCAGTCATTTGACATAACTCACTCACTCCTGTCACATTCTTGTGAGGCTAATTCATTACACCATGTATCCTGCTTGAAACAGACACTGAATACAGATACAGATACAGATAGAGATACAGGAAAGTGTAATGTGAAATGAACCATGTCCTAAACTGAAAAGAGACACACATTATCCCTTTCACCACAGTCGTGGCCAATTCATTCCTGCAGGTCCATTTTCTGATGTCTTATCAACTCCAGTGGCTATTTTACCCCAGCAATACAACACAGAAAACGATGCATCTTCTCTTTTCGAATCAAAGCGGCATTTTTTCCTGGACCCAGACTCACTCCGAACCTCCTCACTACCCTTCTATCTTATCTGTAGGAGCTTTCCACGAGTCCATTCAGCAAACCTGACTTTGAAGTTAGCCATTACGCTTGCAGCATGAGTACTTTTGCCATACATAGTAAATCATAGATAGTAAAAGGGCAAGTATTGCCTAGGGGGAGAGGGCAAGGTTATAGGGTGATATGCAATGCCAGGGCTCAAAATACTTTCTTCTGCATTCAAAATTTCCTCGACAAGTGTTTAACTTGCTTTTTCATACCCTTTAACTTTATAGTCCAATAAGATGTTCCTAACACATCATAAATCTTACCTCTCTTGTTAATTTGTATGTAAGGATTTACAAAGTAAATGGAGGAGGGCAGTTTGGGAGCAAAGAAAGGAGCCTACTACTAGTACTAGTACAGGTTAGGTGTATGTAGACATCAGAAATACCTGCACAGCTCCAGTTTCACCTGCACTAACCTACTTATACAGCTGGTATTTCCAGCCACAAATGCTCTTTTTTTCAACATTGTTGCTGCCAAGATCACAAAGAAAGATCTAAATTATTTGTGGCTTAGATTCTCAAGTTATCACAGAGGGTGGTTTTGCTAAATGGGTAAATCTCGCCAGTGGACTTGCCTGGCTTATGTCTAATTAGGTTTTCTCCACAGACAGGGTGTGAGGTAATATTATTGTTTCTCTCTTTAATTTAAAAAGGATTAAAAGATATTCTGCTCATAATAACTGACAAATGGACTTACAAACATCACAATAGGGCAGCGTCGGTGGCAATTAGCCTGGGGGTTAGCTGAAAAGTGGACCATAGATGATAAAAGTGTTGTTTTCTTAAAACATGCAATATTGTTTTAGTTTCTCTAACTCATTTAGCACAGATTGCTGCTTCCATAACAACTGATGCGGGGATACTGCAAATAATATATACAAAGCATATGAGAAAGAATATAGCCTGGGGCTAGGCAAAAAGTGGATTATAGAACTGTTATTTTTGCACAAAACCATGCAATAATGTTTTAGAATGGACTCTACTCTCTCTGATTCATTTAGAAAAAATTATGGGTAAAATTTTGTCATAACAACTAACAAATACATACAGTATGACAAAGATAGTACATCATTAAGATTAAGATATAACTACCTGTCGGCATCACACAGACATATTGGTGGGCTTGTATAATTATGCTGACTCACACAGGGCAGGGCCTAAAACCTAATTACTAGCACTAACATTACTGAATCTGAAATTAAGTTTTTAGTTTTACTTTTTTTAGACATGTGTAGACATGTTTAGACATATTTAACCTTATACAAATATCCAGTGCACTCACAGTCAGTGAGAAATTTAAAAAGAAGATGAGAAAGTGAGAAAGTGCATATTGCACCCAGCATTTCTCCTTCAGTTGGTATTTCCAACCTAGCAGGGTGACAAGTTACTGATAGTTGCCAGTATCAATGGGAATTCTCTGAAGTGTTACCAAGAAACTGCATATGACACCTGATCTACCAACCAACTTCTGACCATATAAAACCCTGCAATAAACTGTCAATACGGCTGTCACTTCTCATCTCTTCCCTCTCGAGCTTAAGCGCAGGAAACCGTTTGGCAGAGACTTGTGCACATTTACTGCACTCGCAAGGCGTGACGTTATACCTCCAGTCGGGAGACAACTGTCAACCATGGTTCGGAAAGCAGTCAATAACAACGCCAGGCCGAGGGCCGGGGGTTAGGGAAGCTGGCATGGACCATTAGCCAGACGTCAAAGCAGACAGGGCAGACAAGAGAGCGGGAAAGTTCCAAGGTGTAAACCGTCAGCTGCTGTCAGAGCATCAAATGTGGATTTTTATGCAGGATGCTCTTTGAATCTCATCTTGGCTCAGTACACGAGTGTGGCTGACTTTGAGGTGGAAAAGAGCTAATTTCCTGTGATGCCTCTCACAAGTTTGATCTAAGTTAGAACCAAGTTTGCAAACTGAAATATCTACTAACTAACTATGATGGCACCAAGGCTGAGCTGACAACCTTGTCCCATTTGACAACAAGCCACAACAAAGAAGATGCTCTGTCCTAGAAACCTGTCAGTACAACCTACTTAGTCTACAATACACGACAACTCTGTATTCAAGGGAAGTTTCTTGAAAGAAGGACAATCATAAGTCTTACCTCATCTTCACACGATGCCTCCGGTCCTTCCTTCCGCTCTGCTCCTGATCCCGACTCATCCGTCTCGCTCTCCGCTCCTACAGGCTGCTCCTTCTTTGTCAGGTTCTTAACTTTTGGAGGGTCCTTCTTAAGGAGTTTGGACTCCGAGTCTGGCGGGGAGGTTTCCGTGAGCGAACCCGGACTTGAACTCTCTTGTCCGTCGGGTTCTTCTTTGATGATGTCATTGTAGTCCATTTTATGCGCTGCCTCATTTACAGTCACCACAATTTCTCTGTGACTCGTGTTTCGTTTCCTCCCGCTGCCTCTGCCTGCAGAGTTCCTCTGTTGCGAGGCCATCACCTGTTTTTCGGCGTTGTTGTACGTCCTCTCGTCTTTGTTTCTGCGCCGGCATTTGAGGATGACCACGACCACGATGGACACCAGCAGAACGAGAGCACAGCTCAGCGCGATCACGATGATGATCGGGATGCTGAAGCCGTCGTCTTTTGGTCGGGTGTTGGCAATGTTAAACCTGTTCCAGTCTGTAACGTTTGCTGGGAGTAGGTCCCCACCAATCATAGTGGAGCCGTTATAAACGGCGTCACTCAGGAAGATGTTGAGGAGGGTGGTTGCCGAGGTGGGCGTGGCACCATGGTCTGTTACCATGACAGTCAGGGTGTACAGCCCCGCCCAGTCAGGCCTGATCAGTTTCACAGTCCTGATATCCCCCAGCTCAGAGATGACAAAAATGCCCAAACGGTTGCCATTAGTGATAGAATAGGACAGTTCCCCATTCGGCCCCTCATCCCAATCCACTGCCTGGATGCTGGTTGCTAGGTAACCGACCGGAGCGGTGAGGGGCACATACACTACATTCCTCCTGTCGTTAGGGAAGGTGATTTCAGGTTTGTTGTCATTTTCGTCTTGGACAAAGACCCTGACCAAACAAGTGTCACTCATCTGTGGCACCCCCCTGTCACGAACTTCAACAATCAACTCATATTGTCTCACCTGCTCATAATCCAGCTTGTCTGCCGTGTACAGGACTCCACTCTCCGGGTTTATGGAGAATTTCCCCTCCTCGTTCCCCTGTATGATTCTGTACCGCCGTTCGGCATTCCTTCCCATGTCTAAATCAGTGGATACAACAGTACCTACAGAAGTCCCCACCGCTACAGATTCGGTGATGTAGAAAGGGTACATGGGTTCCGTGAAGGCGGGAGCGTTGTCATTTTTGTCCGTAATCCTGATGGTGACAAGTACGGACCCCATACGGGAGGGCACCCCTCCGTCCCGCGCCACCATGGTAAACTGGATAACCTCACGGAGTTCCCGGTCTATTACCTCGTTCACGATGATGTTACCGTTCTCTGGGTCCACGTAGACGGTCTGGTCGCCGTCGCTGGTGGAGTAGACGACCTGGCCGTTCGCTCCCTGGTCCGGGTCGGTGGCGGTGGTCCGTCCCCACGTACGTGCCCCGCTTCTCCTTCTTCCGCTAGCTCAAACTCCAACCGGTCGGTCCCAAAATCCGGCGCGTTATCGCTCACATCCATGAGGATGATATCGAAGGATTTGTAGGACACCCCGTGGCGGCCGCCCGGCGTCTTTTGCTATGACAGTCACGTTGTACGTCGGTAACGTCTCTCTGTCTAGTTTTGCCGACGTGACAATAAGGTACTGGCCGTCACCTTGCGGGACAGTTTTGAGTCTGAAATGTTTATTCGCGCCGTCTAGTGTCACGTTCACTCGCCCGTTTCTCCCTCCATCTCGGTCTGAGACCATGAGATACGCCAGAAACGTATCGACCGGGACGTCTTCGGAGAGATATACCGGCCCTTCGGACGAGGTGACAAAGTTCAGGGTCACCAGGGGCGCGTTGTCGTTTGTGTCGCCGACGTTGACGAGGACCGTCGCGAAGGTTGGTGCGGAGTTGACGCCCCTGTCTCGGGCCTGCACCGTGAGCTGGAAAACTCTCCCCGCCGCCGACTCTCGGTCTAACGGGGCGTTAGTCGTCATTCTGCCCGTTATCGGGTCCAAGGCGAACAGCGCGAGAAGAGAGTCTGACATGGAGTTACTGAAAGAATACACAACTTCTCCGTTCGTTCCCTCGTCTGGATCGGTAGCGTTCAGATCCAAAACAAGCGTTCCGACGGGCGTGTTTTCCATGATGTCCACTGAGTAGCTCTCCTCCTCGAAGACCGGGCTGTTGTCGTTTGTGTCCAAGATGTTGACCTCCAGAACTTGGCTGTCGTAGCGCCGCGGGTTGCCGCCGTCGTACGCGGTGAGGACGAGGCGGTATTTGGGGTTCGTCTCCCGGTCCAAGGCCTGCGCTACCACCAGTTCCACGTTCTTACTCCCGTCCACGCCATCGAAGATATTGATGTCGAACGGCGCGTGGTCGGCTGTGGTCTGCAGGCTGTAAGTCTGAACGGAGAACCGCTCCGAGTCCAGATCCGTAGCGCTGTCGAGCGGCACGCGGGTGTTCACTGCGGTCGCCTCCGAGAGATCTAAGGTGACCTGATTGCTGCGGAAGCGCGGCGTGTTGTCGTTCTGATCCTCCACCGTGATCCGTACTTGAATTAGCTGAAAGAACTGTTTTGGCAGCATGGCCACTTCCAGCCCCACCTCGCAGACCTGCGCCCGCGGGCACAGCACGTCCCGGTCGATCCGCCCGTCCGTTGACAGCACGCCGGTCACCTCGTCAACTGTCACCCGCGACTGGGACGAGTTGGACAGGATCGCAAAAGTCCGCGGCGTAGCGGCGCCCACCACTCCCAAGTCCCGCGCCAGGTTCCCGATATAAGTGTTCGGCGGCTCTTCCTCCAATACCGAGTATCTCACCTCAGTCCCGCTGACACACACCGTGAGAACGCACAGCACGAAAAACCACAGACTTAACGTCCGTACTGGGGCCATTGTGGTCTTCTAAGATAAAAACAACACTTTCACTCGGTCAGAATAACACGATTTTTGCGGACACAGATTTTTAGTCCGTTTCTTCTCAAAACAAAGTGGCCAGCTGGAGCCGTCCCTTCTGTAAACAGACGAGCCTCCCGCTACAATAGCTCACGTCCGAGGAGTAAATCTTCAATAAGCTTTCCGTAACGCGAACCTACAAGCCAATGCTAGCTCTGAATGAAACTGTTTCTCCGCACATCCAAAGCGTTACATACATGCCTTACTGAGCGTTTTGAAAAAGCGGCCGTGTGTATAAGGAAAGCAGGCGAGCCCGGACCTACCGACAACCGTTTCAATCCGTTCCACACAGATAGCGTTTCCACTGTGCTGAGTACTGATAACGACAGTGCTGAATGGGGAGGCAATCTATCTCACCGTGTACTCCTGTCCCACTGGTATGTGGCCGCTGGCGAGAAGTGCACACACATATCCTCACATCTGACTCACGGGCCCGGTAGAGAGAAAAAAAGCGGCTCGGTTTTTAATGTCGTGGCTCTTTCCGCGGGCGAAGTTTCAGAAGTGGCCGGCTTCCAACCTTTGGTACACAAACCGACTGTAGAAGATAGAAATTACAGAGAAGAAATCCACACGCGTGGTTCAACGATATCTCCTTGAAGAAAAAAACGCACACGCCTTGAAGAAATCTTCACACACGAACCCGATCTCCAAGAAAGAAGTCCGACAGATGATGGCAACGTTATGTCTCCTCCTAGAAGAAAAGTCCTCGAAGAAATCCTTGTGAACCACGTCGGCGGTAGGTAGTCCTAACGTCTTGTAGCCTGGTGTAAGAAAAACACACATGCACACTCCCAGGCAAGCTCGAGCGAGGAGCGCAGCGGAGACGCGTCCGACTGCTATGAAGTGGTCACGAGAACTGAGCCCTGCTTGGTAGGCGGCGGAACGGGGGGCGGAGCCTGGGGTGTCCCGTGGCCCACGCAGCGTGGAGAGCTGCCTTAATTAAATCTATCTTTCACACGTTGGTTGCTATCCATCACCGCTCTGGGCAGGGCTTTCCCCGAGACTCAAGACAACCGTATGCAAACCGTCCCGGGGCATTACATCTACAGACAAGACCACTGCGCAAGTACAAGGGTGGAGTCGGAGGATCTTATGACTTCAGATTTCGCTTTAAATACGCTTCATAAAGACTGATCTGTGTCATAATTAAGTGTCGGGGCGCTGCCCTAGCGAGACACTAATTGAGTCCTAAAATCTGATACGGGCACGATCTTTATTTTCAGGTCAATATCTATACGCTGAGCTTTGTAGTGCTGAAGATCAGTGATTATTGGGCCGATGCATTTTCCAGATGGGGGTATCGAAAAAGGTGCTATGCGGTTTTCATACTCATTTGCTGTAGGTAACAACCTGCTGCAGTGTGAGTGGTCCCTAGAGGGCGCTTCTAACATCACACGCGGTGGGTTGAGTGGATTGTTCCGAAGTATCGATCGTACGAATGTGCGCTTTGATCGCCGGAACACGCGTAATACAAGCACGGCTTCGCAATTTGCGGGACATTTGGAGCCCGGCCAGCCGCTGCGCCGATCGTCGGCGGGAAGAGGCTTCAGATCACGCCGAGGGGCGCACGGGTTCAGCCGCGGGACTCTGAAACTCGAGTCTCGGGGTCGTCGAGGGCTGCCGACCGCCATCAGGGCGCGTTCCACACGGACGTGTCTGGCTCGCCTTTTCAATCTTATCTCAACTCCGAAAGTAATTACACTTCATTATCGGCACGGCAGCGGTAAAAACGCGGATAATTAACAATCGCCGGGGCAGAGACGGGAGAGTTTAGGGACCAGCCAGGCGGTTAAAGATGCCTCTAGCCGCGCGGCTTGCCGACGCACGGTCCGCTGATCACCTCGGGTTTCCCTTACTTGTTAGCCTCGGTGCCAGACTCTTGCGATGGCTGCAGCCCAACAAGCCCACAAGCCTAGGCCATTGCTAACTGAGGCGTTGGCCGGTGTAGTGCATGGCTCTGGCAACAGTCTGGCGTCCAGGCTACCATGAGCAAGGAAGTTTTAACCCTAGACCCTGAGCAACAATTCAAGGGCGCTGTGGTGAACTTACCACAGGGGCACGTTGGCCCAGGAGCCGAAGAGCTTGCCTGTACCTGGCCCCTGAAACAGCCTGGCACCCAGGCTAGGCCTCTCTTTGCTCTCTGCTTGTTCAGACTCTCGACAAAGTTTGCACTCCAGCGGCGCGTGGTCTGAGTAAACCGAGCTGTGAACGCGATCCAACTTGAGTCCCCAAAAAAAGAACACAAGAGAGCGAGCGGCGGGGTCTTGGCTTTTGGCAGTGAGGTCGACAGAATGTTGGCTGAGAGAAATTTTGTTTGAAAATCAACCCGTCTGTAGAGTCTGTGCGCTTCTAAAGTCGGTGATAAAAAGGGACAGGGTCCTGGCTTCAGGCTAAAGGAGCGACGGGATGTGAGATGGAAAATTTGTCCGAAAATTGAACCCTGTGTGCCTCCGATATCAAAAACCAAAGGGCCATCCATAGACGACAGAAGTTGCTACAATCATTGACTTTCGCCTAAGGCTTCGTCAGTATAGCGATCTTAGCGATTAAATTTGTCTGAAGATTAACCTGTATACGCTTCTTAAGTTCAGAGATCAATAAGGAAAAGACTAAAATCGCGATAAGCCCTAAGCCTTGGCTTTTTGTACTGAAGGTCGGCTAGAAATTTGTCTGAAAATTGAACCCAGTGTACTCCTAAGATGAAACAAACATGAGAACACGCGGCACGGTCTTAGCTCTAGGCAACGGAACCGATGCTGCGATGTCGGCATGATGAAGATTCGTTTGCCTCTCAGATCTCTTAAGATCAAACTGAGCACACTCGAGCTCCGCCACGAATGACTCAATGGTTTACCAATTGTGCACAATATGTCATAAAACACGAACATGTATTGCAAATAAAATACGAACGACGCCTACATTTTACAACATGACTTGAGTCTAGTTCTATACGTAACAAAAAGAAAACTTTTGTGTGGATACAAGAACTGATCTAAAACGGTACTTTAAGGTTATAAATCTAGTCTGTTCCCACTCTGATTTTTGTAAGCGAACTGAATATCTTGTATCTGTTAGTCCAGTGAATTCTGAGCTTCTGAGAGTGCCTTGTACTTCTGCCGAGCAGCTCCAGGAAGGAGTTCAGGGTTGAATCTGCTTGTACATCGCCGCCTGGAAGCTTGAAAGCGTTTTTCCAGACGACCAGAGGCAGCCAAGTCATTCTTATATACCGTGGCGCGGAAAATTTACGGCGCGGACGGAACCCAGAGAGCGCGTCGGTCTGACCCTCGCCCCGTGCCCCCCGACTTCACTTGATATTAGGCTAACGCTCTGGAAGCCTCCGGAACACAACAAGCGATAAAAGCGGCATTTTTCATACACTTCGTCCTGATCTGTCTATAAATATTTATCGGCGATCCTTGGCACAAAGCGCGCGAGTGGAAAAATGAAAGGACAAGAAAGGCTTAGTAGCGTAGCGCTAGTCTCGGGCGGCGGCCCACTGCCGAGTGATCTGTCTCCGTTGTATTGTGTCGTCCGCCGTGCGGGAAAAAAGCCTGTCTGGCCGCGCTGAGTATGACTGATGCTTTGCTTATGCTGGGAACACTCTTGTCTGGACGGCGGGCCCGCTCGGCGGATCTATACGTGCACATTATCGTCATCCCGGGCCGCTGTAATAACAGGCGAGCAGGCCGACACAGGGTCAGCAGGCCGCGAACGTGGGAGAAACGGATCTCCAAGCAGATATTTGATGGCTGCAAGACAGAATCAAGTGTCCTTGGCAGGGCAGTATTCCAATACGACGCCGCTGGTGAAAAACAAGATACCCGTACAAAAGAGAAATCCCGTAAAATGATAAGCTATGCTCATCTACTGATTTACATGAACATGTCGGGAGTGTTACGCAGCAGAGGTCTTGGCGATAAATTCATCCATGGCAAAAAAATCCCCCCGAATCTCCAAGCAGATGTTAGGATTTTCCATGGTATCCTTGTTTCGGCAGCCATGATAGGTTTGGATTAGCCTCTACCAGGCTTCAGGGGCAACTGGAAAGATCTAGAGTGGAAATTGGCCAAATGGACAGATAACTTGTCAGGGGTTGGTCCGGTCATAGCCGCAAACTGTACTCCTTTAGAGGAATTTGGTCAGTGTGTAAGCCTGATAGAGCTAGTGTGGATCCCAGGCTAGCGGTGTGCTGTCATGCTGTGCCCTGAATGATTCCCATCATTACCAAAGGGAAAAGATAACAGACCAGTCCTAACCTTTTAAGAGACCCCACGTTTAATTGTCCCCTGCAATTATCAAAGAAAAGGTTGATGAAATGATCGCATGCGGAGGCATCTAAACCGGTGAATGAAATCATTCTTTCGGCACAAAGTTGATCAAAACTGTAGGCAGACACTCTGAGGGGAAAGAGGGGCAAACAAAAGACTCGGTCTCGCGATGTCCAGTCAGGCAGAAATGTCCGGCTCCGAGGAGTCTATGTGGTTAGACTCATCACAGGATCCGTGGCGCGTCAGATTAGATTAATAGTCAGTTTGTATTTGGGCAAAAAAACACAGAAAAATTTAACGAGGCATTACGTAGCATTTTTGCATCAAAAGTGAAACATTTCAATTGATCAATCGTAGTGATTGTGAAGTACTTCCACGTATTTGCGCAATTATCTCATAATGTAACATTCGTGATTGGCGCTTAAACAGCCCACACGAGGCGCACCCAGTTTGTGGTACCACCACAAAATACCAGAATGTAAACAAACATGACTAACAGTGGCGAGCTTCATTTGTCGTTGGTATTTCCGCTAGATATGGTCTCAAGGTGCTGTCGCTTCCAGGTGCTTCAGATTTTCTGTCGGTTTGAGGCCGCGCGTTTTATCTACTAGAATGAACAAGTATCCGATGGCAGACTAAATCCTGTCAGACAGCGTGCAGAATCTAATTGTATCTCATCCCGAATCTTCAAGCAGATGTTAGTTCTAACTCATTTGTAACGCCACAAAGAAAGAAAGAAACACCCGAAATGCCGTTGGATTATTTCCGATCCCCGCAAAAAATCAGTTTATGGCACAGAGCTACAACGTTACAAAGGGAGCTACAACGTTACAAAACGAACCTCTACATTACAAAGCGAGCTACAACGTTACAAATTAAGCGAGCTGCAAATTGTACCGTGACGAGCTACAAGTTGTAAAGCGAGCTACAACGTTACAAAGTGAACTACAACGTTACAGAGCGACCGTCAACGTTACAAAACGAACTACAACGTTAGACAGTGACATACAGCGTTACAAAGCGACCTACAACGTTACAAAGCGACCTACAACGTTACAAAGCGACCGTCAACGTTACAAAGCCAACTACAACGTTACAAAGCGACCTACAACGTTACAAAGCGACATACAGCGTTACAAAGCGACCTACAACGTTACAAAGCGACCTACAACGTTACAAAGCGACCGTCAACGTTACAAAGCCAACTACAACGTTACAAAGCGACCTACAACGTTACAAAGCGAGGTCCAACATTACAAAGCGAGTTACGTACAACATTACAAAAGGAAATCTACTACTCGTACTATCTAATCGCGCTCCTATAAACCAGTTCGAAGTCTTGGAAAGGCTCCCACGCTAAATTCCGGGCACTTCGTTTCGTTGCCAGGCGACCACACGGAATCCCGGTCAGACTCCGATCCCAGCTGATACCGGCGCTGACAGAGAAATCACGCGCGATAAATTTGCAGCTTCGCTACACTCGATCAGCTTTACTCCGCAATAATTCTAATGGATGCAATGCATGGCAAGTTGGTACATTAGTGCGGGATTGACGTAAGCAATTTAGATGTGTTAGATGTTTTTGATAGAACTTTGACTCGCCATACAGAATCACTTTTTAATGCGTTCTAGATGTTTTAGAATCTGTAAATCATTTTACTTACTTACTTACGTACTTTACTTACTTTCATTCATTCAT
The DNA here is from genome assembly GCF_001625305.1 of Branchiostoma belcheri. Lineage (NCBI taxonomy): Eukaryota > Metazoa > Chordata > Leptocardii > Amphioxiformes > Branchiostomatidae > Branchiostoma > Branchiostoma belcheri. The sequence continues at coordinate 227,509 of NW_017803379.1, read as the reverse complement.
TCATTCAACACACCAGCTAAACATTGCCAAATAACGAGTCTATAAAGATCTACACTGTTCTATTTGATATACATAATGAACAGGAACTACATACTAGTACTCAAGTGTGGTAATCAGAATGCACAGGCGACATTGTATATATTACAAGCTTATGTCTGCGATATTGCAAAGTATTACTGCGTACAGCGCTAGATATGAGTATACCTTGCCCTTGGGTACATTTGAAAATAGGGAGCTGGGGTACAAACCAGACTTTGCACTTCAAAGGATTCGGCCTCTCTTTTATTATATTTACGTGCCTTTCCACTAGCTTTAACCTGTCGCGACATCTTCCTGGACCTAAAGGAATGGAAGATAGATAGATAGATAGAAAGATAAAAGGAAATAAACAAAGGAAGAATGAAAGAATGGACGTAAAAAGAAGTGCTTCACGAATATTCCTTTGCAGGTGGCCATGTATAATTTCATTCATTTTAGTACACAGCAAAAAAAAAATAACCGTAAGTTCCACTGCAGTACTATAACAATCCACCAGGGGGTCCAAGATCTAATCATTTCGAGGTCTCATCAAGTCCGACCCACCTACCAAGCTTCATGACAATCCGCTCATAGCTTCTTGAGTTATCGTGCTAAACGACATACACACACAAACGCTACCAATATATAACCGTCCTGGTAAAAAGAATAAAACACGTTTTAGACCCGGGCAATACCCGAAGGAAGGCAGTAACTTGAGTGCGTTCGACCGCCAGGTCAACACCTTGCACTTAGAATAGAACTGATACACCTCCACTCTGGGAGGAAAGACAATTTTTGCGACATTGCAACGGGCTGTTTTCCCACTTTTTGCCCGACGGGCACTCGGGCGGAGATTTCTGCGCAAAACCAGCGCTCGTACTCGTCTGAAAGTGGGTGATCATCACCCCTTGTGGACAGGTATTGTCGAGGAAAAACATCACACTCTGAGGTGGAAATGGTGTTTCCAGACCCGCTCGAGGACGATTTGAACTGAATGGAGAAGAGGCGATCTCGGAGAGATGTGATAATTTCCGGTTGGGGTTTGGTCCCCACTGACGCATCATGAAGACCTGTGGGACGGACTAGGAGGACCGTGAAAACACGATAGGCACGGAACTACCTGGGAAAATCCGCTACATGGACAGATGCTCTACTGCAGACAAGTGGTCGATTCTTCTACCAAAGTGCTGGTTTATCTGCCTATCAGTAATTTTCAAGATGGGAAAAAGTCATGGTACTCATCATCATCATCAACCACATGCATAGCCTAGGTGCCAGACTTTTATCAGGGCCAGTCTACGGGGCTAGGTGCCAGACTGTTTCCAGGTAATACTATATATGGCACAGGCTAGCTCCTCGTCTCCAAGGCCAACATGCCCTCAAAGAAACAGTTAGATCCCCTCAGTCAGGGTGCCAACTCTGTGATCGGCCATCATCGGGGCTAGTGGCTTTTCCCAGCCGAAGAGAGTATCGAGTACTGTCGCGCTGGGGACTGGCATCTAGGCTAACCACACAGAGAGCTAGTACTCTCTTCTTGCTGATCCCGTAACAATAATGATCAAATAACAGCCAAAACAGCTTAATGAAGATTAAACGAATGACCTTTTTAACGCGCAATGTGACGGAAATAAAAACGCCGTAATTTACCAGAACCTCGTAAACACCGAACCAATCATGAGGATGATAGGATGGTGTGTTGTTGGGTAGCGTAGCTCAGGCCCTATGCTGAAAAATTGTTTCTCGTTTTCCTGAGAACTTGAACTGGCAACAATCTGTGACAGATCGCCACAGTCTACTGTTTGGATACTTCTGTTACAAAATTCATTCACAGGCGCATGTTTCTCAAAAGTCTGGGTGCCATGGGGTTGCCGTTACAAATCGGATGGCACCCAGGCTAGGTTCTCAAGCCCACGGATAGTTAATGGTTTCTTGATTGCTTTGCGTTCGCCTGAGAAAAGTCCCAACAATCTGTGACACACAGACCAAACTTTTTTCTTCACAATTTCAATATATTTTCATTTATTCATTACTTCTAGTACAAAGTTTATTCATAGGCGCGTGTTTCTCAAGCCCACGGATAGTTAATGGCTTCTGAATTGCTTCTCATTCGCCTGAGAAAACTGGCACCAATCTGTGACACACAGACGCAGCTTGTAGTTCCCGGCAATTCCCGTGTTTTTCTATTCCTGCAGGGTGAACGGACAACTGCACACACTGATAGGGGAGCCGGTCTACCACCTCCTGCCGATCGGTATGAATAACAAGCACACCCCCGGAGCTACTGCGGTCCTTATCTTGTCCTTAGCGAAGGTTTGTTTGCCTCTCGTTCATTCAAGCGAGTAGAAGGGAAGAGAAAGGAAGTTATCTCCAACATGTCCAAGGCTGCAAGCAGATCAAAAAAATGTAAAAAACGGGCCAACCGGATCCTATTTTTGCCAAAATTAGAGGTTTAAATACTAAGAAGGAACGGAAGTCGCGACAAAATGGAAAGCGAAAAGGACAACTGTAAAACTTGTTGCCAAAGCAACGATGTTTTGGAACGACCCACAACACATGCCATCTCTTTGATAGTCCAATAGCAATCTTTACGAGCCTGTGTGGAAAAACAAATCATCAAGAACTCTGCTAAAACGTGGGACACAGGAAATCAAGCGGCAAATGCTAAGCATGTGTTGTTTTGACTAGCTACGCGTTTTACTTTAAGATCATATTTTCTTTCTTCTCTTTGAAGCTTGACTCCAGATAACTCCAGATAGAGGCTAACCAATTTCTACTCTTTCCAAACGCTTCACAAGCCTGGTAGAGGCTAGCTTGCTAGCACGAGTCGCACATACATGCGAAACAGAGAAGGCGACGCATGTGAAGCATGTGTGATGTTGTTTGTGAAGCATGTGTGATGTTGTTTGTGAAGCATGTGAGATGTTTTATTGTCCCGCTGTGCGCGGGGCGGGACTAACAAACGGGTGTGAAAACCTCCTATCTGGTCGCGAGACCCTAAAATAAACAACCCTCGGGTGTCACCCGCTAATCGGCGCGGTAAATCGCGGCTTAATGACCCAGATCGGAAATTAATGATGGCTCAGAGTCTATTAACGGATAATCCGACAGTCTGGGTCACTTGGCGAGTAGGTGTGAAGGCGTGTGAATAGAGAGAGATGATGGGGAAATAATCTACTATTCATTCGGAAGGTGTGTATTGTGGCTTGTTTATGTACTAGTACTAGTATTATAATTTCTAAGCTTCGACTTGTTTTGTCTATGTTTTGAAAGCTCCTTGGGATTGGAGATTGCTAAGGAGGCTAAAGGTACCACCTATAAATAGCTAGAACAAGCCTACGACACGATGCAAGCAACAGTTTTCCGTCAGCGACATCGCATTTTGCCTCAAAGATATCAGTACATATGGATACATTCAAATGGGATAGGGTTCATACATTTTTAAAAATGACAAGAAAATTGACTTTGAAAATTCAGTTTTACTGCCCTGAAATTACTTTGGGTGCATTTAATACAAAAGACGTACGCACAAAATATCACGAGAAAGGAGAACAGATACGGAAATAGCAAGACGAAGCCACGCATCCACTCGGACCGTATAATATTAATATGTTTAATGGGGTCAGTCTAAGGTTTACGACTGCAGTGGCCAGTGAACTCTACTAGCAATATCAAAATATCAAACACTGTCCGTCGTCATGTTTTTTTGGGACTGCACTTTTATTGCGTCACTATTGTATTGAGAGAGATTTCCCTTGATACCCTGAACAAGATCTAACCACGCGCAAGATATAAACTGTCCGAATAGCACAGCCTGGTCACAATTGTACCATCGTAATATGATTTTGGTATCCTCTTCTCCACTTCAGTGTAGTATATTGTCTTTGTTGTAAGGTTGGCCCTTTGTGCTTGGACAGAGTTGGCTGAATTTCAGAATGTCTTTTACAGTCGAAGTAATAAAAGTAAATGAAATGGAATAAGATAAAATATATGGTCGTTATAATTGCCCTTGGGGTTATCCCATAAACCTACGCCACACCCCTCACCCATATTTCCTTCCAAATGATATTTCTATTTATTTTCTCCTGGTACAGCAAGTGTAACGTTCTTCATTTATTTCTTCATTAAACTTCGCCATTTACAAAATGGAGACGGGGGGGGCACCCATCAACTCTGCTGGTTGTCTCTCCGCTACATTTAAAATACAGAAGTACATGACGGGAAATGTTCAGTTGTGACTAAAATATGGCTCTAAAATTATAACTTGCTGGGCTTGACTTCCACACTGGCCTAGACACAATGGAATCGGGTTAGGACATGCCATAGCTAGATCGGCACATCTTCAGGCCGTCACGCACTCATATGTAGGCCAAATCAGGTGAAATTTGAGAAGAGGATATCTTGTTCATATCATATCAAGACAAAATTGAGTCATTATTGAGATATCTATTTTCCGCCCCCCTCCCCCACCTGCCCCTAACTATATAAGTTATACACCTCATCCCCAGAGCACGTTCTGACACGGATCAGGTAACCACCATATAATAACCTCGTCCCCAGAGCGCGTGTATCAGGTATTGTATGTAACTCGGCGAACGGTCGACTGTAGAAATTAATGTCACACCTGACCGCACGGCCAAGGCCTGGGTCGGCGGAGGGCAGTTAATACCGCTGGAGAGGAGTCGTATTTGGTGAGAGGGTCAGGTGCAGCCGGGCTGGTAGGGGAAGTGGCCCACGTCGTGATCTAGCCGTGCAAGGCCACAGCAAATCAATTGCATGGATGACACCCTCTAAAATGCGAGAAAAAGGCAAGATTTTGAGGTCTCGTCAGTTTTTTTACGCTTGAACAGTAATTGCCTGTCTCCAGTGTTTAACGTTAACGACATTTTGTACATCTTTTTAGTGCTCTGTGTTTTCATCTTTTGCCTCCACCTAGAATTCTTCATTACCCCCACACACCTGCTTGGAGTCTACTAGTTGTGTAGTTTTCGTCAGTGTGCAACATTGCAAAGTTCAATTCCAGTTTATAGAAGAAGGAAACAAGTTCAACGGATATTTATGATTTTTAAAAACAAACACGGTTTTGTTTGTGAAATGTCCCCTTTACATTGGCCGACACGGAATTGAAATAACAAATGAAATGTAACGCCGCACGACAAACGCACCCCGTCCCAGACGACCTCCTATCTGGCCGCCACCCGTTGAGGACACTCGGGGTCACATCGGGTCAACGCCAGTCCAGATGGAGCCGACCTGGTCGCCATGGCAACAGAGGACAGCTGATGCAGGGGGCATGACCGCAGCTTGGTGCCTTTGATGTAGGTCACATCCATCCATCAGGACTGTTGACTATGCGCCATGTGCACTATAACTACAAAGGTTTTGAAGTGGTTATATGGTGAGCGACTACTCTGGTGAGTTGAACTGTCTACCTCGTCTGATATCAAAGTAGAATGCTACACACATAGTTTCTTCTTGGTGGTTCTCTCTCAAAAAAAATGTAACACTAAAACTGAGCAGTGTATCCTACATTTGCTTGCAGACTGAAAAGCACAGACTTTAAAAGTAGAAATTGGCCAATAGACAGCTAACATGCTTGGGGAATTTGTCCGATAAAGGAGTACAGTTTATAATGCTGGACCAACTCTCCTGGTATGTTAACTGTCTGTTTAGCCAATTTCTACTCTTTCCAGTCGCTGTTGAAGCTTGGTAGAGAATACACAACACTGTCTGCGTTTCGGAATGTAGCCGGCATCCCAAACCAAAATCTCTTAGCTTGATAAGAATCTTTTGTATCTGAAGTGCGATCTGCACCTAGATTATCTGTTCATCTGCTGTTTGTCCGAAACCTCTGACCTGTACGTACATTTCTGGACAGACTTGTTGATTGTTTCCAGTCTTTCAAAATGTAAACATATTGAGTGCTTGCATGTACGGTGTTTCGGTCTTTTTGAAATCGTACCCTGATAAAGAACTAAAGCAGGAATTGTCATTGTGAGCGCAAAAGCGCTGAAGTATCAGCTACTTTTGTACTCTCTAAGCAGAGGTGTAAGCTCCTACTTTTCATATTCTGGAAGTGCTTCTAGGCGATTTAATTCTTTGTAGTGCTGGTATCTTTTCTTACGCCAGCTAAACTTCGGGTGGCAAATGGATACTGTCCTGCCAATTTGATAGCCTGGGTACCATCCTATTTGTACGCTGGGGCCCCGGCATACAAATAGGATGTTACCCAGTGAGGCTGTCTCGCAATTTGATACTGACGTGCAGCCTACAAAACATCTGCTTGGAGATTACCAGTTCTGGCCTTGCGCGATAATTTCTAAGAGCAAATTATTTCACTGGCAGCGTCACATACATGCAAGAATATGTCATCCTGGTTTGCTCACCAACAGCGGGTCAGCTAGTTGTTTCCTGTATACACATATATAGTTCCCATACACCTGAGGGTCTGTATACAGTCCGTGTCACAGGAAATACACAACGATTGATGTTGCCGCCTAATGGAGGGAAGTTCTTTAGAACTTGGAATTGGTTTTTATTTCTGGGCGAAAGATCAGAGGGGTTTTGTGACGTAACACCCGCATGGACAAACACAAACCCCGGGCACACCTGTCTGGGCGTGCTGGGCCGGAGACGCGCCGGGGTGGAATCTAAATTATATACCGCACGGACCACTGCACACGGGTCTGTGGGCTCTGCGGCTCACGAAAAACAATGTAGTGCGGGCAAGGCAGATTTTATTGTAAGGATAGAAGAAATAAATTGAATAGGATAGAATGCAGGAAAGGGAGAAAGAAGCAAGAAAAAGGGAGGAAGAAGGAAAGAAAGTGCAAGAACTTTCGGAAATAAGAGAAAGAATGGAAAAGAGACAAAAAGAATGAGGAAAAAGAAAGAGGGAAAGAAAGTAGGAGAAAGAAAGTAGGAGAAAGAAGAAAAGAAAAGAAAGAACAAGAAAAGATCAATCTTTTTTCTTTCAGACAATGAACAAACGTTAAGATAAGCGACAGTGCCCGCCCACACTTGCACACCTGTAACAATTTGTCCAAAACTAAGAAGTCAGTTTGAAAGAGATTGGAAGTGCGATGAAACTGGTACATGTCCTGTCAAAGCCTTTATTTGTTTTTGTTTTTTACTTTGTTCAAAATCCAAGAATTTTTTTTCAAAAATCAAAGTTTTCTTGTGTTCTCTCTCTCTTCTTTTTACAGCATTTGTAAATTCTTCTTTTTAAACTTATTTTTCAAGGGGGAGGGGTATTCTTTCTTGGTGTATTTCCAATAGAATTAAAGATGGAGTGGCCTTTAAAGGCCCGAGACAGAAGTTCGGGGGAGAGGTCAGAACCTTAGCGGCGCGTAGCGGGGAGGGCCTTTGCGGGTCGGGTTGATGCTGGCGCCTGGGGCGGCGGTGGTCTCGCTTCACTACGAGTCTATCTCTAAAACAATTATCGTGAGATTCAACTAGCCTCTACCAGGCTTCAGAGGTGGCTGTAAAGAGTAGAAATAGGCCAAATAGACAGATAACATGCTAGGGTAGTTGGGCAATTTCGTGACCTTTCATGTAACGATACTTTCATATTGGCCACAGGTCGTCGTAGGATTTTTAAGGATAAGACAGCCCTTTCGGTAACAAGACAGCTGAAATTCGCACACTGCACATTCACGGCTACATATATATATATATATACCCGGTATATACAACGAAGGTGGCTGCTCCATAAAACAACTAAAATGGAACCATACTACTTGTATCTTCTACTTGTTTCTGTCTACTGAAAGTTGCAAGATTCCGAGTCCCATACTTCTTAATACATAAATGCTTGAGACGTTCTATTTTCTTGTCAGCTGAAGACGTGATTTGAGTACTAGACAAAATTTATTTCTTTCCGTTAGAACTTTTTCGAGGCAACTCGTAAAGTTCTTTCAACAAATCTTTCGGAAAAAGTTATTCCTTGGCCGAATTATTGAAGGCGCACTTGGCAGAACTTATTTCTTTATGTCTGCGAAAATTTGCCCCATGATGAAGTCAGGCGGAATTGACAGGTTACCATGGTGCCTACAACCGAAGGAAAGCAGCTCTAGTTCGACAATGGTCGTGACATGTAGCACCGCCCGCCGTCAGACGGACAAAGGCGTACAAACGCTCCTGATTGTGGCAACAAAAGGCGCCAATCTGGCCACTCAGTTACGGAAGGACCCAAATTGCAGGTTTTCGCTGGGATAAGTGCCGGGCCCACACGGCGACAAACGCATGCTTCATCGGCTTCTAGTGCTTCGTCTGCAGGCTAATTTTCTTGTATCTCTCCCATTGTCGTCCCTGAGTCCTAGCCAAGGCAAAATGTGCCGCGTAATTTGCCTCATTGTGAAGGGTCTTCACACTAAGCACCGTCCCGTAGCTCGGAGAGAAGCGCACAAAGGCGCTTCTGAAAAGGTCGGTTTTCAAATGGGTTTTCGGCAAATTTGGCAATTTTCTAAGGCGGTAATATTGAGACATGAAGCGGGTCGGAGATTGAGAGTGAAAGGTTCCACCTGGCATGCAGAGTTCAGTAGCCTCTAACCGTGGCTTCGGAGATGGCTGGAAAGAGTACAATACTAGAAATTGAACAAGTAGACAGTTCATCGACCGCTAAAGGAGTAGAGTTGTTTTAGCGGACCAGCTCCGCTGGCATGTTATCTATCATCTATCTACGTGGCGAATTTCTACTTTTTCCAGCCGCCTTTGAAGACTTCAGGGCGGGAAAGTAGAGACATCTCTCACCACTCAGTGGTACGTTTGGCGTCACTAGCGCTCCCGGGAAACGGGTCAGCAGAGTTCGCATAAACCTAGACTCTGGAAAACTTTACGGGACACAACTGGGGACCAGACCAAGTCCTAACGTCGTGCCTTCGTGCATACATGGGAAGCAACACAATCGCCTAGCCAAATATATCTTTCTAATGTGTCATTTTCTCATAACTTCCTACAATAAACCTATACTCAGAAAACTTCGCAACTGGACACCAGGCAGGGTTTAAAGACCCGTCAGCGACATTACAATATTGCCTCACAGATATCAGCAAGTGTCAGCATGCTATGGCCGGGCTAATTCAACTTTATATAGCACAAAAAAAAAATGACCAGAAAATTTACGTTGGAACTTCAGTTTTACTGCCCTGAAAATGAAATCTCTCAGGCTGAACTTTCCACGGCCTAGACACGCCTAGTGCACCGTTACGAAGGCAAGGCAGTAGCGGCGTGAATCTGGATATTAACCGCACCAACACAAGGCACAACTCGGCCCAACAAAGCGCCCAGTAGAGGGTGAGAGGTGATATTTCACCGTGTCTAAATCTATCAGTGTGAACTGGGCTTTCTGCCAAACATGGAAATATGGGAATCATTGGCAACTCTATCTTGGAAGGGCTGCTCCATTTATGAAGTTGAAGGCAGTGGGCTAACAATAGCACCGCAATTCTCCTTTGCATAGCGAACTTTTACATTATGTGTATGTTATTCTTCTTTCTCTTGTCTCTGTCAGTCGTAGCCTCTACCAGGCTTCAGAGGCGATTGGAAAGAGTAGAAATTAGTCACATATGTCAGGGGAGTTTTAGCATATACATTTTGTACCATGTCCTGTCTTAACAAAATTGTATGTTCTTTCACGATAACAGCAGGAACTTTTATACCGATCACACCATTTCCTGTCATTTTGCATTGTAGATATTAAGTGTTTAAGTACTTGCAGCTGTGTTATTATATCATTACATAACTTCATACTTTATGTCCATTTGCAATGAAAGATTGTCAACATTAACAATCCTTAGGGAACTTTCTGTTCATCAGAAGTTGATTAAGATGACATCTAGACCTTGAAAGTAGCTGACATTTCAAGGATAAGTGAATACCATGAAATAAACATAGTAGAAAAAACATGATTTTTTAAATAAAAAAGGGAGACGTTATTTCCCATGATACCACTGTTATTACTTTTGTTTCATTAATTTCTGTCATTTTAAGTGCTTTGCCTCATTAATTTTACAAGTTGGCACAAATTAATATATTTGTGTTTTGATGTGCATTATATTACATCTCATAATGGATTTGATTAACATTTACTTCCTGCTTTGTAAATTTCCTACTCTAATGTTTGCCTGGAGCAAAATATGTCTGTGTTTTATGGGTTTGGGGTTACAATTACCTTTATTGGTTTAAGTGCATTGTATGTTGGTTTGTAATCATTTCAGTGATTTTGTGAGCTTTCTGAAGAAACATTTCACAGTAGACAGGTGGTCACTTTTCACTCATGATTCTTGGGTCAGTGAAAACAATCTAAGGAACTAAAGTAGCCACAATGGCCAGGTGGTCCTTAGTGCAGAGGGGGGCACTAAATTGTTGCACAGGGTATATATGTAGGTTCAACTGTGCCATTGTAGATTTTAAAGGGTGACTCAACAGCAGAAGCAAGTTTTCTAGTTCTGTAGATACATTTTTTCTGAATCTCAAATACTGATTGTTTGGGCAACTTGACATTGTGGTTGGACTAAGCAATAGTAACATTATTTGGCAACAATATTTCAATACCCTAAAGTACCCACCAGTTCAATTACAGCCAGATGAAACATTATTTTGCAAGCAACCATTGCAAACTTCAAAGTGGTTGAAGTTATTATGTAAATGAAAGAAATCTTGGGTTGATCTTGAACATTACTTTTGCAATACAATGTATATTTCTTGGGTATCAGCAAGGTAAGTTAACATTATCGAACTACATGTACAGAACTACGTTTGGTTGAGTGAACACTCCACCTGCTGACAATGTTTACCAACAACATTCCAGCACTACTCTCCGGATTGAGTCAGCAACAGTGAATGCAGGCGGCTCACAATGGACGGTAAATTCATTACATTAAAGACACAACAAAGGAAGGGCTTGAAATATCCTGCATGATACCTGACATGCCAACAATTTAGGTCTCCACATACAGGTGACACATGTACAGTGTAACGGAAATGCCAATGGCTTTTGAAGTACAAAAATGTAGGAAATATTCTTTCATTCAGATAGTACAGGCTGCTACAAATTTCTTTAAGTCTAAGTTGCTGACTCTCCAGGCAGAGGTTTAGACTCGGGCTTATTTTTGACGTGTTTTTATTAGACATTACTGATCATTGATTATTTTGCCAGCCGAAGTTTGAAAAAAAAATCCCAGTAGAAAAAGAAAGCATGATCAACTTCAAGTAACCCCAAGCCGAAACCTCTGCTTGGAGAGTTAACATTTGTGATGTGTTTCACTTTTGTGGTATTTCAGAATTTCATACTGTTCCAAGAATTGTATTGTGAAAAGCCCTATTAGCAAAGGCTTTGAGGAGATAACGAAATTATTCCTGAAACCTACCAGCATGAAAAGGTTCTACAAAAAAAGACAGTTACGAGTTTGTCTGGGAATGGTGTAAGAATTCCCGCTTGGTGGATATTATTATTCTGAAGACCTTCCGTCCCAGACGAAAGCGTTTGATCAAATCAGGGTCTGAGAATTTGCCCCAAAACAAATGAGTGGCTGACATCAAAGGCTTGGTGGGCGTCTGGGGTTACATAAATTTTCTGCCCACTTGATACGTCTTGTAAAAATCCGTTTAGGTGGTTTCATGGCACCTGACATTGTAGAGAGTCCGCTTGCCTTTTTCTGTGAGGCATGAAGCGACCTATTTTGGTTGTTCACCGCTATTCATAGCCAGTCGAGTGCTCAAGTTCAACATGAAGCGTTGTTGATAAATTTGGAACACTCCAATAAACTTTGTGCCCAAAACCTTTTGACCCTCCTGGCACTAAAAAAGTTGTGTCATCTTCTCTTTGATACTTTTGCAACCCCTTCGGTGCTGCTATTGAAAAAAGTTGTATTTTTTGCCCATGTCAAACAATATTTTAGTGACTTTTCAAATAACATCAAAGATATGAAAAAAAAAAGAAATATAAAATATCCAAATATTTGTATTCACAACAAATAGACCATGTCATTTACATGTACTGCAGTAGATTTTGTAATGTTATTCAGACTGAGGTAACATGAAGCCGCTCAGAAAATTAGTTTCTTATCTTTCCAATCTTTGTGAATCTCAAAGCAGCACTCCCCCCTAAACACCAAAGTCACTATTTTTAACATCAACCCTCAAGTCAACACACAAGGCCACTCTGACATACCACTCTTTCTTTAGACGGGAAATAATTAGCCAACCTGACAAGTAATTAGGAAATGAGATCAATAACGTTGGCAGGTTGGGGGACAGTAGTGGGTCGGTTAGTGGCTAGGCATGCATGGAAACGTGACTAAACATGTACTTGTCAACCACCACACATGTCAAACATGGGAAAACTCTAACCACTTCCTGAGGTTTGAAATACTTGGAGGTAACTCGGGTTTCAAGGAGGGTGCATGTCTCAAGGGCACGGCACACACTTGTTGGAATCCTGTCACGGAAGGATATTAGACGCAGGTTTAGGAACTACACATGGTTTGCACTTATTTCCTGTCATGCAAAAACTCAGGACTCAGTCAAAAGACCAAGTTAGCAACAGGTGACTGGTCATAGCAGCATTGAGAGTGTAATACATTTTCCTACTACCCATTGAGTCTTCATTTTACTACTACTCCTTGAGTCAAGGCATACATTTGTATATTAAAGGTTACATTATTCCTACATTATTCCAGAGAGGCAGCTCTTTGCAGGAGAATGCTTGGGAGTTGTTTTGTTATAAAGTACATGTATGGGGATGGGGATATTGTTTTTGGTCTATCTGGAGAAAATGAAGGTATTGCTTTTGGTCTACGCGCACGCGCGTGTGTATCATATGTCTTTCAACATAACTTTTAAGTTATGATTGTGATGATATTGGATAGGTCTTAGGAAGACAAAGATCACGGGTCAAATGTGGTCCTCCCGGTGGCTGATCTTGGTACTGCAGCAGAACTTATGTTTTTTTTAAATCTTTTGTTCTAGTTTTTGGCTTCTCTATTTGTGTCTATGTGCATTCTCTGACAGGTCTGTAGACTATATACATGTAGTATCTGTAGACACCTGCTGCATTGTAGCCATACAATGCACATTCTCAGGGTTGCTGTTTTTGCCTGTAGAACAGGAGTGGAAGGATCGCAAAGCACTCTGGGTAAGGGGATGAAGTCTGCCATCTCTGATTGCCTGCCTTGCTTGAACAGTGTTACCACTGTTTAAAACCCCCTACTCCCTACTAGGGCCTACTAGTCAAGGAAATATGTGGAATAGCCCACTGAACACACAACTAAATCTGTTCAGCAATTATGCTGGACGGCAAATGCTCACTCAAAATGTGCATAAAGTGCACTGCAGCGTAACCTTGTCTTTATAAGCTTTGTCTGGAGCGAGGTGTGCAGAGAAGCGAGAAAGATTGGCTGGCCGGCCAAAGGACAACGCTATGTACATTTTGAGCAGTTACTTTCTGGTTCCACGGAGACCGCTAAAACATCAGGTCGTGACCTTTCTGTCATTTCATGAATTTTCGTCATCCTGTAACGACTAGAGTGGAAGCTATGAGTATGACGGTAATCTTCTTTCTCGTGAGGCCGTGGTGATTGCTACATTGGTAGGGATGAGGAGATTGGTGTGTATACAGGTGAGATGGTCCTTAATGATGATGGGCACACATTTGCTTTTAACGTCTCCTGCCCCCATAATGAACAAGTTTCAACTCGGTGATCGTCGGGAAATTGTAAGGGATGAATTTGTGGGTTGTTTGATTGAGAAATGGGGTAAAGGGAGGAAATTTTGGATGGAGTGTACTGTGTCAATGGCATTCAGAGCAGCCTGGAAAGAGGGTCTGCATGCGTTTTTCCATGAGGCATAGCGAGCCATTCTAATTCCCCATTAATCACAGAGGACCGCCTTTAATTCAAGACCTTAGTCTTTGTGAAGCATAACAGGTTGCTTTAATTCCATTTAGCATGTTAGTTGTCATCCTGAATTCATCACTGTCTAAGTTTATCATTAGCATTGCCGGGATACCCCATGCAGACCCTCTGGAAACATGATCTGAATCCTACCCAACTGCTGTCCACCCTGGTCATTTTAACAGACTACCTGGTAACAAGGTAACAGTATTTAGTATATATGCACACATATATCAATATTGGGTCACAATGTATTTGTCATCTTTGTTTTAGGTTACTTTGGAAGTACTGGAAGTTGAGTTTTATGGCATTAAAAAACACAAGAGTAAATGACAAAGTTATGAGATGGCATACCCTAAGGACTGAAAAATGGAAGCAGGAAATCTCTAAACCACAGTAAATGTATACATAGCTGGAGGCGGGAGCAGGTGTGTGTAAATATGCTGTATTGGCTGGGTGATTGTCAGTTTGGAATCATTACTACCAGCCCCCCTCCCTCCAACTACACATCTCTTTATTTCCCTGGAGACAAACAACAGTACACCCTACAGGCACTTCATGCTTCACTTCAGTTTAGTTTCACTTTGTTTTATATCAGCAGGTACCTACGCAGGTTAGTCACCTTTTCCAATGAACTTTCACTCGTCAAAATAAATGATGACACAGTCTGTACTGACCTCAAAGCTTTTTTTATCTATTACCTTCTCCCTGCTGCCTAAATGTGGTACCAAATGGCTGCCTTAGCAGGAGGAAGGTTAAAGATCACTCTTTTCCCATCATTTTCAATACCAGCCAGCAGACATTCCAAAAAGGAAGGAGTTTTAATAGGAGTACAGTACTTTTTTTTTTACTAGTTTGAATACGTGTTCCATTATTGATAGCTTGCAAACTTTTAAAACCATTTCTAGAAAGGATCATTGTGACTTTTCAATGTGGTGTTGTACTTTTACATGAGAAATGAGAAAGGCAAGGATACAGACAAACAACACAGGATTTCCTTTCTTTTAATGTCATAGACTATAACTGTTAGACCCAACAAAACCTACTCTTCTTTTCCTTTTCGACATAATACCTCAAGAATCCTTGTAAAAAGAGACCCTGGATTAAGCATGAAAACTTGCAACTTCCATCACATATCCACTACATTGTACGCACACCTTGATGTACAAATACAAGTAAGTAGTACATGCAAAAAGGTAGTCATAGTAGTGAACTCTTATAAAGAAAAAATATGAAAAGAATCTTCAGAAAAATGACATCAAAGATCTTCAAAGGATGTTCTGAACTCCTTTGATGCAAAAGTGTAAAACTCTTGTATGTCCATGGAAGGCATAGTTATATTTATAACTAGACTATTTCCTTTAGAATTTGGAAAAACAACAATCTATTGGCCCCATTACATTATACATGCAATGCCCCCTTGTTTTGATTGTCTAGGCTTTTTGTAATGAAATCTATACTTTGCTATGAATAGTCAAGTACAGCCTTGGTCACACACCCACGTTGCTTTTTCATCTTTTTTTTTTCATCTTCTTGTTGACACCTGGTCCAGTACTGTAGCTTCTTTCCTTAGACAAGTAATTACCTTCGCCAAGAAGGTTATGTTTTCAGTAGCGTTTGTCTGTGTGTGTGTGGGTGTGTGTGTTTGTGTGTGTGTGGTTTAGCAAGATAACTCGAGAAGCAGTGGATGGATTGGAATGAAACTTGGTAGGTCGGTAGGTCTTCATGAGACCTAGAAATGATTAGATTTTGGGCCCCCTGGCGGCTTTCCTAGGTACTGCAGCTGAACTTCCGGTTTTGATATCTCATGTTCTGGACATGCTAGGGTCATGAATTTTGGATGGTAGATAGCTCTTGGGGTAGGGAAGAAGTGACATGAGTTTGGGTCCCCTAGCGCCTTGTTCTGGAACTGC
>NW_017803379.1:190151-211669 GCF_001625305.1 Branchiostoma belcheri | reverse complement strand
TGTACAAATACAAGTAAGTAGTACATGCAAAAAGGTAGTCATAGTAGTGAACTCTTATAAAGAAAAAATATGAAAAGAATCTTCAGAAAAATGACATCAAAGATCTTCAAAGGATGTTCTGAACTCCTTTGATGCAAAAGTGTAAAACTCTTGTATGTCCATGGAAGGCATAGTTATATTTATAACTAGACTATTTCCTTTAGAATTTGGAAAAACAACAATCTATTGGCCCCATTACATTATACATGCAATGCCCCCTTGTTTTGATTGTCTAGGCTTTTTGTAATGAAATCTATACTTTGCTATGAATAGTCAAGTACAGCCTTGGTCACACCACCACGTTGCTTTTTCATCTTTTTTTTCATCTTGTTGTTGACACCTGGTCCAGTACTGTAGCTTCTTTCCTTAGACAAGTAATTCTGGATAAAAAAAAGAAGACAAATTTATTTCAAAACTCAAGCAATTAGCTGATTTCACAGTGAAACCTGTACAAGTGACCAGCCCTGAATAAGGACCAACAGTTACTATCCAATGTGACCACTTTTGACCCCATTGATGCAAGCATTAAGAATTCTGTCTGTAGTGACCACCTGTCCACATCAACCAGATTTTATTGGTCCCCTGAGTGGTCGTCTTGGGCCGCTTTGACTGTACTCACTTCACTTAATTCATAATCATATCCTATAATTTTGTTTATTAATTCAATTCAAATACACAACAGTGCCATACATAAGTCTGAAGTTATTTGGCATCTTGCCCCCTTCCCTCTTTTCCCTAAACTGTAATGGCTCTTGAACAATGTTTTCAAACACATTACAGACATTCTTTCCAGCCAGTGTTGAAACTACATTATGTTGTATGTACACTTTGGCAGATGCCTTGTGTTTTAGCCTCTGCCAGACTTCAGAAGTTGCTGGAAAGAGCAGAAATTGGCTAAATAGGTAGCATGCGCATGCCAGGGGAGTTGGTCTGCTAAAGGAGTAAAGTTTGTTTGGCATGTTTGGTCAATTTCTACTTTTTCCAGCCATTTTTGAAGCCTGGCAGGGGCTTTAGTCTTGTAGAATTGCTGTGTTGCCATGCATGGTACATTCAAACCTGTAGAAGTGATCACCTCTACCTAAGGACCAGCTTTAGGTGGGCCCTTGTGTAATTCTTCCCACAGACACAAGTGACCACCTGTCCACATAGACTAGATTTTATTTGTCCCTTGAGTTGCCAGTTTTGACTTTATCTTGTACCAGTGTTGAGCAATAAATTTCATTCATTGCTTCATGTTAGGAAAAGTTTCTTCTTCCTTTTGATATCTTTTATTTATGGCATCATTCCAACATTTTGGCACAAAAACAACTCTCATGATTAGTTTCCGTAAATGTCCCGAGGCAATTACACACGCTCTCCCTCGTTGTTTTCCAATTTCCACAATTTAATTTTGAAGAAAGCGACGGGAACACATGCCTAGCTATTGCTTACACAACCACAGACTAATTTCACTTTCCCAATACGTACATTATGTAGTCTCAGAATGAGTCTGCATGCTCAGCAATGCTCAACCAATTAGGCCACACTAATTTGATTTGTTGGTACTTGGGTATTTTAAAAACTCTACATAAGAACCACCTGGCCAATGTGACCACCTGTCCACATAGACCAGATTTTCAATGTCAAAGTCTGAAGGGAAAGTCTGTACCTGGTAAACATTGTACATAGGGTCATGGATTGACTAAATAGTATATTAAATCAGATCATATACGTGTAGTTTTCCTCCAAGTGACGACAGAACATTAACGTTACAGGTGGTTGTATGAAGTCTCCCAAGTAACTGTATAAACTTACCATATGGGCCTCACAGATGTCTGTGGGTGTAGGAACAATCTCTATAATCAAACGTCTGAATCTTTCTTTGAAACACGACTCTTTAACCAAACATGCAGTTAAACCTCACAGCAGGATGCCCAGGCTTTGGTGGAAAAATTTTGTTTAGAAAATGTAGCGTCTCCTTAGATCCCTCCTTGAATTCACAAAGGCCACTTACAAGAACTCTCTGATCTCTGGTAATAAGAGAATCAATCAGGATGGATTATCCTGGATTACGGAGTAACAGCTAGATTTTACTTAATCCTTTTGGGTCACTGATATTTCAGATACACAGCAATGTGAGATCCAGCCTGTAGGTAACACAACACTGTGGGATTGGGTCTAAAGCCTCCGTACTTCTAAACACTGTTCTGCACCTGGTAGGTGGAATCCCTTGTTCTATACTAGTAGTATGTGCTTCTTTACTTGTATCCATCTATATCTCTGAATTGATAAACTTTGTTATATACATTGTAAGAATGGTAGATCTAGAACACTGAGGAACTGAGTGGATTGAACAGTTACATGCTGGAGAATTTGTGGACAACATAACTCGTTGTGGACAACATAAGTGAAGGTTAACACCATTAAACATAACTTATTCACATTAAGATTCATTTGCATAATTTATGCAAGGAGAAAATGTTATAATAGCTTTGCTAAGATAGCACTGTCATTGGATGGAGAAAATGATCAACTGATTAAAACATAATTTTGGAGAAGGTATGAGATTGTGGAACTCTAGTTGAACAAGTTTCTGCTGCCATCCTGCTCATTTTAAAACCTTATGCTCCACCATTAAACCCAATATAACATGCTATCAAAGAAAAGTTCTGTAGGTTAGAATATGTACAAGCCTGAGGCAGGGCATGAAGGATATGGTACCATACAGGGCAATAGAACCCCGTTTCTGACAGTAGGGAGGTCACAAGTGCCATGTAAAGGTAATGTTGGTTTGATTCAATAATGAAGACAGATCTCTTTTCCCCTGCCCAGGGGAGTCGTGGGGTTTACGATATTGTGAATGATGAGCCTCTGGATCTGACATAAAACGTGCAATCTACGTGCGCGGCGCAATTTCAGCCCGTCTCGAGGCCTGGACGGCGTGGGCAAGGCAGTTCCTCGGAGAACATCATAAAAGGTAATGAATTTTTTCTTCTGAAAAACAATAAAGTTCACTATTGTGTCAATTATACATATTAACTATATCTAACATCACTTATATCCTTTTCAGTTTAAATAAATCTGGATGAATCCTAGGAAGTTGGAACTTTTAGGAAATCTGTGAAATTGATATACACAGTCACCCAAAATGATTTGACAGAAATACAGACACTTTCCTATTATTAATTAACTTGGATACTATAATCATATTGAATACAGTAACATGTAGAAGCCATGTCCTCAACTTCTGGTGCTTGGTGAGGGACACACCTCGAGCATGTTATTAAGAACCCAAGTTGTCTTATTGAAAAGAGTACTAGGGGTCCATCTACATGTAGGTACGAGTGGATCAAACCTTATAGTCTGGTCTTATGCAGCTTGTTAGACTGTGTTACACCTAAAGGTGTTTTACTGGTTATACGCAACAAAAAAATCTTTACAATCCCTATTATTCCTAAAGTAACAAGCTCATATACATGTATATATGCGTTTATGCCTTTCAAACACGTATTTTATGGTGGCCCTGAAATTTAAAGGATGACTTTCAAAAACTGAATTGACCAGTTTAATGTCATCAAGACGCCTTGGCCAAATGGAAGGAGACAAGCTATGTAATACTTTTATTCACACAAAGCCTTCTGACAATTACCATGTTGTCCTCCCCGCCACCGGCCTAAGGATACAGGGAGATGAGTTTATTCTAGAGTTGACCCTCGGACCTTTTCTTATCTCATTCGACTTTACAAGCAATCTCGGGATAAGCGGGTATGTCTTCAGCACCAGCAGGAGTCAGAGGGCAAAGACATAAAAGTTAAGATTGCCGGGAGGCTTATTGGTGTCTGAGCCATCTTGGCGCTTTTTTTACGGCCACAATGCATGAAGCATCTAGTATATGTGTTTTAAAGGACCACAAGTGCAAGTTTAAATTTTTTATTTTTCAAATGTACAAATGGTGGCAGTCCTTTTTTTCATCAATAATTTACAATGGAGTACAAGTTACAGCAGTTGTAAAATAAAAACAGAATGCCATGCATTGCGTTCTATTCTTGTACACATTTCCTTCATCCCCGGTGCCCTTCTCAATTTGCTTGGGAATTACAAATAATCTGGGTTGATGACTTTTATAAGGGAAGAAGTCAGAGGGCAAAGTCGTAAACCTTAAGATTGTTGGGAGGCTTATTGCTTTCTTTGCCAAATAATCTTGGTTCGCTTTTTACTGCCAAAGTGCATAAAGGAATCCTGTTACAGCTTAGTATGTATTGGTTCTTGGGGAAAAACCTTATGGTCTTCATAGTACACTCGGGTCTTTACGACGCAAGTTGTGCATTCCAGCAATATGGTGTTCATAAAAGAAACGTTACTTATAGAGAACTAGTTTACTCTGCTAGTACTCATCCAGTTTTATGACCTTTGACTCAAGATGGTCAATTAAGGTACATGTAGAGCCAGGAGTTAAAAATTGCATAATGGTTTTTAATATGTTTAAAAGCACTCTGAAGGAACACTTTCCAATGGGTGACATGGCGATTGTAGACACAAAACCCAGTACAATCAATCAAGTTTGTTACACAAGAGTAAGGAATACAATATATGGCAAGTTGGTAAACAGTACTATGTAGTTAACAAGTCTAATATCTACAAGCACTTTACACTGTTAATATATTCAGGAAAGGAGTCAACATTACATACCAGTTAAGTTAGGGAGAGTATGATATTATAAGAATTGAATGCACAGGAGACATTGCAATACATTACAAGAAATGTCCAACTACTCTATGGAGGAATTTACATGAATAGTTTGTTGCACATGTAGTTAGCCATTTCCTCTGCCAGTTTTTAGGTCTGCACCTTTGGGTTTTGTTGATTGTCCTTAATAACAACATGTACACTTCAGTCTTGAACCTGCCTGTCCCTGGCCTTGGGCAGTCCTACTGGAATGGAGGAATTCAAAACCACATCAGTCCTGGTTCTAATAGAGTACCACTAATTACAGATTTGTGATAAACCTGGCTGACCTCTGGATCAAGGTCATGGTCAACATGGCTGCCAGACATGACTGATGTGTCATACAGACTGAGTCATGTCTGTTAACAATCATACACAGAGAGACAACCATGCCTGGAGTAAAGATTGATCTTTGAAAGTACATGTACATGATTAACTTGAACTGAAAGGTTTCTCAAAACCACATAAAACTACAACACACATGTTGAACATCTTTTGAATGTTAAGCCTTAAAGTTATCACCTGACACATTGAGGACCAACGTGAGAAAAGATGCAAAAGTTGTCCAACATACAATCTTAGGGTATCCCACTGAATTATGAAAGTTGACTTAACCGTTAATAGTTTACTTTATTTTACTTTAAAGCTGATGTTAATGTTATTGCTATACAAACAAACCAATTCAAACTAATGTACAGTCATACCTGTGCATTCAAGTGATTACCTCTGCATAAATACCACCTGGTCAAACTTTTTGGTGGTCCAGTGAGTTAGATGATTTTTCCCATTTCCCACAAGCATTAAAAGTCATGTCTGTAGTAACCACCTGTCCACATAGACTAGATTTCATCAGTCCCCTGAGTGGTCTTCTTGGTCAATTTTGACTGTATATCAATACATCAATACTAACTTAGTGCTTGAATCAGGTTGTAACTACATAGCTTTTTGACAAGTGGGTTCCCCATGCTGACTTCATCAGGGCTAACATCTCATTTCCTCCTGGGGTAGACACAACTAGGGCAGGTCAGGGAGAGATTGGATTACTTGATATGTGATTAAATAGTTTTGACGTTTCTCCCTGTTTGTTGCCTGTATCATTACCCCTTCCCTGATAACACCACTGCCCTCCATGCATACATGTACAAGGGCAACACTGCCATTAGAAACATATCATGCCACAAATGTCACCATAGATGTACTAGGCATTCTTCTTGCTTGACTAATTTTATTTGGTGGTTCTTGGAATGATACTGCAATGGAATGTCAACAAAGTGAAAAATGCCCCTGCAGTTCCAGAACAAGCTGCTAGGGGACCCAAATTTATGTCACTTCTTCCAGAGCACAAGAGCTACATACCTGTACCATCCAAATTTTGTGACCCTAGCATGTCTAGATCATGAGATATGAAAACCAGAAGTTCAGTACCATTACAAGCTGCCAGGGGCCCCAAAATCTAATCATTTTTAGGTCTCATCAAGACCTACTGTCAAGACATTTAGTGCACACAGCTTCAGGGAGTGAATATAAGCAGGTACTAGCATTCCTCTTAGTAGCTTGTTTTCCCCTAGAATTTTTCTTTAAGTGCTCAAGAACCAGGGAACTAAACTTGTGTGGCCTCAGACATTATTCTTGCTTCAACATTATCAGTTCAGCAGAGACTTTCATCATGTCCTAATATACAATGTACTATAACATTGCACTTAATGGTGTCAAACAGTGAAACAAAAGATTACAGTAAAGCCTGCATTAACCCAGTTATTGCTGTAAATCTAAGGACAAATATATTTCAGAGTTTATATATAACTGTGTGACAGTTAGGGTGAAAGCCAAGACACAACTATGACAAACACATGTACATATAACATTGTATTGGCCCTACCGTAATGCATGGAGGTTATCATTGGGGGAAAAGGAATAGAAAGCTGCACCACTTTCTGTTGCCTTTGTCGAAACTAGATCTTAGACTAGTTCATTAAGGTCAATGTGACTAATGAAACTCTCCTGTGACTAGAGTTTGGTTCTAACCCTTAAATGTGCCCAACTGCAGTGCAGTTTTTAAGGGCTTGATATATGGGTACCACCCAGAAAATAAAGGACTCATCTTGGGACTTCTTTCTGTACTGTTTTGAACACCCCACCCAAAGTATGAAGTACTGATGCACATTTGATATAATGGGTTTGTTATGTTGTAATAATTGCATTCATAATAGCAACTGTACCATAGCTATGTTCTACCTCTGTTAGCAGGTGTTATCCATTCACCACCTGCCTACCATCACACCCAAGCCTTCAACTTGACCTGTAGTGAACCCAGCCTTGTAAAAATACACCAGCTCTTCAGACAAACATTTCGTGTGTGGCACTCAATTCAAACCTACATGTACAACATCAGCAGCCCAGACCTTCAGAACTAGCAGACTGGAGCAAATTAGTTTCACTTCCCATTAATCATGACTTTTGTACATTTATAGGCCCAGGAAAAAATGTTGGTAGCAAAACCTGCTGAACCTAGCCTTTTTTTTTCAGTAAATTGGGTGAAATATTTGTCCACAAGCAAACAGGTGGATGGTCCTTGAGACAGCCCTGATGAATTGTTAAACTTTATTTGTTGGATCGTTTTAGCCGGAATATTAAAAAGGACTCATCTTGACGAAAAAAAAGTAGAAAATCCCTACCTACCGACCCTACTTTTTGGGAAGGACTGAAACCGCAAACACAACGTTGATTTTCCTAGGCCTTACTCTCTCAGGCTTTATGTGGGAATTAATCACAAGTCTATCAGCACAACTCCCTTACATCTTACATATGCCACATGGAGAAGTTTTTATGTTCCCTGGCCAAAGTGAGGGAATGAAGATGAATGAACGGCACACAGAAGATCCAGACAGTGAAGAAGGATCCATTAAATGATGTCAAAAGCAGAAAGGAGATGAGTTCTCAGACTGATAATTCTTCATGCACCTTGGGAGACATTAAGGCAGTCTGGAACAAGCGTCATCGCTCACCTTTTTGTAGATGATGTCAAGACATGGTTTCTTTTGGACAGTCATTAATGACTTCTTAGTTCAAGATAAAGGATTTCATCACCCAATTTTCGTATGTAGGTCTGTTCCATTTCCAGTTTCTAGCAATGACCATTTGTTATATGATTCCAGGTGGGCATTTGTAAATTTGCATTTTCAAAAATTCAACAGAAATTGAGGATTTAGACTTATGGGAAGATGTAATCAATCCTCTCTTTCGTCTTTTTGTAAGTTTATTCTTATCCATTTGTTTGTTTGTTTGTTGGAATACAATTAGTTAGGCCACACCAATTTAATCTATAGGTTCTCGGATTTCTTTTTCTGGGAGCCTGGTTTATAATTCAAAGAATGAACAGGAATGAATTTTAGACTTTTACATCAAACCACAGCATTGTTAACATTAGATAGAAAAAGTATGAGCAATTTGGAGTTGATTCAGAACATATTTTTCCCCAAATCAGAAACAAAATGAAGCAGGCAAATCCAAGACCCAATTGAATTATTTGTGGCCATTTACTATTATACAAAATGTAGAGGACCTTGCAAAAGGCACTGTGGTGATAGTCCTTTTGTAAGTTTTTTGGAGAGTATGTCTAACAACAGCCTTGCTATCAGTTTCCCCCTGGGAAGTGTAGAGAGATTATGTGGGATCCAGACAGGGTTTGAAACAATTATGCCATAACATGCTGTAATTTACCATGTCCAACATGGGAGTTCTACTGATAAGGAGGGTAGATAATTAAAAGGAGTAGATGAGAAGCTTGTACAAAACTCAGAAATATGGGCTTTTCTCAAACTTTGGCGCCAAAGATAAGAAAGTCTCAAACATAAATAGAGTGCAAATAATTGTATTTTTTCATTCCAAAAACATCCTTGGTTCATGAACCTGCACTAGCATATATTATGAATAAATTCTCACCACAAGAGCAATATTCATGGCTCTTTCAATCTTTTTTTCCTAGAAAATCTCTATAGTACATAAAATAGTACATGATTTGACCACCGTGAGTTATATGCCCTTGAGGCTGGCACCAAAGTTGTCCTCAAATCCTTTTTTCCAAGAAGAATGACATTAACCAGTGCTTAATGACTTCTGTTACCAAGAAAAACCTCTCCCTCTAGCAAGCTTAAATGGTTTCTTACGTATTTTCCCAATCTTCTTTCAGGAAGTTTCAGGGGTAAAATGCCAGAGGGCTCAAGCCACACAGAGCCACCTGCAAAGAAAGGATTCAATTAACACACAGGAAATATCCACTAACGAACTCCAAATGAGGCCACTCTAAAGTATTTCCTTGTTTCTTAGACATCAGCCACAGGACAACATGAGTATATATTTTGGGCTGGTGTGACAAAAAATATACCAATTCACAAATAGATCCTTTCCCTTTAAGAAGTGACAAATTAACTTAGTATGTAAGACATGAATTTCATTCTGAAGTCAAATGTAACTTTTAAAAAGATTTCTATGCAGTGTAACAGGGTTCTGTCCAGAAAAAAATACCTCTAGGCTCTGGTTGAAAGTTAGTACAGCAAAGTCAATTACAGCATAGAGGGTCCAAATCATATCATGTATACAGGGCCCCTACACTACACTCTAGCTGGCACACTGACCATGCTTCTGTAGTTGGTGCCTTCCACAAAAGAGCAATTAGTACATTTGTCACTGCTCATCTCCCTTTATCTGCGTCTGGATTAAAAGCCGCCAGCCAAGGATCTCCGGATGCAATTACTCGACTGACCCCCGTGCAAAATTGGGAGCTATTTTTGTAAGATGTATAATAACGTGGTCCTCAGAGGTATATAATTTACCACAATTTGTCTTGAAAAGGGCTTATGGCCCTTTCTTGTACAGTACATCTACTAGTCTTGCTCCTTTGAAAACCGTCTGACAAGAAGCCATTATTGGCTCAGATTCATTGTAAAATGTACTGTGAACAGTAGCAGCATGCCAAGCTGTTTGGCACCAAATTTGTATTGGTTATGGGGTTAGGTAGCAGGGAGAGGGTTAATGAAGTAATAGGCACTAGAAGTTGTTAAAGAATGAATATTGATATGCAATTACAGACCACATTGTACTGTTAATCTTGAAATGTTCATGGTGGTTTTATTTTCACTTTTCGTGATGACTAAATTCTCCATTCGCAAATTCATGATGAAGTGTATGTCCAATGTATTGTGTACTACATGAACATGTACAGAGCTATTTCAGCAAAAACTTTCCTCCCTTTCTACTGCAAGATCAATTTGTAGTGAAAATAAATTAGTTTTTAAATATAAAATACCTGATCTATAGAGGAAAGCTGTAACCTAACCAACATTAGAAACTTATTCTTTGACCCAAGGAGCTTTGAAAGGTCCATGTTTGACCAGAGAGACATGAACATGAAGTGACCTTAGCTTCAACTCTAAAGAACATTACTTGACCTTGAGCTTGACTGTGGAGACCTAGAGGACAGGAATGTGGCATCACGACCTTCTGACTACGACCTACAGCAGTTCTTGATCCACTGAGGAAAGAAATATGTGGCTAGGAGATGGGACAATAAACACTTGAGACGATTGAGAATGTTTTAATGATGTTATGGTGGCCACAACAATTTATTTCCTTGGTTCTCTGACATTTCAGCTAATTTAAAGACAAAATAAAACAGAAAACTGGGAAGAAAACTTGAGTATGCTGTATTCCTTCCTAAAAGTAATAGATAATGATGATGATTCCCTCCCTAAAAAACTTGAAATAACTTTACTTTTAGACTGGTGTCCAGTCTATCATGGTTTGGGTGGGCTCCCTTTGTGTGGAAATTGTGCCTGTCACGAGATATTACATTGCACAGTTCAACTACGATCCCCGGTAGGACTTTACCTTATCAGGGTCTCTGTTTTGATTTTTCAGTTCAGCAGGATTATTTTTAAATGCAAGAATGATGTTGCTTAAGCATTTAAGTTGGTGGCCAAAATAATCAAATCCTGAATAACAACATGTGGTGTTCATCACTTTGTGAACTTGCCCTAAAGCTGAAGCCTAGGCAACAGTTTTCAATTTTGGAAGGGACCCTGAAAGCCCAAAGGTGTTGGGTTGAATGATCTCTTTAACCTAACACTACTGTGACAACAGATCTGGCAACAAAAGGAACTGGAAGAAAACTTAGTCACCTGCACTGTAGCTGACCAAGGACATGAAAATCGTGACCATGTCATGAAAATGAGGGTCTGCATGCCCTTTTTCGTTAACCGTTATGGGCTATTTTAATTTACCGTTAATCGTTGCCGGCCCGCTCTAATTCAACGTTAAGCGTTATCAGTATATTCATCGTGAAGCGTTATTGGTCCTTTTAATTCAACGTAAAACGTTATTTGTCATCCTAAATTCAGCGTTAAGCGTTAATGAATAATTCTTCGTTACGCCTAATTTTGCCTTTCAAAGTACAGGAAAATGCGTCATTGAAGGTTTAAAAATACAAAATTGCCGGACCCCCCTACATTGCTCGCGCCTTTGGCGCTCGACTCGCGCTTCTGCGCTCGTTCCCTTCGGCTCTAGCCAGCACCAGTTTTCCCTTCAATTACCGGAAGTTTGCGGAAAGTTACAGGAATCCGTCAACCTTGACAGACAAAAATTTAGAAAAATCTTGAGTAAAATTATGAAAACATCAGAAGGACCGACAAACACTCTCAACATCATGATTTGCCTCTGAAAATGCGGGAAATTGCGTTTTTGAAGGCTTAAAAATCCTAAATTTTCCGGACCCCTCAGATTGCGAGCGCCTTCGGCGCTCCCCCCTCAAAATCCATCGAATAAAACTGGGCGGACGGAAAAAGTCAAGCTGGGTATACGTAGAGCCCTGGCCGACGTCGACTCGGACTCCCCTTTATTTGTGGACGCACTCGGGGACCAGGGCAGGCGGAAAATTAAACAGAGGGAACACATACCTTTAATGCGTGCTTAATTTCATTACATGTAAAGGTATACGTAATTTTGTCAGTGATCACCTTTTCTCACAAAGCGAGATACCAAATCCAGTGCAGCTCGAAAAAAAGGCCTATCAATTTACCGTTAAGCGTTGCCGACCGTCCTGAATTTACCGTTAAGCGTTATCGGCCCTGCTGAATTTACCGTTAACCGTTGCCAGGACCCCCCCATGCAGACCCTCGAAAATCTCAGCTTACTATAAAGGAGGGCCTGCAAGGGGGGGGGGTCCTGACAACGCTCTACGCTGAATTCGGAAACCTCTCGATTACGCTTTACGATAAATTCCAAGTGGCTACAACGCATTACGTAGAATTAAAACGGCCGATTACGCTCTACGGAAAAGGGCTTGCGGGTCCCCATAAAGTTCACTCAGTTCGAATGTTTTCAGGGCCAACGTCTCGGTTACACCTGGAGAACTGAGTCTCCATAGCAAACTTTCCTCAGTGACAATATTGGGCCCTGGAGCTTAGCGCAATCTCCAAGTGGCCAACAATATACATGTAGACTCCACTTGCCCCACAGAATCTGCTTAGAGATTACCTCAGCCCCTGGCAGCAATCTGGCACCCAGCCTTCTATAAACTGAACAGTGGCTGTCACCACCCCTCCCACTCCCCCTCCCCCAGCCAGGATGCCCAGCTGTGTGATCATGTCTCCAGAGATGCTCCCAGTCCTGCACGCCTGTTTGATAAACACCAGTTTGGAAATGGAGCCAGGAAAAGATGCTCTACTGATAGAAACTGACAGATTAATCAACTTCAACAGATGGTGTCTTGGCATTGTGGAGAGAAGCTGGCCTCAAAGGTAAAATGCTATACAAACACATGTAATGGCATGTCTTAAGTGTTTTGTCATTCTTAACGTGTTAAAGAGTTTCATCCACTTTTAAACAATCAAGAGATGACTAATTAATTTCATTCCAAAAGAAAATCAGTTTTACTAGCATCAGGTGCCTCGCCTGGAAATGGTTATCTGTATCTTTCACTGACCCGGTTGCTAATTGTAACATTCCACATGATTTGAGCATTTCTTGATATTTTCATTGGCTTTTATCTAGAAAGTCTTACAGGTGTTTCTGTACTTTGCTACGAAGGTACCTTCTGACTTGAAAACATCCTTCTCAAACAAAGATGTCATACACAGATTTGAGATACCCTTGAGACCAAGAGTACCTTGTGACAAGATACAAATATCTGAAGAATTTGTTTGTTGAAGTCATATCACTAAGATAAGAAATGCATGTAATATTATACAGTAACAAAGCTGTGTACTAGATAATACAACACAGGTTGTAAGAATAAAGCACCTCAATTTGCAGAACAGAGGAATTTGGATGATGATATCTAATAGATGAAATCCTTATTTTCTCAATAGACGATTTTCAATCTTTCTTATATTGTAACTTCTTTGATTAAGTCCAGCAAATCCCCGCCACGAGTTTTCATTAAGACAACATGAGAAGATGCTCAGAGAGACCAGGAACACACAACAGCAATGTGGTTGACAAGATACAAACATCTGAAGAATTTATCTGTTTTACGCATCTCACCATGGATGAAGAGAATAAGTAAGTACTGTATGTACTATCATCATCAAGATAAGAGGAGGATGTAATACTATACTGAGACAAAGCCATACACTAGATAACAACATACACAAGGTACCAAGATACTTTACTGTAGTCATCATCCTTTGAGGGAAAGAGGATATTGACAACCATCCTGTTACATGTACATTGTAGATGGGTTTAATCCATCAAAGCCAGGCCCAAGGTCCAGAGACCTTGAAACAAAGTCCGAGACAAAGGATGTGCCCTGTGTCTCCTCCATGTAGAGATCACCATGGAATGCTCATCCCTGTGAGGATGAAGGGAAGTCAGAGGTGACCACTCTGGACAAAGGAATCTTCTCATTTCATCTTCACTGAAAAATTATCATGGATAGCTCATCCCTGTGAGAGTGAAGTAAGGGCTCTAAAGGTGACTGCCATCAACTGTTGATTTGCCAATGACCATGCAGTCTGAGACTATGACAAAGAGATACATACACACCACTACACACACACACACACACACACACACACACACACACACACACACACACACACACACACACACATACATACAGAGAGAGAAAGAGAGATGCAGTGGCCTGCAAGCCCTTTTCCGTAGAGCGTAATCGGCCGTTTTAATTCTACGTAGAGCGTAGACGGACCGCTCTAATATTTTTTAGTAGAGCGTATTCGGCGTTTTAATTCTACGTAATGCGTTGTGGCCACTTGGAATTTATCGTAAAGCGTAATCAGAGGTTTCCAATTCAGCATAGAGCGTTGTCGGGACCCCCCTTGCAGGCCCTCATATACATACACACACACACACAGACAAGACAAAATTAACACTTCAGCCCCTATGAAGTAACAACTCTTCCCCATATACTATCTACAATTCAATTAGAGGGAAACATTTCAAACATTATCTTTTCCCACACTGATCTGTGCCCACATTAGCCTTTTGATGACCACAGTTATCTTTGGTTCCCATACTTGGGGACATTCCAGAAGTATGTGATAGCTACCCTCTGTCATCGTTTTTATAATTAGACCGTCAGCAGTGTTTTTTCCTGAGCAAGATAAAGACCAGATGAGGGATCATCTTGTGCAGACATTCCTGAGGGTAGTCCCACTGTCTTCTGGGACAAGTGGCTGGTCTGACAGGTGTCCAAGTAAGGGCATTAGTGGGGATTTAGGTAGCAGTGCTGATCTAATCCATTTCTAAGGAAAGCTTGAGGTAAACTATAGCTTGAAACCATGTATGCGTAGTGTTAATGTACTAAATGTTTAAAAATCTACTATCAAACAACACAGACGTACTTTCAATAAAGTGTGAACCTATTTTTCTTTTTAAATGTGTTACACACAGTTTCAGGGAGTGAATGTAATCAAATGTAAGGTTTTTTTTTCTCCCAGTCATCTGTGGGCTTTCAAACTGGGGCTTCAAATCAATTTCACCCATATTACAGACTACAGTCATGGTATGATCAAAAGTTCCCTGTTCTCTTATGATAGACATAATCTACTTGTCACTCTGTGACTTCCTAGGTTCCATATAAGAAAAAGGTACTCACTGCTCTCATATGTGGGAAACTAGCTCATGTCTTTTAACACAGTTTTGATAAGGTATGGTTTACTATTTGTACAGACATGCTATGGAAGACCAAACCTGGTGAGGTAATGTGTCAGTACCCCGGTGGGCAGACAGAGAGGGTAAAATCAGGCATGGTTCCTGTGTGGAGGGAGGGCCATTTAAGTTCAGTTCATTGTTTTCCAGGCAGTTTTTTTCTTAGATGTTGTAAAGGTCAGAAAGAGGTCAAGATAAAAACTTGCTGGGAGGAAAAATTGCATCTGACTAATATATTCACTCCCTGAAACTACATGTAGATTCTGTGTAGTTGCTTACAGTCACCCTTAGTCCTTGTTGTTCAAGTATCCTTATTCCACCATTCCTCAGGTATGAATATAAATCAAACTGTATCCAAGTTGTTTGCATACACTTATAAATAGACCAACATTTTTGGAACAGTTTGACAGCTCCTTGTACCATTGTGTACATGTATACACTTTTGTGCAAATTTGCAAATAGTTGTACTTGAGTGTTATGTAATTGTACTATATGTTTCTTTTAAAAACTCCAGAAAGAATTAAGAATAGCACTTTATATTTGAATTGTATGAAAGCTAATAGACTTATTGAAGTATCCAAGTTGTACAACAATAAAATGCATATTGACTGTTTATTGACTGGCCCCGACTGGACACTCAAATTCCTAATTGTCTGTCGAATCTACTCTTAATGTTGCAAACTGCCTATTGACAATACCAAAACCACCAAGTTGTACTAGTGTGGCCTAATAAAGCATGGTTCCTGTGCAGAGGTAACTCTAGACCACAGTCTCTTCCCCCCTACCCTGGGAAAGTGTCAGGGCACTTCAGGATGAGATAGGACAGGGAGAGAGGTCAGCAAAGGTCGCCTCGCATGGGCGGTGTTAATAAGGCGATGAAAGAATCAAGTGCAGTGAAAGTGTGTCTTTATCAGGTGCCTGGGAAAGAAGAGATGTCAGGCATGCTGTATTTGGAGTGCCTAGGTAATATGCATGCCCTGAGAAGCTATATGTGTAACCTCCAGTCACATTTATCCACCAAATTGTATATGATATTGCCACTTTGAAATGTATAGTGTGTTTGAATTGAAGGATATCTGGTGCAGCATCCCCCAGGTATGCACATTTTAGACATTATACTGGAGAATGTTGCATTGAAGATATCTTTGAATGCATTTTTCCAGGGCGGCCGGATATATGTGACCTAGTAGTTAATAATATATCATATGTCACAGAGTTCAAATTGACCTACATGTCAGGTACATTTGGACCATTTGGGTAATACTGCAACAAGAATGCAGTGGGGGCTTGAAGGTATGTTTTGATCTGCTGCCAACCGTAACGTTATCATTATTTACATCACAGATACCACTTAAAACACATTATGTATGCTACTTATCTGACAAGAATTCATTTTGTAATATAACAGATGCAATAAATACATAACTTTTTAACAAAATATTGTAGGGCTAAAGATTCACATTGACAGACAAACAGGACTATTGCAGTATGTTTGTGTTTGTGCCTAATGCCCTTACAAGGTTACATTAAGGTCACCCAACCTGTGTGGCACCTTCTTCCTCCATCTCTAATCCCCTTCTTAGACTTGTCACTGTTCTGTTTCTGGTTCCTTGAGAAAGAGGAAAGTAAACGTCTACTCATTTCCTGTAGTTTCTGTTCAGGCCCATGCCAATTCATTTCTTTGGTTTTCAGATATTTTTGAGTAAAAAAAAACAAGCAAGAAGAAAACAGAGGGCCAGGAAAGAGACTTGTACCCCAACAACTGTATATTGACTTCCTGAAACAATGTGTAGCAAGGTAATTGTTACAACTTCCCCCCCCCCCCATTTTAATGTTGATATTCAAAATAATACCTGCCAAAATATGTATGTTCCTACAATCCTATGTTCTAAAACGCCATGTTGGATCGAATGTAGAGTTGTTGGAACATAGGGTTTGCCTCCATTATAGAAAAATACAATACAAAACAAAACAAACATTATTTTATTTAATTCGCATTTATTTTTCGAGGATTGGCCAAAAAGTTATGAAACTTATGTCAGCCCTCTCCTCACACATAAAAGGAAACAATAAAACAAAGTAATAATAATAATAAGAAGAAGAAGAAAGGACAAAGGTACATAATGAGATGGTGTCCAACATTAATATTATTTTGACATATGACAAACAAAACAAACTGGTGTTTTTATAGCCTGGATGCCAGAAAGTTGATCCTATAGCCTGTGTGGGCCATGGAAACAGCCTGGCATCCAGGCTAGCCTTCCTTCCCCTTGTCACTGTTCTGTATCTGAGAAAGAGGAAAGTGGGTTAACAGCAGCAGCTCCCTCTCCTCATTTCCTGTCCTCTCCACTGCTGGTGGCGGTTCCAGACTGATGTTAGAGGCGGTCTCCCAGGGGAAGCCATCCATCACAACTACCTGTCAATCATCTGACAGGAGTGACACACATTTATTTTTCCTCTGTCAAGTTTTCATTTGTCGTTATTGAAAATGACAGTAAGGAAACAGTGTGCCAGAAACTAGTCTAATGAGTTGAAAAAGCTGTTTTGTTGTATTTTTCATATTTCGATTCTGCCCTCCTATGTCACCCTTCCATCTAATGTTACAACCGTTAATCATGATGAATGATTGCCTATTCACTTGTGTAGATGACGATAAGTAGCAGGCCCCAGTGTTGGCGGTTCTAAATCTTAATGTCTCTCTTTTGAAAAGTGGGCCAACAAAGGGAATGATGTGTCCAAACGAGCTGGGTTGTTTTGGAAAAGGTATACAGAGACTGGTCAGTTTGTAGTCCCTCCTCCGTTGCTATATATACGTCTCCATGGTTCATACTCTCCAAGCAAAGGCTTGGGCTTACTTTTGGTTTAACTAACTTTTAGGCGATTTTATCCGGCTTTCTTTTTGTACCGGTACATTTTATTTTTCACCAGGTAAACGGTGGCGTATTGGATACAGTATTGCACCGCCTATTTGATACTGTCTTGCCAATTCGATACAGCTGTCTTGCAGAAGATCTGCTTGGAGATTACGTCCAAGATAGTCGGCTCCTTCCCTCCCCCTCTTCCTGGGGAGTCGGCAGAAGTTGGGCGCGCGATTTAGTGAAAACTTGTGCTAACAAGTTTGCTACCGCTCGTATCACTACACAGAACTTTATTGCACGACAAATGCTGTAGGTGCGATGTTTGGCAACTTGTACACAAACTGAAAGGGAAATTGAACTATTGATAATACAGTGTATCCAACAATTCTTAGAGACTAATCTATTCTCATAAATAACATCGCTGAAGGACGGTGCCGCATGCTGTACATATGGTGTTCCAGCGAACAACGCGGTAGACCTTAGACGTTATCATAAAAAGTAACGTTTGTATGGGAATGCATCAAAATGAGTGCTGGAGGAACACAAGAAAAACCGTAACTAAGATGGACGAATGGTGCAAAATTAATCACGTTATCTATAGTATACGTAATATGATTGGCTTCTAGCGACCAGCACGTGGATTAACAGGTGGGAGTTACCCATGGGGCCATGCGCGACCGCGCGACCAGTCAAAAGCGAAAATGGCGACTGGACGGTCGGACGAGAGGAACGTCTGTCAAACTTCATCCATAAAAGACGAGAAACGTCAATTTTGGGTGGTGAGTAACAATTTACTTTGCTTCCGATATTTTTGCGATCATTTCCTGAGGAAACTTGAGTGAAAATACGAAGTTACACCGCAGAATTACGACCAAGAGGGCCTGCAAGCCCTTTTTCGTAAGGCGTAATCCGGCCGTTTTAGACTTCGTAATTCGTAGGCAGCCTCCTCAAAAATCAACGTAATTCGTAATTGGACATCACCTGCAAATCGTAAAGTCGTAACCAGCTCTGAGACTTTAACGTAATTCGTAATAGGCGGCGAAAATTTTGCGTAATTCGTAATCACTACCCCCCCTTGCAGGCCCTCGACCAAGTTTCTTCTGCATAAAATTATGGTGTGGCGCGGCGCATGGCGTACTCGCGGGCACACCTGCACATTTGTGCTAGACTGATTTGCATAATTATGATAAAGGCAGTCTGTGCTGCATTTTCTCCCATCAAAGTAAAAACAAACCCAGTAGTGTTGTATTGTCTTAAAATTAGTACTATTATATTATTAAACTCTGCTGATATTTTGTTGTATAATAGTTAATATAATAGTTGCTATATAATAGTATAATTTATACTATTAACATGTTATACATGTATAGCACAACAAAATACCAGCAGAGTTAGCTTGCAGACACGGTCTCAAATCCGCCCTGCAAACTTGACCTGGAGAAACGCATTCCAAGCTAAGCTGCATTCGACGTTCATGTTTAATTTAGTTTCCTGTTCAGCATCAATTTTTTAAACCGTGAGAGAACAATTTGGTGTTACCAAAGGATTGTCCACAACAGGTAAACATTTTGTTGTTTTTTCTACCATTTATGATAATATTTAATTAACGTTACGTCATGAATGTCCTGTCAAGTTAGTTGCAAAACTTTGATCGTTTTCTCCCGTTGATATGTCATTGACTGACTTCAAGACTTGAACATTGGAGCTAAAACTTGTCTAAGACACAAACTTCTGCTACCTGCCATGTCTTACAGTTAGTGCATAACACGATGTTCAGACAAAGGGCAGAGTTCACAGTCTGGTGTGCAAAGTTGTTCTGACTCTCTCCTGTGGTATAGATTGCATGAATTTATGCAAGAATTGTGACATTTATGTTTTCTGTGATTGTATGTCTAACATGTCTTATTTCACAGAATCACAGAAATAAGCATCTGCTGAGAAGAGTTCAATGAACATATTTATCATGACTTAAACATGAACTTGGTTTCAGAAAAACAGGGTTTTCAGGAGTTTCTATATTAATACTGTAGATTTTTACCATATAACGTTACATGCTATCAATGTAAGATACTAACTTTTTGTTAACATTTATTGATAATTATGCATTGTTTGATATGTTTGCGATGTGATTTTACTTACGGATTATTTTGTTGGAATTTTATGATTGTTGTTTGGTCATTGTATTCTGTGTTTACTTTTGACTGCATGTCAAATTACTGTAATTTTGCTGTGCTCTTTCACCTCACTAACACAGCTTAAGCACTGTGTTTTCCCCTACCCCAAAGCAGGTTTTAGAACAGATGTTGAGTATTACAATATATGCTACATACCTTTTTTCGTGTCATGCATGTTCTGTGAATATTCTTGTATATACATGTAGATTTGGTCTGTGATTTTTCTGACTGTACATGTGTTTCTTTTACACCCTAGAAGCTTTGGGAAGCTGATGCTGCACATGTGTACCTAACCATCTGGGACCTGTCCATGCTCCTAGGATCCTGTGTTCCTGGTCAGATTCCAGGCAGATCGGTAATTCTGATGGACCAGTCACCCAAAAAACTATATGGTGGGCCCTGACCTTTGACCGTTTCACTTCTCTCACTACTTAGCAACACTGAACCAACTCACACAGCATGTTAGTTACAATGTGCCAACACTTCTATGATCACCTACTCACCGTCATGGTACATGCGACAAACTTCCCCAAACACTGTGTGAAATGTCTTGGCACTCGTCAACATTTCTAGGAAGAGGCAAAGTAAAAGGTTGCATACAAAGAGTTCATCTTTACCTGGTAGCTAGTTACCCATTCATATACAATAGCCATGTACCTGACATCAATTGTTCTTTTATAATGATGTACTAGGTATAATTAGGGTCAGCAGTCCTGATGTTCCTGTCCAAACCAGGCTAGATGAGGAGTTGAAGACAGAGTGAAGAGTTTGTACAGGTGAGACAATCCTTTCCAACTTTATTTTTTCTGTGTGCTAAGAACTGCGAGGCAATAACAAGCTACTTTTAACACTTTGTACATATCTAAGTAATCAATCCACCACAAACATCATCTATATAAGCAAAGAGATAGTTAAATTGTAGGATTTTATCATCTTTCATAGTCACCTAGTTGCCTGGAAATTTGGGGGGGGGGAAGCATTACACATCACACTAATTATTCATTATATTAGTTAGGTGGCTAGGGAGAAACCTGTGACGACGAGGAGTCCGCAAACCAGTTGACTTGAAGACACCGAGTGAAGAGTTTGTACAGGTAAATGCTTATATACATAGTACTTATACTTTCTATCTCTTTTCTTTATAATTAAAAAGTCTGTGGGATGACGTGCTACCAGTAACACAAAAAAAAACAACCTTGGCTAAGCTTTTCATTCATGATAATTTACCATTTTGTCTATTATTCTTGACAACATTAGGTATGTTCCTGTCCTGACTGGGAGAAACCTGTGATGACCAGTGACTTCTGTACAAACCAGACCAGATGAATAATCAGCAGACCTGTTGACTTGAAGACACCTGTGAAATGAAGAGTTTATACAGGTGAGACAAGACACATATTACTTAATTTTAAGTCTATCCAAGCAAAGGAATATTTTTTCAATAATCTTCTATGGTCCTTCAGTGTTGTTTGTAGATACTTTTGCATCACTTAGGCCTAACAAAATAAATGTTGTGTTTCCTATTACAGTCCAGAAAAAATTAGGGTCGGTAGGTAGGGATTCACTTTTTTTTTTTTTT
>NW_017803379.1:103397-190131 GCF_001625305.1 Branchiostoma belcheri | reverse complement strand
ATTCAGAGCAGGGTGGAGGAGGGTGCGGCGGCGGGGGGGAGGTCTGGAGGGGGGGGGGAAGCTATTGCATTTTGTCTTTTCCAAACACAAATGGAGGTCATTTCCTGCAACTTCAGTTCTACATTTTCTGTACAACTGCAGATGTATAAGGCAGTAGAAAGGTTCAAGATCTGTACTTAATTATCATCATGTTCAAAAAAAATTCTACCCTTAATTTTGAAAAAATTGGGCATAGGTTCCCCGGATGACCCCTAACCGGGGGCCAACGGTGCTTCCACAAGTTCAACAAGTGAAAAATACATGATACAAAATGTACATGTATTTACTACCTGGAACTTGGAGCAATTTATTCCAAAGATGTTAACTGACATTAATATATTAAAAACTAAACCAAATCCTATTTCTCAAACAAATCCCATATTGACACAGCTGAACAAATAAAAATGTGATCATGTTTATAAACTCCACTCAAAAACAATTTTTGAGAGACACTCGGGTCACGGTACTAAGCGTGATAATCTCTAATATCTCATCTGATTCTCCCAATTAGGGTCTTTACAATGACAGCATCCAACCGCACATACATAGAAACAACAATATTACACAAGAAACCAATTAATTCGGAAAATTTCTCAGTAATGTTTGAAAATTAACCTTACTAAAATATAACTGAATTTTTATTTCAGTTGTAGCCGAAAAAATATTTTTCATGCGTTTAAAGTATCGTTTTAGCACTGTAATATGTACTTATTACATGTATCTATACATTTGGATGCTATCTTGACCTTTGACCATTGTTATTGTGAAAACAGGTCGGCCATGTTGTCTTTCTCGCCGTGAATTTTCGAGCCGTTTTTTCGAGCAAATTTCAACCGTTTTAAACATTTTACGGCCTCAAAAACTCATATAACGAGGAAAACAAGTTGTAGTTGTTATTTTCATGCGTAACATTTCTTCTGGGGATGGATTATTTTTCCGTCGAGCTGCCGAAAACTTAGCGCCATGCCGCAACCATGCGATCGGGCGCGGCCGGCCGGCGGGAGTTTTACTTTGTATCGGTGAGCTTTCGCGATGTAAACAAAGACAGTCGGAGTTGTTTACATGAAAATTTTGTTGTGAAACGCCAGCGGGGTGTCAGATTTTCTACCAATGACAACGTTTTCTTTGTGGCGTCATGGCGAGATCGACAATTCATCGTCAATTCACAGGATTGTGCCGACAATGGAATTGAATAGCGGCCCGATCCGTGCAATTAGCGCTCGATCTACGCCGCCCGACCGAAGAAAAATTATTGGAATGACGAGCACATTTATCGGGGATAAAATCCCCAATTTTGAAAACCGACCGCTAGCCGCTCGAAATTTTTGGTCGGCCCAAAAAAAGGCTAGGGTCGGGGGGTTTTTCATAGGGTCGGTCGGGTAACCGGAAACACAACATTTTTTTTCCTAGGCCTTACTATATATGATTGTTGTTTCATACTTAGGTGTGTCCTGATCTTCCTGTCCTGACTGGGAGAAACCTGTGATGATGAGAAACTCCTGTCCAAACGAGATGAAACAAACCAGTTGACTTGAAGACACCTAAGGGGAATAAAACACTTTCTACAAGTAAGTTTGTATGTCACTTCTTTAACTGAAAGGTAAATCCAAATTACCATGGCATAAGGAAGGAAGGAAGAATAGTTGTAATTTTTATCTGTAGACAGTGGATGCTCAGGCATATTTCTAAAGTTGTCAGTTGTTTTGGAAATTTCTGTAGGAGTCATATATTTTGATTGGAGAAAATGGACGTATGATGGGTGTATTTCTATTTCCACCTGTTAAAGTTTTCTATGGTTAGGTTTTAAAGTTCATTTAAATGTTGAATAGCTTACTATTTTTTTTCTTTGGACAAAGTTGATACAGGTGCAAAATTGTTCTGTTGGTTTATCATTCATGATAAATTTTATACTTAATGGCTACCAAAGTGGACAATCCATTATTATTTTGATCAAACTGTTTTTGTCACTCATACTTTAACTTGGATAGTTCTTTTGGAATCTTTGTTAATTGCCTTTTGTACATATTTTGGATTTTAATCTTGGGATCACAAAAGTTGAAAGATCTTATCAACTTTCTTGTCATAAACTTGTAAGTTTTGTGACATAATTTTCAGTGCAAGGCCAATCACTGTTTCCAATCCACTGACTTTTGTTTCTCTGTCTTCAAGATGTGAACCCGGAGACCAGACTGAGTGGAAGGTAGAACCAGGCTTCTATTGGCAGATCTGTGTGAAAGAAGATGGGGAGGTGTGAGTATGTTTTCTTAATTAACATGAGACAACACTCCACATGCACACAAACACAAGCATTTCTCTCTTTTGCCCATTTCACTCTACTCTGAGGGTTGGCATGTCTTTTTTTCTGTGAGGAGCCATTAAACGTTAATCATAGCTGGCGACACAAAAAAGTCCTTTGCATCCTTTAGTTGAATTGCTAAATTGCCGAAAAATTGCTTTGGACCTTTACACTTAAATTCTCCAAACCCGTAGTTGATTGTAATTTTCCCTCCAAAAAACTTTGCTGACTGCTTAGATTCCATGTTGTTATCCTGAATAGGCAAAATCGCCCCCAAATTGTGGCTTGGATATTTACACTTAAAATCTCCTAAACACGTCCAAAAACTATTATCTTAGCCGGCTGCTTTAATTCTTCATATTGTGTAGTTGAATATGCCAAATTGCCCGAAAATTGTCACTTTGGATATTTACACTTAAATTCCCCCACCAAAAAAGTTAGTTTGCCGGCTGCTCTAATTACACCTTGTAATCCTCTTCTTATCGTATAGTTGAATGCCAAATTACCCCAAAATTGTCGCTTAGGACTTTTACACTTAAATTTCACCTGATTCCTTTATCAGTTAATTTTCCCGCAAAAAAAGCTAATTCGGCCTCTCACCTGCTTAATTAATTGGATTAATTTTTCCCGCCAAAAAACTTAGTATATACACCAGTATATACACCACTCTAACCTTGAACTTGTGCGCCCCCCTCCCCACTCTTCCTGCCCACAGTAGTTGCACTGTTCCAACACTTCAGACATCTTTGGACATGTCACTTCTCCAAACATGTGGTCACCACACTCTGCTAGCCAAAGACTTGATTGAGTGTAGTTTTTCAGTCGTATTAAACTTTAGAATGATCTCTTGCTCTCCTGGTCGGTCAATGCACTAAGTGTACTCCCCGGGGGATGTCTTTTTGGGAGACATTGATGCTTCGAAACATCAGTATACCAGTGCAATTGACTCGGCCAGAGAGCAAGAGATCATTCTAAAGTCTAATACGACTGAAAAACTACACTCAATCAAGTCTTTGGCTAGCAGAGTGTGGTGACCACATGTTTGGAGAAGTGACATGTCCAAAGATGTCTGAAGTGTTGGAACAGTGCAACTACTGTGGGCAGGAAGAGTGGGGAGGGGGGCGCAGGTTAGAGTTCAAGGTTAGAGTGTGTATATACTAAGTTTTTTGGCGGGAAAAATTAATCCAATTAATTAAGCAGGTGAGAGGCCCAATAAACTTTTTTTTGGCAGGAAAATTGACACAAAAGAATCAGCATAGCAAAACTACACCAAACTTTTGGGAGAATTTATTTAAACAAACCTGAAGCAAATCAGAAGCAAATTTGTAAAGAATTAGGCATTCAACAAGACAAATTTTGTTTGGCTGGAAAAATCAATGTTTGGGGAGGTTGGCCTGATGAGTGTGACTATTTGTGTTTGGGAGTTTAAGTGTAAGGGTGCAAAGCGTTTGTTGGAAAAGTATGACTGAGTGAACCCACACATACAGAAAGGGAATTGTGTTGAATTGCATGACAAAGCTTGTTATCACTGTTAACAAATACATGTAGCAATTCAACTCTCCTGTTCCAAAATCCAGGCCTAATCTCAAGCTCATCAAATAAAGTCTGTCAGCGTTACATTACTGTCAAACTCTACGAGATAATCAACACGAGACGAGCCCAGCATTTTGCAACAGGAGGTTAGAACTGCTATAGCCTGGGTGCCACCCATTTGTATGCCAGCGCTGCCATTATACTCCCCAAGAAATATTATAAAATGTATGGGAGCCCCGGCATACAAATAGGATGGTACCCAGTCTAGCAGTTCTAACCTCCTGTTGCAAAATGCAGGGCTCGTCTTGTGTTATCTCGTAGAGTTTGACAGTAATGTAACGCTGACAGACTTTATTTAATGAGTTTGAGACTAGGCATGGATTTTCGAACAGGAGAGTTGAATTGCTACATGTTAACAGTAATAACAAGTTATCTACATGACTTCAAAAGTAATCAGCAAAACAAAACTACACCCATTATTTCCTGTCATTGTTTAACTTCTAAACTTCTTTCCTTGAAGATAAACTACTTAACTTCTGCAACTTGAATGCAGGCTACATTTTAACGGAGAAGCTTTTACAATAATGTGTTAACCTCTCACTGCAACAGTCTGTCTACAGTTATAATGTTTGTTACACTACCTAAAATTTCCACAACTTGCTACATTTCACTGCAACTGTTTTCCGTACTTTCAGTTGTACTACCTAAGAAATGACACCAGTTGAATTTTAAGCCATTTTTAGAGTGTAATCCTCTTAAACTCTTTCTCATTCAAATGTGAAAAATGCTGTCGCCACTCTAAGACTAGATGTAACACAACACTGGGTTTGGTTGATGACTAAGTGACTTGGAAGAAATTATAGCTGCATGTTTTGAGAGTTCTGTAACCGTTACCGCTCAAGTAAGCTGGTCGTAAAGTTTAGATGGAGCCACATATAAGACAAGAAGTTTTCTGGATTTCTAAGGGAAGAATAAATGAGTGTTTGTTGTTATTTTATACCCACCCTTGCTGAACAAAATATTTTAGAGTCATGACTGTAGTAACCTTATGTTTACTAAGTGTTGCTCCGTTTTTAAATGTCCGTACTTACAACAACTCGGAGTTGGGTGAAAGAAAAATTCTAGTGCAAAAAAGAAACCCTGATAAAGTCTAAAACCACTCCAAAAAAACATAACCTTCTTGACGAAGGTAATAACCCCAAACCCAACCTCTGCTTGGAGTGTACCCTTGCTACTAAAAGATACTTCAAGGTAAAAACTGTAGATCTTTTTGGAAAAAAATAGCCAAAGTGAGATGTTAATTTAAACGTTTTGGAATGTAATCTCTTGCAGAGACCATAACGTGTAGGGGAAGGAGATCCACCTCACCATCACGGCCATACCTGCTGGACACTGGACTTTCATCAACCCTCACTGGAACACTGTCTACAGTTTTGTTTATTTTATACTACCTAAACATAGCTGCATTTAGAATCAAAGGCAAGTTAACTGTATTTTATCTCTGATCTAAAAAACAGAATGTACTTTTATTTTGCTGATTCCTTAACTCAATTCCTCCCTTTCAAACAACACACACAGCTTACCTGTAGTACATTCACTCTACCGAAAGAAAGCACAACATTGCCTTACATTTGCCTTACATTTTCTGTAAAGAAATAGGACATGTTTCCAGCAATCATTATGTGACCAAAGTATTTTCCCTGAAATCCACTTCATCATGCATGGGCAAAATTGTATTTGAATGATATTTAATATAACATGCAGTAATTACATACTCCAGTTGTTTCAAAATAAAACATTGTGGAATGTCTACATTTATGAATACCCTGTGTTTTTTGTCTATTCAGAACAATAGACAACGTATAGAATTACAGGTAAATCAGGGTCAGACTTTAGATTTATATGCTTTTCGCAAAGTCAAAATTGTGAGTATATTGCAAGATTACCAAATTACATGTTATCTTACACGTTATCTTAAACTTTTACAGATTTAGAACTTAAAATGTTTAAGTTTAAACATAAAGGGCAATTTCAGGTAGGACTTCAAAAAGGTTAATTGCTTTCCCATAATTTAATGGACCACAACAAATGTTCTGGATTTTCCATATACTAGTACATACAACAAATTTCTGACTTTGCATTTTATACTGTCATATGTTCCAGAAGTCTTGTTATTATGCATCTCTCCACCAGTGAACATGAACAGCTAAAAATGATCATGAAAATGTCTCTTTATTCCAAATAACTTTCCATTTTTGAGTGCTACACAATATTCATCCCTAAACATTGTAAAGTGTGAACAGTTGCTTTCCTGATTGCTTAGATTATGTTTTCTTCACATGAAGAACAACTTTCATTTCAGAAATGGTTTA
Organism: Branchiostoma belcheri; assembly: GCF_001625305.1. Taxonomy (NCBI): domain Eukaryota; kingdom Metazoa; phylum Chordata; class Leptocardii; order Amphioxiformes; family Branchiostomatidae; genus Branchiostoma; species Branchiostoma belcheri. The sequence continues at coordinate 183,891 of NW_017803379.1, read as the reverse complement.
TGAAAAGGAAGGAATTCGATGTAGATCATGATGAAGAGGATATCAGGGAAAACAGTTTGATCACAAATACTTCTGAAAACAAAGCCCATTGCTGTACAGAATGAAACAACAGACAATATTGCAAGTGCTCTCCTCAATAGGAAAATGTACTGTGTTCTCCGGCATATCGACAAAATATTAGTCACAACCTTAACCTAGATATTAGTATAAGAAATGTGAACTCTTTCAGAAATGACAAAAATAGAAGGGAGGGCCAGTTTCAACAATACAGGTGTTTTGAACTAGAAATTCAGAGGATCAGAAACATGCCCTTTCCCGACATCTTTCATTGTCATTTCTAAGGGTCTGCATGGGAGGTCCTGATCATGCTTTGCACTAAATTCTGGAAGGCAGCGACCACGATTTACTCTTCATTCATGCAGTCTGTTTGCTTTACACACGTAGATTACATGTGATGTTAAATCCGAGTTTTTTGACCACCAATTATGCAAATTCAAATGGCAAGGCACAAAATTATGCAAAGCAGTAACCCCATATTGCATGTCAGTTGTACAGGCTCGATTTTTTAATGCAGACTACTTACGTTTAAATGGTAAATAGAACGACCCGGATTATGCAAACCTAAAACGAGCGATTACGCATTGCGGCATGCAAACCCCATTTTGAAAGAGTTCTATATATAAAAGGAAACTCACGGTCAAGTCCGATGTTCTCTTGTCTCGTAGCTGGTGACAGGTCCCTCAGAAACACAGGTACATCTTTCTGGAATAGACAGGAACACAGATCCTCCTGGAATGTGATCCGGTGCACAGGTCCAACAGGAACACAGACAGGTCCTCCAGGACAGGAACACAGGATAGCTCACAGCACACACAGGAGCATGGACAGGTCCCACATGGTCAGGTACAGCATCAGCTTCCCAAACCTAGGGTGTAAAAGAAATACACATTCAGAAAAATCACAGGCCAAATTTACATGCATCAACAATATTCATAGAGCACATGCACTTCCTAACATAGGATATCCAGGAATGTGGACAGGCACACAGGATAGCTGACAGTTCCCACAGCACACACAGGAGCATGGACAGGTCCCACATGGTCAGGTATACAGCATCAGCTTCCCAAATCTAGGGTGTAAAAGAAATACACATTCAGAAAAATCACAATTGCCAAAGCTACATAGTTACACAATGCTCACAGAACATGGAAGCCATGGATAAACAAGATACATAATACATTGTAATATTCACATGAGAATATCATGACCAAACAACAGTCACATAAAAAGTCACCTCACATAACATATCATTGTCATCAAATAAATTCATATGAGAAGTTAAGATAAATGTTGATAGAATATTGCCAGCTACACAAACATCATACTATCATGGCCAGCAAACTATATATGAATCAGCAAGTTAACCCTACATCTGCTTGGAGACATTTTTGGCGGGAACATTGAAAGGGTTTTTGTGTCCAGGACCAGGTGCCGCACCCTGATTTCAACACGTGGTGGTGAAGTCTGTGTAATTATAACAAGGAACTTCAACAAAAACAAAACATTTTGGAACGGTTTTCATATCGAAATTAGCCTATAGTTTTCAGTATTCCAGTACACAAGCAACAGATATAGTTTCACTGTAATATTCGGCAAAAACAACACAAACTTGACAAAGTGAAAGCCTGCATTCAATGGCCAATTTCAAACCGGCTTAAAACCAGGAAACAAGAGCGTACTAGTAGAAACATACGTTTGCACAGAATATCCGTAAGTTACAGGTATGTTGGAAGCATATTCAACGACATAGTTTGTTTCCTTACCTCATACGAACGAGTCTTCCCAACACCTACGTCCTACCCGAGAAGCCTGATGGTCGCCATTTTTCCTGTGCACGTTTCTTGTCCAAAATTCACGGGACACCCGGGCAAGAAATGCACATTTCCTTCCCCAAACATCCAAAGAACGGCATAAATCCACCCCACAAACATCCCAAAGTTTCAACTACACGTAAAAGGAGATATTTTGCCGACTAGAAGCTAGACATTTATCCGAAAATTTGAGAGAAAAAATCATGCTGTCGAGTCAAAAATCCCGCGGCACGACAGGAAGCATGCACTGCACTGCACGTGGTTGAGCGGACCGTACCATTTATACATAGGGGTGAAGATGGTAATATAAAATTGTTATTTTTTCCCCTACGTTTGCTTGGAAGTTCAAAGCCAGATAAACTGGGATACCTAATTTACTTTTCTTCTTTTCCCCTTTTTTTTTACTTATTGCAACCTAGCATCAAACATTACAGCAAAGAGAACCCCTAAAAATAATGGATGGTTTCACCTCTGCAATTCTCACCACTACCTTAGCCTCCTCCACAGGCTTTTTGGGCTAATGGCTGTTTTCCATAATTGCACAGTTGTCAATAACCAACTTCCAAATACAAAAAAAAAAAAAAAAAAAAAAAAATTACCCTCTTCTTGTGTATAAATTGAGAAAGTTTTGAAGGTTGAGAATGAACAACACACTGTTGTAGATGGTAATGATGATGTATGCAGAGAAATTCAATATTCTTTACACAGTTTATTATCTTATAAACAGTAAATACTGTTACGTTGATACAAACATAAAATGGCTCATCTGTGTTCAGGTAGAAAATGCACCATGATAAAAAAAAGTTAGATGTTAGACGTTTTATCCAAACAAAGGCTTTGAAAATATCAGAAAATCAGAAGGCTCTGATTTCCACATCTTGTTTTACAGGCATATAATATTATGCAGGACATCTGAAGGAAAAAAAGCAGGTCCTTGTTGCATACAAGGTCTCCTCACTCAAAGCTAAAGTATCATCAAAGGTGTCTCCATAACTCTGTAATCTTTTGCCTCCGGCAAAACCAGCTTCAGGGGGGCTTAACCTTCAAGTTTATCCCATGCTGTAACCATTAGACAGCTTAGGTTTTCCGCTGGTTTGCAGGCAGCTGCACCAGACATGCCCAGATAATGCTGTCTGAAGGGAAACTGGGGGACCTCAGCCCACTCAGTGGGTGAGGAAAGATAGGCACCATCTGACTGAAGGAAAGCTGGGGAGAAAAATGGATATTGGAATGGTCAATGGTTGGACAAATTATTAACTTTGTTACAAAAACAATCTGTTATTCATAGTATTATTATAAAATACAATACAAAACATTACTTTCTTTATCAGTCTACAGCTAGCTGCATATTATTACTGGTAAATTTTGTTAATCTTGAAACTTTTGTAGTGGTTTTGCTGTGACTTCTCTGCAAATTCATGACACTGTGAATACACTGTATGTTTCCCTGCTATGACTACTGTACTACAAAATATGTTCAACTGTGAATTTAAAACACTGCAAAACCTCCTTTTCCTTCCTAATGTGAAATAAATCCCCTGTGAAAGTGAATTGATTTTGGCCTGTTCATTTCCCTTCATTAAAACGTTGGGATTCTTTAACCAGATGTTTGTTCTGAACAGTTAATGGCTTGTCTTGCAGGCAAGTTTAGTACACTGCAATTGAGTGTTGAATAAGTGACATGAAAATAAGTAACTGTAAAGTGGTGTTTTTTTGTTTCTACATTTGGTCGTCAGGACACCAAACAAGCTCTGGTGTTGACAACATAAAAACAGCTTAGCCCTGATGGTATACAGATACAGGTACAGCTGTATTTCCCAAACCACCTTCTGTTTTAACCCAAAATGTGCAGGTGTGAAGGAAGTATGCAAGCAGTCAAGAATTTCTATGACTTATCTTTACTTCATTAAGTGACATGATAAAACTTGGAAGAATTCATATCCTCAAATAACTCTAGGTAAAATTCTTGTCCCTTTCTTTTTCTTCTCTACTCTGATGGAAAATTGATATAGCGATCAAGAAAGTTTGTTGTTGTTCTGGGAAGACCAAAGAGGTAAGCCCCACCCTCTCTTGAAGGGAGGGGTTGTTTACCATTTCCCACTGCCAGGGGGGTTGAGGTATTCCTACTTAATAAGACATCAAGGCCGAAGCAATTAATAAGTGTCAGGGCTGTCCAGCCCTAATGTGGGTGTAATTGATTGACATGTTCCGCTCAGCAGGGATTTGTTTTTCTTTGTCCTGAGACCTCTGACTAAGAGAACTGCCATTATTGTAATGACAGACATTTTACATGCTGCACTTTACATACTTTCACCCATTGTGACCTACAAAAAATGTGTAGTCGGAATGCCAACTTTCCTTAGCATTTTCCATGTAGTTTGTAGATGTGCCTCACAATGTTGATGTGTGCAGTGCTGTTTTATTATGCTTTGTTTATTACCTTTTCTGAGCAGGTCATCAGTCAGTATGTTTATTTTTAAAAGGAAAACTCAAAAGTAATGACTACATTGTATTGCTTTTTTTTTCTATTCGGTGTGTGGGTAGGCCTGAGCTTTGGAAATAAGGTGTTGTTAAATATATTAAGTCCTCTGGTTAGAAAGGAGCATCGGATGCATGGACAACTAAACTACCATGCCAATTTACAATAATGGTGTCTAGATTAGCCCAGTATCATCCCCTGATTAAAAGCAGGCTATTTGATATCAATTATATTGGCACACTTGGCTTCATCTTTGCCCATAATGAAGTGAATTTCCCTCCCATCCTCTTCCCACTTCCTCCAATGTACAGTGTCTGTCAGCATCACGTTGATCAGGGATTAGACCAGCACTCCGGTTCAAAGATTCCCCCGCTTTGTGATGAGCTACAACACAATTCTCCGGACATGACTCTCTGGTTAGTCAGACAGACTGGTTTACCGGTGATCCAGCTTCTTTCTTCTGTAACAAGGCTACACCTGGGAATATTCAGGGACATTAAGAAGTGTAAGTCCTAACATCCTCATTAAACATCTGGCACCTTACCCTTAATAAAACCCAATTTACACATATGGACAAAATACTGAGGCAGAAAAACTGAGCATACGAAAACTGTGTACATCAAATGTATCCTGTGTGTACATGTAAATTGGCCTGCTTTAACCTTCGTCAAAAATATATATTCAGATTGTATGTTATCTCAAGGACTGTAAATCGGGTCTAAGTGCCTAACATCATTAGACCACTTTTCTATCATCCTTTTGTTTCTTTTGCTATATTATTATACTAGTTAACATTTTAATAGCCCTTCTTGTTCGCATAATATCCTGCCATATCTTTTGTTTGAAGTAACATGATAAAAACAACTTTAGAAATATAAAGTATCTTATCAATTGTGAAAGAATGAAGTCACTCTAATTATGACAGGAGGAACAGTGTGAGACAAAACACAAACTTTCAGAAGTCGGCTATGCTAGATGTCCTTGTCCCCACCAGTCACAGCCATGCAACAAGCATCACTTGCTGATAGAAACTCTGCAGTTGTTTTTGTAGCCCCAACCAGGGGGAGATGAGCTTATCTCTCAGATTGGATTAAGACAACATTCTGTCCTTATCACTGGTATAATCCACCCTGCAGACACCATGGGTGGGATATCTGTCATGAGATTGCTCACACGTCAGGATCACCTGTTGAAATGCCCCTTCCATGGCTGATCACTATGGGAAGGCATTGAATTATGACCTGGTTTACACATGTGGGCAAGCTTGAACCCAACATACAAAAACTGTGTATGTCCACAAGTGTACACAAACTATGTATGTCAAAGTTTTCCTGCAAGAGCAACATTGTATGTAAATTGTCCCATCTTTTTCCATGCGGGGTAACACACACTTGATTGTATGAATGATATCCATGTGCACATTGATTTTGAAAAATAATTTTTCTCCTTCTCATGATCAGTCCCTCTGATGTCCTTACAATCATTGTATTACAACCCCTGGGGGGAAATAGTAACTTTGTATTTCAAATCAGAAATAGATCTCTGTATGTTATATAAGAAGACACAATTTTGGTTTTATGACTGACGGACTTGTAAATATTGATTTTTAAGAATATGGCTTCTTTTGAGTGTTCATTCAAACCCTTCTACAAAGTATAGCAGCCTATACTGCTGGAAGATAATGATGTTACATCTCAAATCAGAAATAGATCTTTTTTTATTATATTATGGCCAAGCAATCCTGATTTTATAGAGGATATGCACCCATGCATGCATTGATCATGACTTAATGATTGATGACCCATGATACACTCTTGATCAAATAAGATGGAAACAATGAAAACATTCTACATTGCAATAAAAAAAGCATAACCAAAAGATCCTAAACTCCTCAAAGACTATTATTGCGACGACTTTTGTCTTCTCTCTTAGACTCTGTTGTCGTGCCCCTACCTCTTGGTAGTAATCCAATAACGTGACTCCAAGCTGGAATACTTGAATCGGCTTGGTTTATTCTCTAGTCACGAACTCAGACCTTCTGTCTGGCTCGTCTCTTCTTGTCGTCTGACGCTACGCATGCGTGTTATTCTTTATGTTAAGTAAGCTGCTTAAACATTACCACATGTTACATCCCCTTTTCTTTAGTTACATTCTCTCAACGGATTTTTTTCGATCTTACACATTCACATATCTTTTGCCTTAGAGTTCTTTGGCATGTCAGTTCTTATGCACACTAGAGTCCTTGTGCTTTCTGGTCTTCTCCAGGTTCTCTTCCTGTTAGTTCATTAGTTTGTTAGTTCAGTCCTCGAGTTCTACTTCAAAACTGCATGCATTACATAATCACTCGCTGACGTAATCCTTCAGGCGCACTCGCTGACGTAATCCTTCAGGCGCGCACGTAATCCTTCAGGTGTGCTGGTGGTTGCACAACTCGGCCGGACCTCGTTGTCATCGGCTGTCCGTGTGCAGCTGCGTGTTCCACTGGCACTGTTGTCTCAGCTGCTGGTGTTGTCGGTGCTGGACATGGAGGGTTGTTTTCTTCACGGCGGTCACTACGGCGGTCATGTCTGGGGCTTCCTCGTTTGTTTTACGTAGGTGCCTCCTGTTTCTGCGGTAGCTGCCTCCGTCTTCTGTTCTTATCTCATATGATCGCTTCCCAACCTCCGCTACCACTGTTGCCTTCTTCCACTGTTTAGCGGTTGGGGTCATTGGTTGGCATCTTACTATGTCGCCAGTCTTGAGATCGGGCAAGTCTCTAGCTTGTCTGTCGTAGTACTTGCGCTGTCTCTTCTTTGCTTCTTGGAGTTTACTCGGAATGTCGCTCTGAACTCTCGGTTGGAGGAGGTTTGTCTTTATCGGCATGGTAGCTTTCGTCCTCCTGCTGAAGAGTCGTTGAGCCGGACTACTTCCGATCTCTTGCGATGGTGTGTTTCTGAAGTCTAGCAACGCTAGATACGGGTCGCTCTGTGCTAGTCTTGCTTTCTCCAGGAGTCGTTTGGTTGTCTTAACTGCGTTCTCCACCTTCCCATTGCTCTGGGGGTATCCTGGTGATGACGTTTGGTGCTTGAAGTTCCACTCACGGGCAAACTTCTCAAACTCTGAGGACGCAAACTGTGGTCCGTTGTCTGTCATCACTACGTCGGGAATGCCGTGTCTGGCAAACTGCATCTTCAGCTTTCTGATGATGGTGGTGGACCGTGTGTCCGCTTCGCAGGTGTCTATCTCACAGAAGTTTGAGTAGTAGTCAACTGTGATGAGGTATTCTCTGTTGTGTAGGGTGAAAAGGTCGACTCCTACCTTTTCCCATGGTCGTTGTGTGACGGGGTGTGGAATCAGGCTTTCCTTTTGTTGCCTGTTCCCAACTGATTGGCATATGTCACATCTGCTGACGTAGTCTTTTACTTCAGCATTCATCCCTGGCCAATACACACAGTCTTTAGCGAATCTCAGGCACGCTTCTATTCCCATGTGCGACTGGTGTATCCTCGTCAGCATTCGGCTCCTCAGGGACTTTGGTATCGTTGCACGATCTCCCCTCAACACTATTCCATCTTGTGTGCTGAGTTCATCACGCACATGGTAGTACGGCATCAGGTTTGGTGGCACTTCCTCCTTCTCTGGGAAGCCCTCTCTGATGTACGTCATCAGTGTCGTCATCTCGGGGTCTGCAATCGTGCTTTCCCGTATGTCATCTCTAGTAGGCGTGGAGATGAATTGGCTTATCATATTGACCTGCTCAGCCTCCTTCTCTGTTGTGCTTCTGCTTCCTTCTAGTGGCAGGTACGCACGGCTGAGAGTGTCCGCCAGGAACATCTCTTTTCCTGGTTTGTACGTTATCTTGACGTCGTACTGCTGCAACCGCATCAGCATTCGCTGCAGTCTCTTCGGTGCTGCATGAAGGGGTTTCAGTACGATCATTTCAAGTGGCTTGTGGTCTGTCTGGACACGTACTTGTCTTCCATAGGTGTACTGATGGAAGCGTTCCAGACCGAAAACCACACTGAGCATCTCCTTCTCTATCTGTGCATACCTCGTCTCAGTGTCCGTCAACGCTCGGCTGGCGTAGGCCACTGGTTGTCCATCTTGAGTGATGGCTGCTCCTAATCCAGTGCTTGACGCATCTGTCTGCAGCGTCAGCTCTTCTTCCGGATCATAGTATCGCAACACTGGAGCAGCAGAGACCATCTTCTTGAGTGTCTCTAGGATACTCTCATGCGTCTCGGTCCACTCAAACTCGTTTTCTTTGGCGATGAGCTTCCTCAAGGGTTCACAGATGTCGCTCAGCTTGGGCAGGAACTTGGCTAGGTAGGTGACAAATCCTATCAGCCTCTGCACTCCTTGTGCATCTTCAGGTCTTGGCATCTTCATCACCGCAGTGACCTTGCTAGGGTCCACTTTCAGCCCTTGGCTGGTGATCAGATGACCATGAAATGGTACTTCTTGTTGTCTGAGCTTGACCTTCTCTGCGTTCAGCTTCAAACCTCTCTCTCTGCATCTTTGCATGAGGCGCTTGAGATTTGCATCATGATGTGAGATGGCTTCTGCCATTGTTTCTCCTTCTCCCCACACCAAGATGTCGTCTACGATGGGCTTTATTCCTTCGAGCCCTTCCAATGCTTGGTCAAGTCTTCTCTGGAATTCCTCTGGGGACGATTTAATCCCAAAGGGAAGGCGCTTCCACTTGTATCTCCCGCTGGGAGTGTTGAAAGTCGTTAGAAGCGAGGATTCTTCGTCCAACACTACCTGCCAATAGCCACTCTTGGCATCAAGTACGCTGAAGACCTTTGCCTTCTTCAGCTCGGGAAGGATGTCTTCTATTGTTGGTGCAGGGTAATGGCTTCTCTTCAATGCGGTGTTCAAATCTCTTGGATCAATGCAGATCCTCAACTTTCCTGTTGGCTTCAGTACAGTGACCAGACTAGATACCCATGGGGTTGGCACTGTCACTGGCTCTATGACACCATCTTCCGTCATCTTGTCCAGTTCCTTCTGTAGTTGTGCCTTCATCGCCACCGGCACTCTTCTTGGCGGATGCACAACTGGCTTGACTGACTCATCAACTTCAAGATGGCATTTTCCTGGCAGTCTTCCCAAACCAGAGAAGATGTCTGGGTACTCTTGTAACAGGGACTCTTTTGTCAATGCCTTGCTGTGTGTACTCTGTATGAGCCTGGGCTTGCTGCCACTGAGTGCCAGGATTCTGTCGTAGTGAACCGTCACAACCCCTATCTGTTGTATGGCATTAGATCCTAACAATGGCATACTACCAGAGTCAATGACTACAAAGTTCACCACGTACCTCCGCCCAGTCTTGGGGTTTGTCATCTTGAGGTTTGTCTCTCCCTCTGACACAATTTGTGAGTTGTTATACATCGTCAGCACCCTCTGCGCTCCAGTTGTCTTATACTGGATGTTGTTGCTGTCCAAGATGTGTTTTGGCATTACATTACAGGTCGCGCCAAGGTCTAGCTGAAAGGTGACCAGGTGTCCCTCGAGGGCCATCCTGGCATGCACCTGCTTTGCATACCTGGGACCTGACATGCTGTACGTCTTCTCTTCTTCTGTGACTGTCATCACTGCTTCTTCTTGCAGCATGTGCACCAAGGGCTTCTTTCTACCTTGTGCCTGGTTTCTGCCGCTTCTAGGCTGCTTCGTTTCACCACTCCGGCATGCTCTCGCGAAGTGGTTTCGCTTGCCGCAGGAGGCGCATTCCTTTCCATATGCAGGACATGCTTCCTTGTTGGCTGCGTGTCTCTTGGCGCAGTATTTGCAAACTGATGTCCTACTGGCCTGCGGAGCTTGTGGCTTCTTCTTTACCACGTGCACTGTGACCTGTTCCATCGTCTGGATGCTCTGCTTGGAGACTTCTGCGGCTCGGCAGATCTCTGCGCATTTCTCAAGGCTTAGGTTGCTCTCCCTCAGGAGTCGTTCGCGAACTTTTCCGTCCAAAATGCCGATGAGTACTCTGTCTCGAATCAGAGACTCTCTAATCTCACCAAACCCACACTCTGCCGCGAGTGTCTTCAGGTCTGTGATGTATTCATCAAAAGTCTCACCATTTCTCTGTGATCTCGTGAAGAATTTGTATCTTTCTACTGTCTCGTTCTTCTTAGGATTGCAGTATGTCTCAAATGCTGCGACGATTTGCTCTACAGTTCGGTCTGCTTCCGCAACTGCTTCATTCTGAGCATTCACAATGGTGAAGGTGCCATACACTTTCCGTGCATTTTCTCCAATTAAGTACAAGAGCGTCTTTCTCTTCTTTGCAGCGTCATCCTCTACTGCTAGATCAAGATATAACAGTATTTCTTCCTTCCAACGTTTCCAGGTCAGACTTAGGTTTCTTGAATTAATGTCCAGTGGACCAGGAGCTCTCAGACTGTGCCCTTCCGCCATCTTAGGCTACTGTTTACAGGTTGTCACTCTAATCAGCTCCTAACTAGTCAGTGATAGATGATGTCTTTGCCACCTATGCCCCTAGACTAGCTCTTGTTAGCCCTGACAAATCCTAGACATCAGGAATTCGTCTGACCTGTTTCCTGGACGCTTGAAACAATGGGCCTCTCTTTGCCTCAGTCTGTTTCTTGGAATGAACCTCTCGTTTCTTCTCAACGTTGTAGGTTCTCATCCGGCTTCCGACACCATGCGACGACTTTTGTCTTCTCTCTTAGACTCTGTTGTCGTGCCCCTACCTCTTGGTAGTAATCCAATAACGTGACTCCAAGCTGGAATACTTGAATCGGCTTGGTTTATTCTCTAGTCACGAACTCAGACCTTCTGTCTGGCTCGTCTCTTCTTGTCGTCTGACGCTACGCATGCGTGTTATTCTTTATGTTAAGTAAGCTGCTTAAACATTACCACATGTTACAATTATAATAAGTGAAAATTCATGTCAACAACCTGTGGGTCATCTCAACTTTCTATGCTGATGAAAGTTGGTTGTTTTTGTTGGAACTGAACCGTGGCCAAACAACCTCAGAATAATAATCTCTGGCAATGATGCAACACATGTTTCACGTCAGGTTTGGTGCTACCATGTGTGTAACTTTAATTATTGTTACAACATTTATGGTCTCTTTTTGGCCATTTTGTTTATTTCCCGTCTTTTTTTTCAATCCTTCATTAGCTGTCTGCAGACGATGTCATCCATCAAAAATGGATTGGACGCCGCTGCTGCACATCTGCAAAGGAGGCTATGTGTAGCTCGGGGCTCAGGAACAACATTGACTTTGAGCCCTGACTTATGGTTAGCCATGACCAAAGATCTGCTTGTTATTTGACACATAAATCTAGGGATCAATTTTTCAGGGATTAGGGGGAAACAGGCATTTCCAAATACCTCACATAAGCCGCATACCTGCCAGATGGTCTGTATAATCTCGGAGCCGTTGGCATTCCAGGTTCAAGGTCAAGATTAAAGCAGGAATTTGTACTTGTCCATTGCAGATGGGAATAATTTGATGTGGCCTTAATTGTATTTCAAAACCTTCTGTTTATTTTTGTCAATGCATTTTTAACCTACACCACCACCTTGAATTTCACAACTTGCAAAATGGTCTAGTCTATATTAAGGCCACACCAATTTAATTTGTTGGTTCTCGGATTCGCCTCTTCGTTTTTTTCTGATTTGCAAAAAAAAAAAAAATTGATTCTGGTCCTGAATCAACTGAAAAATGCTCATGTTTTGCCCCCAACAGTTGAGGAAAGTCCTTTTCTTCCTAGTTGTTTCAGTTTTCCCATCTATCATTGCAGTGGTTTGATTAAAAGTTCAAAATTCAATGTTTAAATTTTAACCCAGCCTTTTGTGTTGACTTCATGGCTCATTTTGTAGCATTTAAGCCTATAATAGGATGCCTAGATCTGTTTTTATTTTTATTTTTTTCGCCCTGTCGCTTCATATTTTTTCTGAAAAAATCCGAGAACCAACAAATTAAATTGGTGTGGCCTAATTTTTTGACATCATGATGATTTTAACATGTTCTGACTTCTGGGTTTAAGTTTACTTCCTACATTTTCAGCCTGAAATGCCTGGGAACCAAGGAAATAAGTTCTGGCCTTAGCAAAGGTCCTTAGAACAGAAGGAAAACATTTAAACTTGACCTTAAGGATTTTGGTCAGACTGCCTGCTGAGACACAGGTGTCACAAAGTCAAGACGTCTTGTCAGGAACTCAAGACATCAGGATTATCGGAGACCTGACAAGATGGAGAACACATGTCAAGGTCATCCAATGTCACCTTGCATAAAACATAGACATCTAGACTCATTTAAGGGTTCAAATTATCCCTGCAAACGATTTACCGCCTGCCTATTACAGTTATCCCATTACTGAGTTGCCTCAACTAGTTTTGACAAAATTTAGACATGAGCTACAAAGCATTAGCTTTTAACCTTTAGCACACCAAAGTAGCCAATTCTCTGTTGGTTACATGTGCGTGGTTAGGCAGCAGGGAGAGGGTTAAATTTTGGAAAAAAATTTTGTGTTGACCGTTATAAGTTTAGGTAACAGGCAGAAGCTTAAATGAGTGTGAAGGTAGAAACTTTTCAATTGCTTTACCTTTCTTAAGAAAAATATAGTCAAACTTACTAAAGGTAACCACTTTTTTGTGGTCCCTTAGATAATTTTTGCCCATTGCCATCCCAGGAAAGCACTACGATTCCTGTCTACAGTGACCATCTCTCCACATTCACCAGATATTCTAGATCGGTGGTCTTCTATGGCAGTTTGGACTAAAATCATGAATAGTACACTGAACTTGATGATGTTTCCTAACTAGATACATTTGGCAGAAACAACTGTAGAAGTTACAATTCATTGTACATGTACAGTCATGTACTTTTAAAACTTATTCATCTGGGTACCTACATACATGTATGCGCAAGTTTACCAGGCTCTGGTAGTTAGTCTGTATATCAAAGAATTTCCTTAAACTTGGCAATTGAATTACTGAGTACTGTTGCAGTCGTAAAGACTTAAAACCTGAAATTACAAGTGAGCATCAACAGACTGTTAACTTTCTCCAGGAGATAAGATACTAGGCATTCAAAGATGTTAATTTGTACAAGGAAGAAGTTTGTAATTGAATTACAGTACCGTGGCAGTCATAAAGTCTTCAACTGGAAACTGCGTATTGACAGTCTACAGGAGATAAGATACTAAAGGCATTTCAAAGATGGGTCCGCTGAGTGTTGTCAGGTAATTCGCTTTGGTTCCGGCTGAATGTGCAACATCTCCGAACTCCTTCCATCTGGAAATAACGCACAGACAAGCTATTAATCGTTTCGCTTCCCTACGGTCATCGCTCCTTCATCAAGGGTGCTATTACCCTTTTAGTTGTGGCAGTCCCGGGAAGAAATAACCTTTTTAAAGGCACTTGCTTCGGAGCTCACTACATATGCAGAACGCTGTCTGCTAAGTTCCTCAGAGAAAAGAGTTGACTATGTAATTAAATTATCTTGTTTCCATTTTTGTCAGTTAAGCCATGGTAATGAACAACTGCTCCTAGGGAGTTTCTTATAAGATGTATAAGTCTTTCTATGAATTCATTTTCAACATTTGATTCTGGTAATAAATAATAACTCCTTAGTGACATCAAGTCTAAATGACAAAACATCTCCATACAGTTTCCAGGTGAAATTATATTTTTGACATGTTGACATCTTTGAAATTTTGTAATGGATACAAACATCAGTTTCATGTAAATTGTTTTGCTGATTTGTTTGCCTCCGCAGAAGGAATAGCCTGGTTACCAGACTAGCTCCTGAGTCTTTATCCTCTCCACAAGACTCGGGAGCTAAAATAGGTCTAGTAACCAGGCTAAGAAGAAAGCATATTGTTCTTGCTCTTTTTATTCTACAAACAAATTAGGTTCCATGCCCTTGACCAGATGTCTGTCACCATGGTAACTGGTGCTGTAGCAGATGTTCAATTGGGTTACATTATGTAGCAAGTTGAAGGCACTGGTCATCTGATGCATATGGATGTGTTTGAGTAAGACAAAACAGGGCATCAGTTTTTTTCAGGCAAGACCATGTGAAGGTAACTATTATAAATCCATTTGCTTTGCTGCAAACATTACTTTTCTAGTTTTTGAAATGTCTTAGCACCAAGAAATTAATTGCTGTGGCTTTATTCATGACCCTTTTCGCTGATGAGCAGGACAAATGTAGGAGAAACATTTCCAGGAAATAATTAGAACTGGCTTCAGTCGTAATTCTTTTCTTGTGATGTGCCATCTTACTACTCCTTTGGCACTGCGCCTAATGAGACATTCTGACATTTTCTGCTTCCTCAGAGTCTCATTTAGAGAAAGTTCAGCCCCTCTCTGAGTGGTTCTCTTGTCAGTGATTCATGCCCTAATTCCCTCCACTGTGGGGCTGCCAGGAAAGTACTCTTTAGTTACAGTAAACTTTCACATTTAGAAACATGGGCTGCAAATTTATGACACCAATTAAGCCCTGTGTGGTAGGCTGTTAGCATAGTACCTGTGTGTTGTTTTCAGATCATTTCCCAGAGAAGTATCATTTTTGGGTTGTGTGTGTGTGTGTGTGCGTGCGTGTGTGTGTGTGTGTGTGCGTGTGTGCGTGTGTGTGCGTGCGTGTGTGCGTGCGTGTGTGTGTGCCTGTGTGTGTGTGTGTGTGTGTGTGTGTGTGTGTGTGTGTGCGTGTGTGTGCGTGTGTGCGTGCGTGTGTGTGGCATACTCCATACATTCATACATTGTCACACATCCTCAGGTGACCATTGTGTTCTGTGAGACTGGAACGGTTGCAAAGCAGTATGGGTAAGGGAGTGAAGTCATTTCTTACAGTCAATTACTTTGACAAAATGTAAGTTCTGGAGGTAGTGACAAAGCATTTTCCATGAACCAATTTGTACATGACAATTTCTTAAAAGCCACAACAAATACTCGGACTTATGGTCTTTTTTTCAATGTCTTCTTCAAAGAGGGTTTGTTCTAATTCCGTCCATCAATCATGACATTTAGTACTCTCTGGAGCCCAATGTGAAAGAATAATGTTATAATTTGTGTTTTTAACTATTCTACAGGGAAATGCTGCTGTAATAAAGTTTCTTTATCTGGCATACTGAAAAGTTGGACTATGTCTGTAGGCAATGTGTAATTTACACAAAACTAATCTTCAAAGCCTCAAACACCACTTGTAGTAATCTAACATCTGTTTCCATAATATCACCATAGTCCATAATATCGCCACCTTGAGAAAAAGTGTGCTTAAAGATATTTTTACTGCAACATACCCTAGGTATGTACATTTGATGTGTGAAGGAGTGCATACCAAAAGTATGTTGCAGTGAAAATATCTTAAGCACACTGTTTCTCGAGGTGGCAATATTATGGACCCTGGTGATATTATGGACACGGATGTTATCACATATACCACAGCATCTTCACAACACAGTAATTAGTAGAAAAGTAGAGTATCTGTCTGGTCTTCCTGTAATTGCATAAATGATAGTTTTAGTGGATTGCAGAAGTTAACAAGATCCAATTTAGAGAAAGATAATGTATAATCATCTACCTTACCTGTGCCTACCTTTGTACCTAAGTTAGAATCAAGAGTTCATAGTATCTACAAGTACAGCCAAACCTGTACAAGTGACCACCAAAAGACCACCTGACCAATGTGACCTCTTTTTGGTGGTGCCTTAGGTAATTTTTCCCATTGTCGTAAGCTAGGCATATTAAGAACCTGTCAATAGTGACAACCTGTCCACAAAGATCAGATTTTATTGGTCCCCTGAGTTTTGACTGGAACAGTAGGAGCAACAGAATGGAACTGCTATGATCACCTATTAAAGGGAGAGATGAGTTCACATTCAATTGGAGGAAGCGACTTTGAACTTGAAAACTGCAACTACTCAAATAACTTGTGGGTTCAATCACCCTCCATCCAATTTACTCATTTAAGTCCTGGACAAATATCTGGCCACTTCCCCTCTTAAGATCTTAAAACCCGACTTCCTTCACGCTGAGACTGCTTGGCTAATTTTGCCCCGCGAAGATCGATCCTGTAACAGTCAGTGGTACGATCCTGGATCCATTATCCTTGGCTGTCTCCTTAATTTGCCCCGAGGGAGAGGAACTTTTCTTCCAACTGGAAAATATGGGCGTCCTGAGACAGGCCGTGATGTAATAGGTGCATCATAGATCTGTGCAGAAAGGGCTGTTAATTGTGCCTAACAAGGAGAGCTGTCAGGCTTGGTAGGATTCCATGTCAGAACTAGGCTGATTGATGGTTGTGAGTACACTGTTCCATGTGGCAACTTTTTTTCCAGATGATATCATATGATCTTGTAGTTAAAATTTGTCTTACACACGCAGGCAAAAAAACTGAGGGTACGAAAACTTTGTACGCATGAAGAAAGTCGGGCAAGCATACATCAAATGTTTTCAGAGTCTGAATCAACCTGAGGTCAAGAAGGTACCTTCAGATTGAATAGTTCTCTGATTTTTGTAACAAATCAAGGGAGCTGGCGGACAAGAAAACAGGCCTACTAAAAGGCATTATGTGATAGCACTAAATGCTACCATAGATAGAAGCAACATTCAAAGTCAACACATTAAGGTGGTTTATAATTCAAACAATGAATTTTGGACTCAGATCATCACTGCATTCAGAAATGGAAAAATCAGAATGATGTAACCCCTGGGAAGTATTTTTCAGGATGTTTTTTTCCTTTATGTCTGTACTTTTGAACATGTACTACCTGGCAACAACAGACTGCACATGTCTTTCATTCACCTTATATATTACATGGTTAGAAGTCCTGTGTGTAATGGGGTGAGTATAATTGGGACAATAGTAATTGACCCACTAAATTGAATCCAAGAAAAAAAATTCTGTTAATGAATTTGGTCCATCACCACTTAATGATGACTGATGACAAGGTTTGAGGTCTCCACAAGACTGATATTCATAGGGCCGAGATTGTTTATCGAAACATATAACTGGCATCAAGGCAAGTTACAACTGACCTAGAAAATTGAAGGAAGAAAAACACTTCAATCACCAGGCAAATCTGTCACTGTAATGGAAAACCATACAGCTCTGTCTTGAACTAAAAGTTGCTTTGAACACTTGTGGATGAAACAGCATGAATGTCAGCAAAGATGAAGTTGTTATTTGATTGTGTCAGGGTTAATTTCATCAATTAAGCTGCAATTCAGTTGGGTAATATTTGCTACAGTTGAGAGGATACTACTGGAATGAGCTAGAAAAAAAAGGAGACGACATTTAAAAAGCATCTATGCATCTATGAAACATCTATTTCTTAATACAAGTACAAAATGATATGACTTTTAACGATGTTACAACATTTATCACCTTTGCATTGATTGTAGAAGATATAAGCCACTGGGCATTTTGTTTTTGTGTGAATTTCCCCAAGGAAGAACATTAGTCATCCTGATTTTAGAAATGACATGCACGCCTCCCTGGAACCAATGTTAGCCACAGGTGATGACAAGCTTAAGGGTAGCAGGCATGTTTAGTCACTGGTCCATTTATAGGCACCAGGAAACATCTCTACCAAGGTCCTAACCATTTGGGGCTGGGCTGTCTGGATCCAAACTGGGGCCGATGACAGATTTTAGCATTCCTGACTCTGAAGAATTTCTGCCAAACAAGTTGTTTGTCATCAAGCTGAGATAAAACTGAGACAAACCTAAGGTCTTATTGAATGTGTCATACTGACGCATGTTAGACTTCTCCAATCTAGTTGGTTGTTTTACGCACCAACTTGCTTATGAAAAATAACTACTGTATTATTATCTTCACCATCCCCCAATAAGGACACTGCTACTTAGTATACAAATATCTGTTCCCACTGAGATATTGACTGCTAAAAATACCAGAATGTCCTTAGATATCCAATGCTCATCCTCCAGGTGATAACCCGAAGAAGAAAGTGCCTTTTCCAAATAGTTTTACCACAGGAATCTGTCCCAAACCCACTACATCCTGCTATGGCTCACCATTCCTATTCCTCCCATAGTGCATAGCAACTCGGTGAAGTATCTTCGTACACAGTCTGATGACTTCACACAATTTAGTCCAAACCACAACCATCAGCTTCCCCTTTCAGACCCTCCAAAACTCTCTTGTCTCAATAAAACAAGAGACTGTGACACACAAGCACATTAAATCTTTCTCCAGCAGACAGACCATCAGATCCACAGACCTGGACCTCCCAAGGTACCTGACCTCAGGGTCATGTGATACCTTCCTCAATCTCCCGTCCTGACCTTGTGACCTCAGCAAGGAAAGGTGGCCCCATTTCTGTAATTGTTAGATCTTCTCTCAAGTCTTGAGCTGATCGGGTGGAAAATCAGACAAGGTACACCATGGTATCAAGAGATATCAACCACCTGTTGATTGATAGAAGTGCCACTCAGAAGAATTCTGAAAATTCATAAATAAGAAGCTTACAGCTTTTCTTTCAACCATCTATGGGAGTAGGTACATTAACCATATGTGTGAGATTTGACTAGCCTGGTACCCAGACTTTTAGTCAGCTTCCTACATCCAACAGTTGCTGTCCTTTCCAGGAAATTAAAGCAGCCAAAGCTGTAAGGCTGGGTACCAGGCTACCCAGGTATAATGTCAGGCATGTCCAGTAGTCAACTAATGATGGATAGGTAGAGAGTTACTGTCATTAACCTATATTTGGTGGATGATCCCAAGCCATCATTTTAAAATATGATGTATTTGAAGACTTATAATGCTGATATGTATCTGGAATGGGTGCCTAGCTACCTACTGGGGATTTGCCTCACTAGGTCACCTGAAAGATGAAAATTCATAAATTCATACCAAGAACATCTAGACTTATTTAACGTTACTAGCGTCCACTTTCTGCGAGAGTGAAATGATTACCGAATTCCAAGGAAATGGAAACGTGTGAGATCTAAATGTGCACAGCCCATATAGGTTTATGTTCAGTGTATATGTACAATGTATATAACGTGTATTTGTCAATGTTGTTTTTTATGGGCCAGATGTGTCTGATATAAAGTTGAAACTAGACACAGCGGAAATGAGATATGTTTGTAGCTGACATGTGGTGTTTGCACACAGGGGTCACTGGGGGTCACGGGAGCAACAAATCAACTCCCTTATATGGGCAACAAGTGTCCATCAGATATCAATCACCTTCCTAATATGGGCAACAAGTGCCCATGAGGGGGTCATCAGCTGACACCTGTAACACTGGTCACTCCTGAGGCATCTATCAAGTGGGATGGGGAGGACATGTATTGGACTAACATCAAGACTAGGACCAAAAGGTTCAGGAGATAAAGCATTAAACCTCAGGTGGGACACACAGTACATATATACCACACAAACTCACAGGTGATTTATGGTAGCTGGAAGGCAACTGAAGTCCTCGAACAAGTTAGAATGCTGATGTGTTCCACTGAAGGGTGGACCTGTTATACAGATATAGATACATGTACACAACTATTTAATTTGTTGGTTCTCGGATTTTTTCAGAGATGCAGCGACAGGGCAAAAAACATTAGAACAGGCCTAGCCCAAATGCTATGATAGGAGCCATGAAGTACTGGGCTACATTGATAGATGGAAAAACTGTAACAGCTCTGAAGAAAAGGGACTTTTGTCAACTTTATGTTAGGGCCAGAATATGAACATTTTGGAGTTGATTCAGACCGTGAAATATTGGTGTGGCCTAAAGAGGACCTGACAAATAAACAGTAAGCAAAATTGATGAAATGTATTTCATGATACAGTAACTGCATGTATTTGGTTACAGAATGAATGAGTGAAGAAACAAATGGGCAGTTTTGTACCCTCACCTCCAAAGACTTCAAAATGCTCCCCCTTGATGGGTTTATCCAGCTACCTCCTCCCGCTTTTCTGTCTCTCTTCCCCACTCTATAAAACCAATTACCGTCTAGCCAGTCAATGAGCAATTTGTCTGAAAACCTTCAAAGACATTTGGACAGTATAACAAGGTTGAACTGCAGAGTGAACTGCTGTAAGGGCATGAGGACAATTTCCACTGACACTATCTAATGCTACACAGCCTCGTTAGAAACCAAACTCCTCAAACTTTACAAGCCTACATGTACGGGCAGATCTGAAAAGTTCTAAACCCTCCAATATCCTTAAACCTCTCTTA
Source organism: Branchiostoma belcheri (assembly GCF_001625305.1). Classification (NCBI taxonomy): domain Eukaryota; kingdom Metazoa; phylum Chordata; class Leptocardii; order Amphioxiformes; family Branchiostomatidae; genus Branchiostoma; species Branchiostoma belcheri. The sequence continues at coordinate 163,380 of NW_017803379.1, read as the reverse complement.
ACAACCGTATCCTCCCATGTATTGCTGACAGGTCAGAACTGCCACTGCCAGAAGCAATTTGAAGAAACCATTTAGGATTCTTAACTGCTTTTAACAGTTTCACATCAAGCGGGGCAAGACTGTTGGAACCATCTAAACTGTAAAGTTGCCAGATAACGGCAAACACTAAGGATGTGAAATGTGCGCTATTCTCCATAATGGAGTGCAGTAATCCCTGTATGGTCCACAGTTCTCGTTGGCACCCTTGTCTGCTGGATTGTGTAATAGACAGAAACAGTTGATGGGCAAAGTGCAGGGAGTGCTCCATGTGAGATAAGCCGCTGGGTTTATACTCACAAATTACACAATAAAGGCCGCATCATTCAAACTTTTAATGGCTGTCTGACTGTGTAAGGCTGTAAACTGATAGTGTACAATTTCTTGACTACTCTGTCTGTATTTTTGCTAAAAACATATTTAAAATTTGTACTAATTAGATTATTTATTATCAATAGTCTTACACAATGTAAATTCATACAGTGATAGCCATATAAAGTAATTATGGTAATTCATACTTTGTACTTGTACTTGTGTATGTACATGTATGCAGGACCTCTGACCTCCAATCATTTTGAACGAAAATCGATTTACGTTGATTATGATAATCATTATGATTTGAAGTTATGTTTTCTTGTAAATTTCCTCAGTTCATGTTGAACTTCGTATTATTCATTTATTTATGTATAACTTCCAGTTATATTGATTTCATTTACATCTTTTGTTATGTACTTTGTATAATTTATTATTCTTTTACTTATTGTACCCCCCTGGGCCTCCTTGGAAATCAGCTTTGGCTGAAGGAGCTACCCAGGTGTCTTTGAAGATTAAATAATAATAATAAAAGGAATATTCCCAGCCCTGCCTACCCTTCAGTTCCAGTGATTGCTGAACACTCCAGGGTGATGTAAACTTCCTGCTTCTAACAAATGTCTGCATGACACACTTCTCTGATTGAATCCCATGCAGCCCAGCCAGGATGCCCTCCACGGCAAGCTGTGAAACATTTTCCCAGCACAACTTTATAGCTGGTAATTGTGGAAAAGACCAGGAAGTGGCCATTACAGAGTGCTAACGATGGTAAGCACACAGCAGTCAAGCAAGACGGCAAGCACCAGATAATATTGGACAGCTCTAATTGCTGACCTGCTTCTCTTTCGTGTTGTAAATAGCCTGCCAAGTCTTACTGGAGTGAGGCTTGCCACAATTATGTCTAATCTCTTTGTCAAGAGGAGTTTTCCTTGGCTTTTGAAATAGCGCTAGGTCTATTGTGCTAACAGGTGGTTTAGGAAGACATTGATTGGAAGCAGACGACCAATTTTCCACATCTTTCTGCTACAATATCGCTTTATGAGGAACATTAATATTTGTCTCGAGGCGGATGAATATTCTTTTGGCGCATCACAGAAGCGGTTACTATGGACTGGACGAATATGCCAGGATGTCATGGTGTGGTATATTGAAATGTTGAGGTATGTTTTCTTCATATTACCTAGCCTAGAGTCCATCCTATTCTTAGCTTTGTTTTGCTTCTGAATCAATGATTGCTTCCACTCACAGTCTGGCCCCTGGTCCCACGTGGTCTTCACGACAACATACACACACACACAAAAAATCAAAATTCATGACAAAAAATACAAAAGTTCTACTACTGAGTACCAAGGAAAGCTGCCAGGAAGCCAAAGATTGACCTTTGTCTCATATCAATCCATCCAAAGATTAAATAACATGCTGTCCACAAATATCAGGAAACACAAACGGACACACAGGCAGACACACCCAAAACAATACCTCCATTTTCAAGGAGGCAATAACTTGAATAAGGGCGGTAAGCTGTACTTTATGTATGATACAGCTGTTGACATTCAAATATGTCGGCAAGTCAAACTCATCCAATTATGTCTGTGGGAGCTTGTAGCCACATTGTCTGCTACTGAGGGATGATTAGAATGGAAGATTTATAAAAATGACCCCAAAACGTGAAAATCCAGCAGTACACACCTAACACAGTCATTGACCTGATCTGCCAGGTGGACTTAAAGCGTCATAAATGCTAACAATGATCTTTAGAAGTTGTATAGGGGATCGCAAGGAATTATGACGGTCACCATAATACCAGAGTTGCATCCAGTTTTCTCTTCGTCGATAGTCATTGTTTATTGCGTATAATTAAGTCTTAAAAGTATAAATTTCTGTACAAAACTTTTTCATGACTGATGAATCTTAAATATTCTAAAGTCAACAAAAATTGTCTGTGAAGTTGAGCTTGAGAATAAAGTTTCAAAATTTCAAATTTTTGCACTTCTTTTTTTACTTTGCAGCTGCATGTGGTTCAGAACATTCTACAAACCAATTATTTGTTTGTTTATTTGGTCATAATTAGGATTTCTCATACAGGATGGAGGTGGCGGCAAAACAGGTGCAAGACACTGCTGCTAGTAGCCATACCAGCCAACAAGGACAGAGGTATAAATGATACATATTTACAAAACAACTTCAGTATATAGTTGCATAGACCAATAAATGACTTGGTCTACTAAGTACATTTAGAAAGACACATTGACAGTCTATGTGGACAGGTGGTCACAATAGACAGGATTCTTAATGCTCATGTCAATGGGAAAAATTATTTAAGGGACTACCAAAAAGTGCTCACATTAGCCAAGTGGTCCCAATAATAAGTAGAGGTAGTCACTTGTACAGATTTCACTGTACTTATTAACACAGAGTTGGAATCCACCGAGCCATGGATGCTGGCTACACTTATTTACATGTTTATTTGTGTACAGTAAACATATTTAATTCTATATTTGTTTACTATAAACAGGAAAACACGTGCAGACATGGGGGACGTGGAAACGGCCCAGACTCCGGACACGGAACTTCGCAGCCCATCCCTGATTTTATCTGCAAAATTCTTCTCTGTGTTGTGCTCAAAACAAGAATCACATTTGGCATGTTTATGCCTGTGTCATTGTAAGCAGTTTTGCCCACTTACTAATTCAAAAGAAAACTTATTTTTTAACGTTTTTTTTAAAGGTGGGACATTATGTCTTCCATGGTTTACAAAAGAGAAGTCAAACCCTTCAGACATAGTTTCAGACAATTACACTTATTATATAGATTTTTTAGTTATTTTGTACCCTGTTTGAATGTTCTTTTGTCCATGGTATTTGCAACTAGCCTGCATGCAGGAATTTGCAATAAACTTGTTATTAATCATTTCATGTCCATCTTTACTTTAGTTGATCTTGAATGGTGTGTCTGCTCTAAGGCTATAGTAAACAGTATTTACTGTTTGGGCTATGGGCTTTACCCCCTATCAGGAAAAGGGAGCACTGCACCCTGTTAAGAAACCAATTTGTGACATCGGTATTATAATGGTTTTCACTCATGAAAATAGTGGTACTGTCTTTGAATACGGTATGCCCCAATGTTGTGTCCTTGGGAAATTTTTTTTTTCAAGATCAGGCAAATATATCAATGTTCAGGCAGATGTCATCCATAAAATTTACTTGCTGTGGCCTCACATAGAGAAACTACTCCTGCTGAATCATCCCATCTGCACACACCATTTCACAAATGCATCACGGCTATCTCACACAAATCCAGCACATTTCTCATCTTGGAGTTCTCATAATTTGTTTGCTCCAGACCCGTCTTTATCTTCATTGTGCAGACTCCAACCATGGCATCCGACGCGTCCGGTATATCCTGTGTCAAGGTAATGGTATACGGGGCATTTCCAGGACTTAAGTTTTGCAAGGAAATTGGCTATTACCTGGTCTGGAGTTTCCTGAACTTAATTCCAAACTAATATATTTCCTTGTTCCTCTAACAATTTAACCTTGGTATAGGGTAGCTGATGGGCACAAATTTGTATTCGGTAATGTGGTTAGGCAGCAGGGAGTAACAAGACAAGGTAGAAACTGAGATTTAGGTGGAAAATAGACTTCACTAAATACACACCGTGTGCGAAATTTTGTGTACAAGGTACGGACTTTCCCCAAATCTCTATCTGGTCCCTCTTGATCTTCCATTATAAGTCATTGAACTATTCATTAAAACCTGAAAACCAGAAAGTTTAACTAAAGTTTAACTAAAGATTAACTACGTAGAGTTAACTTAGTTTATTGCAAATTCTTGCCCAAAGTAGCATGAAAAGGGGGAGGGAACAAACAATGATGTACAATAAATTCTGGCTACTATTGTAAATTTGACTTGTTTGGTTGACTTTTTTTCTGAAACAGTGGATGATAAGTTCAGTTTTAGCTTCTTTAGAGGAGGTCTTCGTATATTTCACTTGTTCAGTACGTCATCATTTGAGATGCAGTCTCTGTCTCCTTTCCAACCCTTCCAAGCACACGCTAAGCATCTAAATCTTCTCCCCAACACAGTAAATCTCCTTGGCTTTGTCTCTCTGGACGAGTGGAACTCCACTGGCCTCTACTGGTCTGATCTGGGATATACAGAGTGAGTAATGTGTGACTGTTACAACCGTTTCTGGGATTTGTGCAGAAAATCCCTGTCATCTGTCATGACACATTCAATAATGTGATAGCAAGACACTATAATGGCCTTTGTCATTGCTAAAGTCAAAGTCATCCTCAACCATGAACTCAATGAACAGTTGAGCTACTCTTCCACTGGTTGTGACAGAAAAGACAGATGTTATATATGTACTGTTTTATTTACAGGTTCAATGTACCGGGGAAATCCGCCTAGATTTTTTCGACAAGTGCAATGAAAATCCCTGTCATTCGTCATGTCAAACTCAATAAAGTGATAGCCAGACAATGTAATGACCTTTGTCAGTGCAAAAGTCAAAGTCAAAGTGATCTCAAACCAGTTTCAATGGTTGAACCATGAACAGTAGAGCTACTCTTCCACTGGCCGTGACAGATGATTTGTACCGTACTAAGTTCAGTGTTCATGTCATACCTGGGCCATGATAAAATTCGATTCTGATGTTTTAGCCCAATTGTGATAGAGCTCTATCAACTGATCTACCAGTAACAGTTATCACACAGGCTTGCAAAGGTTCCATACTGTAATTTGAATGCGTCTCCCGTGCCACGCGTGCACCACTTTCGAAAATTCAAATATAGGTACCAGATGTTGGAATTGATAACAGTTGTAATAATGTTTTGCTTTGGGACAGCAGGAAATTGTCTCAAATTTTGCACGTTTCTCACTGAAGTCTCGGGTGAGTGACGCATCACTATCTTTCTTTCTTTTCTGTCCAACTCCAAGCCTTCCCAGTGGTCGGATCTCCCTCCAGCCTTCAGGCAATCCGATCTGCGGTCAGGCTAGTACATGTACATTCATTGTAACTTGTGTGGTACAGAATACACTGTGTTGCATTCTATATTTACAGTGTAAGAAAGGCCTGAAATCTAGTGATATTAAAAAGGACAGATATTGTCCCACTGATCCTGGAAAGGCGTGTGATCTGTGTGTGATTGGGATAATTGTGACCTCTGGGGGTCCTGAAATCCTCTCTGTCCTCACCGCTGTGACGTGATTTATCATGTCTTCCTCCTGCTATCCTCCCGAGAAATTACTGTTCATAAGACTGGGGAAAAAGCTGAATCTCAGCTCTTAAATCTTGCAGTTGGGTGAATTGAAAGGAAGGAGAATACCTACTTGTGAAAGGATAATATTTATAACGTATGGTTCATTCTTGAGGAATCCTCTATTCACAGAGGATTCCTCAGACTTTGTCATTGAGATTGTATAATGCCAGAGTAACAGGTTCACCCGTTGTGGACATAACTGAATTTGCTTAACCACTTCGGAAAGAATGAACAGCAGTGAAAAAAGTCTTCATTTTGAAACTTGCAAATGTAAAACAACATAGAGTTTTAATGAACTCTAGCATGACTGACTTTCATACACACGAGTTCCGGTCATTAAGGCAGATATGCCCATAAAGATTGAGCCATATACAAGAGGGCAATGATGTCCAAAATGATGGGCCTGAATTGCATTCTAAACTGTAGCTTTATGGGTTATAGATTCCAGAAAACTGACTGATGACAATCAAAGTGTAAATGATTTCCCGACATGCACCATTTGATTTCATGGCGACTGAATGTGAAGGGAATACTTTTATTAATATCTTTATCACCAGTTACATTCTGTATATTGAAACCAAAAGTATCAACCATGAAGTTTTGTCGATGATAACTTTGGGGCTTAAAGAGCAACAAGAATCTCATGAAAAACCTGTTTCTGAGCTTATGAAAGTACACATGAATTTTTACGACGATGCATAACAATCACCCTAGAAGTAATTGCTTTTCTCATGGGCTGTTGACTTTCATGATTCCTGAATGTAAACTGAATGCTTTATTCATAATATCTTTATGATCGCCCCTTTTCATGATTTTGAAACAGCCATGAATACGTTTACTCAGTAAGCTCCTGGGTCCATTAGTGCCTTTCAAGGGAAAGAACAATAAACTTTTCGTGTATCATCAGTCCATGTATGTTGCATGTGGGTGTCTGTAGGGAGCAGTATACTGTATACGGGAAAAACAGTTTTTCAATGAGTTCTTGCACAGTGCAGAAGAATACTGATGGTTAGTTTTTGTTTTGCATAACCGATAAACCGCCTTAGGCATAAATACACTGACTTATTTTGTACAGTACATGTATGTATAAGCAGTGTTTAACTGGACTGTAAGGTACCACTCACACTTATCTTTTCAATAAGTGTGGCGGGATCTTTAACATGCTCAAGGTTTGGCTCTCCTCAAACACAGGACCTCTACCTTTACGTCCCACGAAAAAAGTCCCTTTTCCAAACCTAGGTACTCGTTTTCACCCAAGCTGGATGAAGAAATAGGTCATAATTGTAAGTGCCTTTCCCAAGGACAAAACAAATGAAGACTGCCAGGGATTCAAACCTAGAACTTTCGAGTTCTTTGCCAACAACCCTAACCACAAGACAACATTACCACCTTGGTGCACAATTTCAGTTTCACTTGTAGTGTAAAAGTCTTTTTTTTCAATGTTTGCTTCCTGACTTTTAACTTGAACCTGAATGGGGTACAAAATACAGTGCTGGTCTATAACTGTGACAGTTGATGGCCCATTAGATGTTCCCTCTGCTTCTGATAAAGTGATTCTTGCCCCATTAACATCCTACGCAGTAATACCAGCACTTCCTACAACTATAACACTAACCCTTCTTCACTGTCTGCAGGCAAAAGCCGTGGATTAGGGTCATAACAGTTACATGGGTCATGGAACCTAGAAGGACCCTTTTACCCATTATACAAATCTCCAATGCACATTTGGGCAGTAGCCGATAATATGAACCATCAAAGATGTTGCAATTGCTGCTGGTAAAAAGGGTTTAGAGTCTAGAGGACATGGTATAAAATAGTGGATGGATGGATGGATGGATGGATGGATAGATGGTTGGATGGATGGATGGATGGATGGATGGATGGAGATCGAGATGGATGGATGGAGAGGTAGATGGATGGAGAGGTGGATGGATAGAGAGATAGATGGATGGAGAGAGGGATTGAACAATGGAAGGATGATGTGATGGATGGATTGAAGGATAGGCAGATGGAGAACAAGCATTCCTTATGGTTTGTTATGTGTGATTTATTGCATCTTTCTCTCAGAATGTTTGTTACAGTCTGACTTACTTGACCTGACAGTCAACATCAGACCAGAAGTTAGCAGAATGAGATGCTCTACAAGAAGTGATGAAAGAGATCCTCAAGTTTTGCACCTACAGGTCTGAATCTCTCTGCTCCAATCCATCAGCTGTAACATGCAGGACTAGCCGTGACCCTGCTATTGATTGAGAATGAGTGCACTTCACTACCCATTACACAGGAGTCCTGAGTGAAGGTCTTGTCGGGGGATAAAAGGAGCAGCCGTGGCGTGAAAGAAAACACCAGCCATCGATCCAGACCGTATCCCTCCAGCAAGAAAGTAGACCAAAGGAACTTGTTTAGATCGATATCACACCCTTGGTTAAGCTCAGATCAAAGTCCAGGGAATGATCAAGCAATGGGCTTCTCTTTTTACGGCCCAAGAATTGCTCCATTTTCAAATAAAATGCCCCCGTTCGGCAAAATGGAAACAAATGGGTGGAAGAAGCAATCTGGATTAGACCTCTTGAGCATTCCTGTCTCCTTAAAGGAAGTTTGATTGAATCAAGAAAGACGGGAAATCCTTCTGGAAGATAAAGAGCCTTGGAGAGAGTCTTTACGCTGGATAACCCGTAACATTACCCTGCCATTCATCGATCCGGCTTCAAAGTGCCTTTCCAAGAAGGCAATTGGGATGGAAATAACCGTCGTTACAGCTGGTGCACAGAGCAATAGGAACACATTATCCAACACCAAAGGAGAACTTACCCTCCTGTTCATTGAATCTTGCACAAGCCTGTTATTTAGGAGTATTGTGGCCGGAGTGCTATCACGAGTCACAACCACCAGAAGTTCAACACCAAGGAAAGCCCCAATACTGCACATGTTATCACTGTACAACAGATACTCAGATGTTACTCCAAACCATCATTTTCTAAGGTGTGAAGTTATGAACGATTTCAGCACCAAGGACAGGTATGGTACAGCACATTATAACATTACACAACAGACATTCAGATGGAACTCTGAGCCATTTGGTAATGTAAAATGATTGGTAGCTGTCCAAGCCATCATTTATAGTTAGGGTGTGTGTTTCTAAAGAAGTTCAGCACCAAGGACAGGCCTTATACAGGACATTATAACACTGCACAACAGACATTCAGATGTTACTCTGAGCAATCAGGACATGTAAAATGACTGTACAGCTTTCAAATCATTTAGCTAGGCTGTATATTTATGAATAAGTTTAGCACCAAGGATAGGTCTGGTACATTACATAATAACAGTGCAGCAGAACAAGATTATTCCAACTCATCTCATCCAGAAATGTGTATTGATAAAGTAGTTCAGCACCACGGACATGTCTGGTACATCACATTATGATAATTCTTAATTTGCAAAATCATGCCCGAAGGCTAACTGCATCTACAGTGTCAAAGAAAGTAAACTAAAAGCAACAGAGAACATACAACTACTGTCTGATCAACTTATACTACTACATATGTGTACTACGTTTGCTATGATTGACTTTGACTTCCTCTTTGAAGGCAGTGGAATAGACCCACGTACTGCATAATGAGTGGGTTTTGTGATCTTATTGGAAACACAGTCTTTATGTTATCTTTATGTTTACATTTGTATTATGTTTTATGAGCAGCGGATTTACATAAGCACAACAAGTGCTTCCTATCCAATGCTCAAAAATCCATGTGAATAAAATAAAAAAAATAACACAGTCTTTTGGTGATTGTCCAAATGTTCAAATGATGGGGATATTGTGGCAACTATTTGAAATAACTGGTTTCTGTTGGTCTGGTAGTGAACACACAGTCAGGTAGCTTTTTGTAGCAGCCCGATCTCTCTAGTGGGCATGCACTTATTCCTATCTTACACATGGCAGACTATTTATGAAACTCGTTGTAATATAGATATTTTTTCCATTGAGTGTTTGTATTTTAGTTTTGTAAAATCCTAGCTTACTGCTACCTTCAGACAAAAAACTGTACAGTAGATCCCCAAGTGTAGTTCCTCCAGTCATAAATACGCCACTTAGTTACAGTGTGTATTGATGAATTATTAACACAGGTGCTGTACTCCCAGCACAGCCACAGGGTGATATGTTACGGCTGCAATTCTCCCACGTTGTGCATGCTATCCATCAGTCTGGTGAACCAGGAAGAGAAGAACGACAACACGTCCTGAGATGGTGGCCCGTGTTCCGAAAACTCATATAAAATTGATGCCACTGGCACAGATGGATTCAGACCAAGTAGGTAGAAAATTGAGGCCACGACTACTCGGGTGGAGTAAACTATTTCTCATGTCCAGATGCGACTGGATATCTGCCAGTTAACTCGGTCGTATTCCACACAGTTGTGCCACCTTTTATGTGAATTGACTACATTATTGTACAACAGCTACAGGAGAGATGACAGATGGTATCATCAAACCTACAAATTGGGGCAATTCAATATTCTTTTATACTACAGCTGTATCAGAATCTGTTATACGTACTGTGCAATATGTCATAGGGAATGTGAGAGAGGGGACATTTTTGTATTTTCACAAACTTTCACTTTACTCTTCTGTACCAGATGGCCGTCACCATGGTAACTGGTGCTGTGGTGTTGGGTTACAGGATAGAGCCGGAGGGGCTGGTCACCATACATATGAATGTGTTTGAGTAAGAATACACAGAGCTACATGTAGACCATCCCCATGCTTAAGCTAAACTTTATGCATTTGCTTTGCTTTCTGTCTTTTTTTTATTCAGTCTTGAATACATACAGGTAGTCATAATGAGATAAATTAAGCATTGTTGATTTATTTTGTGTTACCTAATTTTCATTGATGGCTTAACTCTTAAAATGCAAGTTTTTTTCTCACACAATGTATCAGGCAGAGCTTACTCTACTTAGAAACCAATCTTTTAGTATTATAGTAACACCAATTAAAGGACTCTTGGATACTACTGTGACCATTTCCTTGGAAAGAAGGCCTTGAGGTGGCGTCGCCACAGGTGGCGTCGGGTGGTGTAGTGGTTAGAGCAATAGACTGTGAACCGGGAGACCCGGGTTCGATTCCGAGTCGTACCCGGGACATGTCTGAACATGCGCCCCGACGTTGTGCCCTTGGGAAAGGCACTTAACACGAATTTCCTCACTCCACCCAGGTGTGAATGGGTACCTAACTTCGGTTGGGGAACGTCGTATTGAGGTCACCTTGTGGCGCCGAATGGCAGCCGCACAGACCCTTGCGGCAGTTCCACAAAAAAAATTGTGGGACAAATATGTGTATCATTTGTATTATTTGAATGTTGTAATTGTTGTGATTTGTATTGATTATTATGTGATACCCTGCATCAATTCAGCCGTATAAAGGCTGCGACTGCATGGGTACTGTTTGGACAATAAAAACCATTTATTAAAAAGCTTTACTTACTGGCAAACATTACTGTAAATTGTGATATTATTCAAGCTGAGCTGTAATCCAGGGTTTTGCAGGATTTGTGCTGGATTATCTTAAAGATACGCCAAGTCTTACTCCTTGAAAAATCTATTTGTATTTACTGGTATCATTGCTGCAAATGCTGATCCCATTGAAGTCATGTTGCAATCTGGGGATTTGAAGGATTTGTCCTGGATTGATTATCTTTAAAAAGGTCTTTCTCCTTGTAAAATCCATATGTAGTGGCTGATATTATTGTTGTAAATGCCAACCTCATTGAAGCTTTGTTGTAAGATAGGGATTGGGAGGATTTGTACCTTAAAGATGCTCACATTACTCCTTGTGGAAATCTATCTGTACTTACTGGTGTTATAGCTGTTAATGCTGATCTCATTGAAGCTCTGTTGTAATCTGGAGATTTACTGGATTTGAGCTGGATTACCTTAAAAACACAACCAAATCTCAAGACATTTTTACACTTCAATACTCTGATAGGATGCATGCTACTCAAGTTGGGGCTATGATCATACTAATAAGAAATAGTGATCTTATTTCAAACAATTCCCTGAGTTATGTGTTATGGTATTGTACCCTGATAGAGATGTACATGTATATGTACATGTAGCATCTGTACTTACTGGTAAGTATTGCTGGAAATGGTGATCTCCTTGGATCTCCTGTAAGCCAGGGCTTAACAGGATTTGTGGTGTATTATCTTAAGGACATGCAATCTTACAGACAACACTTCATTACTCTGATTATAGATAGGATAAAAAGTTTCAAATAGAGTAATTCTGTATCCCATTGAGAACTGAGGTCAGGCATCAACTAACACCTAGCTGACCCTACAGTTCTGTACATGTATACATGTATAACAGCAACTACTGGCTTTTTTTTTTTACAGAATCTTCCAATTTGAGCACTGCTAATACATGTACATGGACTACAAGTCTTTCCATGCAGTAGGCATGTTATGCTGAAGGGCATTTATACCAGCTATACAGATACAGAAGCTGGTGTGTTACACCATATATAGGGGGTTATACCGGCTTTACAGATCAAGATACAGAAGCTGAAGGGCTGTTATATCAGCTGTACAGATACAAATACACAAGTTGGTGTGTTATAACAAAGATTTGTTAGAGTTATACCAGCCATACAAACTCTTGAACATTCCAGCCAAAAAACACGGCTGCCAATTCCATCTATCATGAATGGTACTGAAGCTGGGGCAGAAGATCTATGATCACATCAAAACAGTGACCTTACAATACTCTGAGTTATGTGATATGGAACTGTACCCCCACTGGAGATGTACATGTAGCATCCTGTACAAAATGATACTGATCTAGAGTTATCGTAATCGCTGGGTTCCTGGGGCATCTTAGATGAAAGCAGCATTGTCACTCTTGAAATTCAAACTATGCCTGAAGAGGATCAACCTGAGCGTAATGGCCTCATAAATATTTCAAATGCTTCTCTGAAGATTCGAATCTCATTCAATCAGACCATCTCTCCAATATCACATCAGGTTTGACCAAACAACCCTTGAAAGTACCATGAAGCAGAGTCTTGAAATCTCCCATTTAGGCCATGCCAATTTGATGTGTCGGTTCCCGGGTTGAAAAACAAAAATCAAGACCCTAGCATGTGCAGAACACAAGATATATAGTTGTTCTTTTAAACAATTAGCAAAACCAGTAGTTCTGCTGCAGTTCTAACGAAAGCTGCCAGGTGGTCCAGAGTCTAATTGTTTCTTTGATAGCTCAAGACCTAACCACCTACCAAGTATCATGACAATCCATCTAAAGCTTCTTGAGTTATCATGCTAAACCACATACCACATACAAACACTATCAAAAACATAACCTTCTTGGGGAAGGTAAAAATTGTACTCAAGACAAACGTGAAAACTGAGTATGAGGAGAAAGTTTGCACCTTGGTACATACAGTATCAGGGACTGAATACAGTCAGCTTTCCTCCCAGATCTATTACTAAAACTTTTGACTTCAAAAATGTCTGAGAAACAAGAAATACATTGGTGTGGGCTAGCCTTACTTTGTACATATGTACAAGGAACTGTGATCCCATTGCCGAGATGCTGAACAGATATTGATCGGTGTTCAAATTGCTGTTATCCCGAGTTTGTTGCAGCTGTCATCACGGTGATCAAAGTCAGTGTCCCCCCGCGTCAAAGTCTGCGTCACGTTTGAACAATGGCGACACAAGTAGAACTATTCCAGGACCCGCAAGAACCTAACTACGGCGTGATTGATGGAGTAATCCCCATGCCCAATTTGGGACTGTGGGATAATTGGGAAAAACTTTGCCTTAAGACCCAACAGGAAACAAGATTGAGTGTCACATTTATCTTAGGGACATGCCTTAATAAGTCAGGCAGCATGCTCCAAATGGTTTCCATTGTTTCAGTAAAGGAGGCAGTTTTTTTTCTCAGGTTGCCCATCTTAACAGTAAAACTTTTGTCCCAACACAAAAGGTAGATGTTCTCACCTACATCGTTTACTAGATACTGAATTTAAAAAAATGATAACTTGGGTGCCATGTAAACCGGAATCTCCAAAAAGTCTTGCACAGAACCATGACTTGCATGGTAAGAGGGTATTCCAAACCCTGGGAGGTCTCTACAACTTGCATTGAATTCTCTGAGGAATTCACAGTTTGATGCAAAGATAAGAAAAAGAGAAAGAAAGTAAAGTTGAGTAAAGCTGACTATACCTTCCAAAGCATTGTTTCTATTCTATAGATTGTCGTATATTTGAAATGATGCCTAACTTTTGTTTCAGCACCAAGGTCAAAACCACAGATCCCTACGACTAGTACATGTACCACCTATTACCTCTCCAACCAGTCAGGTACAGACTTTTACACCTGGGTGGAGTGAAAAAAATGTGTAAAGTGCCCTACAAAATGTCTAGCCAAGACTGCTGGGGATCGAACCTGAGACATCTTGATCTCATATCCACTAGCCTAGCCACTTGGCTAGCCTAGCCACTAGGCCTTCCCAGTGCTGCAAACGTTGCCTGTCTCACCACAACACAGAACATAAGTCTGAACCTAATGTATTGTCTGATAAGTTAGGCCATGTTGATTTGATAATATATAGATGACATCTGCATGAACATAAATTTTTGTCCGTTTCCAAAAGTTTTCAGCCATACTGTAAATCGTACAAAGCAACTGCAAAATGAGCAAATATATGCCGTAAATTCAAAACAAATATTGGAAAATGATATTAATGTTGTCAACATCAATTCCAAAGAAAAAGAAGTAAAGATGTGAAAAAATGAAAATGAAGATGAAGTTTAGTCATTTCTTCAACCTTTATTACCAAGTAGATTTCATAAAGAAGGCAACTTTTTTTTTGCCAAAATTTTTTTTATTCGCATACTCGATCACTTTGGGGGTTTCCAAAGGATGTCATCCAAGGACATAATCCAATCAACATGGCCTTATATAAACTGTGAGTCCTTGGTTCCACAGGAAGTAGGGGTATCAGCATGTAATGTATTGCTGTTAGGCCCTATCAGGGGGCCATGCCACTAATCTTAGCTGTGCCTCCTTGTGTGCTAAAGCTGTGACCCTGTAGATGACAGAGCTGATATTAATCTTCTATGGCCAGATGGTTCGGAGTTCAGCTGTGAAAATCTGCATTGCATAACCCTATAAACTCCCTTAAGGCATATTACACACCAGATATGTATTTTGATAGAAATGTTATCTTGGCTTGTGGGTGAGGCCACAACAATTAAATTTGCTGGTTCTCGGTGTTAGATAATGTGGAAAAATACACAATCGGTGATCCGCCTTGTGCTCGTTGTGTAACTCACAGTCAAGTTCTCCACTTAGTCCATACTGATTACTATGGACGTCATCCTCTGGGTACCTCAAAACTGATGCATGTTAATAAAAAAACAAATTAAAGAAATAAGGTCAATGACAGGCAGATGGCTGTCACCATGGTGACAAGTGCTGTTTGGTGTTGGATTGCATTATGTAGCAAGTGGCAGGACAGAGTTGGTGGGACTGGTTACCATGTATATAAATGTGTTTAAGTAAGAATAAACAAAGCAGTAGTTTGTTACGCTAGACCATGTGTGGGTAAACATTATGTTGCTTTGCAAATGGTACTTTTTGTGGTACATTTCATAATACATTACATGTTGACACCTTCATGTTTTGTAGACATAGAGATCTTTTTGTTTCTCTAACAAGGAGCATTCCTCACAGGTATATCATCACATTGATTTTTCAATAATCAATCCTCCGTCTAGACTGATGATTTACCGACAAGCTTCCTTCCAGTCTCCAAGGTATCGTTGATCTCAAGATGTCTGAAACAATCGTAGACTCTGAAGGCCAGGTCTTAAGAAAACACTGCAGCTACCTTGTCTGAAGTTGTTTTAAGTGCTACACTTCCTAACCTGTAAAAACCGTGTTGAGAAATGTATAGGATCAATCCTAGAGCGATGTCAGGTAAAGTTAAATGATAGCATCAAAAGTAGATGTAACCAGAGATCTATCCATGTTTTTCTTTAGGACAAGACTAATAATCATTAACAAAAATAATACCAATATTATCTGTAACTTTTTCATCACCACTGTTACATTGTACAGGAAAAAGCATACATGTAGGACACATTTGACTCCTGGCCTATACACACTGGCCTAGACCACTGATGTTTATCTATTGGGAAGCAAGCTCAAGGCCAACCAGAATTTGTTTCACGTATCAAATAATATTGTTCAAATCAACTGTCTGTTGTAACGTCCAAAGTAGGGCCTGCCGTAGAAATGTCCAGGACACAAAGGCAACAAAAGCAGCATCACTAGACATTTTCATCTTGCCTTTGAACCGACAGCATAGGTTCAAGTCAGGACAATTCTTGTGTCAGCTAGTTTTGAATTACTGAGTATCCTGGGTGACAATCTCTTAAATCATTGTATAAAGGAGAGAACTGCGATAGCCTTGGGGATTTCACAACGAACAAAAAACCAATATCTAACATGGCATGATAAATAGTTATACTCATGACTCTGGGCTACTGAAGCACTGGTGTTCACCAGAGAAAAGAAAAGAGGACAATAAAGCCAATATTTTAACCTGGGTTCCATCCTGGTTAGTTTACGTCCGCTCCTACAGTCGCTGGTTGGTGGTAGCGACTGTAGGAGCGGACGTAAACTAACCAGGATGGAACCCAGGCTACCAATATTTGCCAGCAAATGTAATTTAAAATATTTCCATATGTTGTCCCTTGTATTTGTGTGTCAGATGTCAGTCGTCCATTATTCAAAAAGACAAATTTAAAGTTTCAATGTCATGTTTACTTTAACACTTTGATACAGCCCTGATTAACAAAAGTTAACAAACTCAATTTGTCTTAACTTGAATACACCTTTCATCAATCTAAAAGAAAGCAGGAAGCCTCACTGTCTGAAACTTTGATATGGCTTCGGCACCATACTGTACTCTTCATTGGCCTAAATGAAAGTTTTATTGAGCTGCCAGCCGAAGTTAGCCTTTTAAAGTCAGCCCTTCAATCCCCTGAGTGAGAAAACCCTGAGAGAGGAAAGCATCGAGAGCACTTTGGGCTCACTTAACGACTTGGAGCAGACGATGGCCCACCTGATGCAGCCTTCTTAAAAGTGCAGACAGTTTTACTGCCTTAAGTTCTCGGCTGAAATCAATAAATCCCCCCTTCCGACCCAAATCACTTCCTTGAGGATTGAGGGTACATCTGTCAAGTCCAAGGTCAAACAACCTGGCTTGAAGGTGACTTGAAGGTGACTTGAAGGTGACTTGGATTATTTGGAAGGGTGTCAAGGTGACAAGTGGTCTTTTCCCTTAGGAAATATACCATTATATATTATATAGGACTAAGATTTTCTTATGTGTAATACCGGTATGGAAACAGCATATGGACGATCGATACAGAAGTTTATTTGACATAGAAAGATAAGCTACACATATGTACTGATTCTAAAGTACTTTCTTGTAGCTACTAGGTGCTGATAAAGAAAAATGATAGTCTACATTACAATATCTGAAATATGGCTTGTATTATAATATCTGATATTCCACTTGACTGCAATTGCAATATCTACAGTATTGCTTATATCTGAAATATTTTTATAAAACATGAACCATGAGCACCTATTCATACTTGACCAGAATGAAAGACCATGGAAAGACCATTAGAAATACATATCATTTCTATGGTAACCA
Source organism: Branchiostoma belcheri (assembly GCF_001625305.1). Taxonomy (NCBI): domain Eukaryota; kingdom Metazoa; phylum Chordata; class Leptocardii; order Amphioxiformes; family Branchiostomatidae; genus Branchiostoma; species Branchiostoma belcheri. The sequence continues at coordinate 146,033 of NW_017803379.1, read as the reverse complement.
TTTTCAAGCAAAATATACATCTCTAGCATCAGAGAGGATAATACTTTTATACAGTTTCATAAAGGAGGTTAAACTCATCAATTAAAACAAATTGTTGTAAAACAGTTGTTGTATTTCATTAGTGATTGATTATAAGTTCAATACTTCTCCCAGATTAACACATTGGGTCTGTTGTAGACTGGTCTGGAAAGGTAGCAGTGACAGATGAGGTGGATCTAATAGTGTCTGCAGATAAAAGGATAGTAGGTCAGCGGACAGTAGTCAACATATTGTAGGGTAATTGTCTAGACCTTGAGGTCAACATGGACAATAGAGGGGCAAGGACATGTTTTGTTTGTTCCGCATAACCAGTAAACTGCCTTTTTCAAGTTCTGTACAGTATCAAGTACAAGCTGCATATTTACCACTCATACTGGGAAGGACCCCAGCTCATTTCAATATGAATTTTTGTCTGTTTTTCATATCCAGTATACCACATTTTGGCCTAACACACCACTTTTGCACAGTAAGTACAAGCTACATAAGGTTTGAATCACTCAAACTGGGAAGGACCCCTACTCTTTTCGGTAAGTGCAGTAGGAGGTTAAACGTGCCTAGAGTATGGGTCTCCTCAAACACAGAACCTCCAGCTTTATGAATTATATCCTATCCAACAGGATGTCCCTAACCAAAGCAAGGTACTCATTTTCACCTGATTAGTGTGAGGAAAAATGCCTTTCCCAAGGGCACAACTTTGGGAGTCTGAACCCAGTTGAACCCAGAACCTTCAGATTCCAAGTCAACACCCCCAACCACAAGACCACACTGCCAAGTGCTTGGTGTGTTTAAAGCCTTGTTTGTTGGGAAGCAATACAACCAAGATTACATTATGTACTGTTAACCATAATTATTAAAATATATTGAAGTTTGAGTGATCATGAGGCCACTGTGAGACATAGAGGAGTGATACATGTCATATACTACAGAAAATCGGACAAGTGATACATTCTAAGTGTGCTGTTAGATATAGAATTATGGCTTTGGGGTGTAGGCTGTGTTGCTGCTACCTAAATCAATAGCCAATCCAAAGTTGGTTGCCTGCAGCTATTTTAATGGGGACTTGGGGAGGGAGTAAAAAAATGCAGTACAGTCAAAACTGCCCAAGAAGACCACTCATGCCCTGAAAAATCTGGTTTATGGTCACTATATAGACAGGAAATTAAAAAGTTTCAGATTGGCTAGGTAGTCCTAATGTGATCACTTGTTCAGGTAAGTAAACTTTTAGCACTCTTAGCGGGACCTCCCTTTCCAAACTACTTTTCTTAACTCCCTCTCTTTCATCAACGGTCCTCAGAGATATGATTATTTACAGGTAGGGACACAAATCTTCATACAAATTAGACTTACGCTGCAATTTCACCCGTGCAACAGGGCAGAACTGTTCTGCGCTGTATTGGATTCCAATTACCGGGATGGACAGAGACAAAGTGCCGCTGCTCTCGGCTGAAGACTGGCGACGATTCTTCTCTATTTGCCGGGCTGGCAGAACTAATCCACCGTCTGTGAACAACAAGCTTAACTGTCGACGTATCCACAAAATCACTGGTCCAAACTGGATGCTTGAAATGTCACATATACGGTACTGTTACAACACCAGCAATCATGTTTGATCTAATTTTCCTGTACTAGTATACTATGCAGCAAAAATCATTTATATGACTGTACAAGTTCAAAGTGCAAGAACAACAATGAACATAGGACACACTGTAAACTATTTAGTACTCTCTGAAAACACCGGAATTTCTCTTCTAAGGAAGGAGGGAGCTTTGTATAGTCTGTCAGCAAATTCCAAAATCTTCTCCATTAATCAAAATTTTTTCACCTCTACAAAATGTGTTGAGTCAGACTCCTTTCTTTTTTATTTTACATGTAGTGTGTACGACCATATATCCTCTAATTACATAATTATTATTAGATATATACACACCCACTTGGAGAAATACAGTATCAAATATTTGCCATTGGGTGGGAGTTGGACCTGCACTTTGAAAACCACAAATTGTTGTATTGTTTCATTATTCAGGAAAAGTTTATCTTGACGCAGTCAAGTCCTATTCCCAAAAGCTGTTGATAGTCCTAACGAAACATAACTCTCGATCAATGTTTTCTATCTAGTCTATTCTGGAACTGACAGTCTAACAGTTTGTGAAAAAAAAAACTGTCAACTTTTGAGTGATAGGACCATTACTAGAGATATGAGGACAAATTGCTTCCTCCTCTCCCTTCAGTAATAGATCTCCTTCTGAGCGATATCTCAGCATCAGTCTTACACAACCCTACCAACCAGGAGAGAGAAGCTTAAACACTCTCTAATCTTCCTTATTGATCCATATTCCCACAGAAGTGGTAACGAATGCAGCATTCATTGATTCCTATTGTTGTCTACTGTGGGACTTGGAGTGGAAAATTAGAGATTCTAGTTCTTTCAGAGTTGGAATTTCGCCGTGATAGGGTACTACTTTCTAGTTCTATTTGTAGATTTTACGTAACTTCTTATCTTATGAGTTTTGGCAGGTCGCCTTGAAACTGAAATAGCCAAGCCTTATCTTGATTCCTGGAGAAAATTGATTGTGCCAACAGGGCAAAAAATAGGCACCAAGAGATCTCTTGTCTGTCTGAGTGCCTAATTCTAAACTATGGTAAAAAGTAGCGACTTTTTTCACTTGTTGAATGATATTCAAACTGATACTTTGATTCCTGTCCCTGGTGCTGAATGACATTCTCACTAACACTACCATCCCGTCCCTGGTGCTGAATGACATTCACACTAACACTGCCATCCCTGTCCCTGGTGCTGAATGACATGCACACTAACACTGCTATCCCTGTCCCTGGTGATGAATGACATTCAAACTAACACTACCATCCCTGTCCCTGGTGCTGAATGACACACACTAACACTACCATCCCTGTCCCTGGTGCTGAATGACATCACACTAACACTGCCATCCCTGTCCCTGGTGCTGAATGACATTCACACTAACACTGCCATCCCTGTCCCTGGTGCTGAATGACATTCACACTAACACTGCCATCCCTGTCCCTGGTGCTGAATGACATTCACACTAACACTGCTATCCCTGTCACTGGTGCCATACCAACTTTTGTATGAACAGAACTGTATCAGATAAATTATGACATAATTTTGATACAAGAATCATAATCAAATCATAAATTAGAGCAGGATTGGAATATGTCTCTTCACTGGCCTATTGGGTTAATGCTTCAGCAACTCCTGAAGGACTGCCAACTGGCACTGCTCCAAGTTACACAGGGCCACTGTCTGACAAGACATCTATAGACTATGGAGGAATGATTCACATGCTTAGCCTTTAAAGATTTTTTCAACCTCTACTAACTAGAGCTGTGTCTGTCATGTATAAAGGTGAATACTCCAGTGGTTAGTGACCCTCTTTAGACCAAAAGGCTTTAATGTGTTGTGTTAAAATCCCTTAGTACAAGATGCCAAACTGTGGTCCACTGTTCACTCTACTTATCTACAAGAGGTAGCCTTGAAGGATTTCCCTCCCCTAACTAAAGCTCTGCCATGTATAGATGGAGTGTGCTACAGTGGTTAATGACCCGAGGGAAGACAGTTTAAGTCCCTGATGTTGTAGTTGCTCACACAGTTTGCACATTGTCAGTAAGGGTTGTCGCCAGTGTTACGGGTGTTAAGCTGTGGTACGTGTCCAAAAATAGCAAAGGAATAGTCTAAAACAGTAATAGATTCTCCATTTTACATTGAATGTGTATCTGACCTCCTTGTCAAAATTGGCTTTTCAGTAAAGCAAACTGAATTACATCTGCATGCCTTTTGTCCTTGGTGCTGAATTCTGGCTGCAATCATCTCTGTCCATGGTACTGAATACAACATGTCATCAGGTTGCTACAGAAAAGATACATTAAATTCAACAATATATGTTGAAGATTTATTCACATACTTGTATGTATGTAAGTTCATTTCTGACACTAGTATCCTGTTGTTTCTATGTAAGTTAAATTGTATCCACTTGTTTGTTTGAAGGTATAGTTCTAGAAGACCTTACAAAAGTCACTGTACTTTTTGTTGTGTAAATACGGATTTCAGTTTGACAAGCGGTCCAGTCATATTGATAATAATAGCCTTGTTTATACTTTTAGCAGGACTGATATAGGTGTTATATCTGATTCATCTCTGCGCAATGTACAGAGATTAACTGTTTTCCTGGAAATCTGTGATTCCATTTTTCCTCGTCACTTTGTACCACAAACTACAACCGTGCATTGAAGGCTCTTCCTCCATTCTTAGCAACAATCGGTAAAGATTACACCTCAATACAGGATTCAAATAATTGTAACATATTGTCACAAAGCACAGTTGGAAAAGCTTGCCAACTCCTAACAACTTAATCTAGATTCATGTTGTTAGAAAGTCTTTCCAAGTAATAAATTCCAAACTTTATTGGATAATGGGCAGTCATTCAACTCATAGTTAGCCAAAGACATACAAAATTTCCAATTTGAACAGCTCTGCTAGTAGTAATTCAAAACTTTTATCCTTTTCCTATCACTTCCCTGTATACATCAGTGCACCACAAATACTCTTTTTAGTGGATCTTTTTAAGACAAGTAGCTCATTATAGAAATCAAAAGCACATCCTCACATATTCCTCTCACTAATTTGCTGTTGCAGCCAACCAAGTAGAAAATCTTACCCACATTTTCTGCAGTAAGTATTACAAATTCTCATTAAAAATGAAAACTCTTGGCTCCCCAGCCAAAGGCTTGTTAAACTCTTGATAGATGACACTCCAACACTTTGGCAATTTCGGGGAGATCCATGCCGCGGTCATCCATCAGCAAACTAATTTAACTTGTCACCATAAACGAGTGAAATTGATCCCCTTTTGTCAAACTCGAAGACGGCTTAAGCCCCGAGTTTGTTATGTCAGCAAGATGGGAAATCAGGGAAAGTTTGAGCAGATGTAAAAGGTGGTAAGGTGGTCCTAATGTAGTTAGGGTTGTCAACTTTGAATCCCTGGCAGGCGTCAGTGTTGTGCCCTTGGGAAAGGCACTTTGCACCTATTTCTTCACCTGACTGAGGTGAAAATGAGTACCTGGCTTCCGTTAGCAAAGTCTTCTCAGATGGGACATAAAGCTAGGCTACAAATTCTCTATTGGTTATGGGGTTAGGCAGCAGGGAGAAGGTTAAACAAGATGTATGATCATGAACGATAGTTTTTGAGTGTTAAAATGGTATTATGTATATAATAATTTATTAAGAGATTGCAGTAAGCTCTTCTTGCTGTCAGGGACTGGAAAGGATTATTAAACAATGACCCCAAAATCCAGAATACTGGAAAAACACAAGTGATAGATAGCAGGTACTGCAGGCTTTTATATCTGCTGTATCTTTGTTTTCTTACAGCTAAAGTTTACCATTGACCGAACTTCAATATGTATTCATTTGATTTTTATCATCAGAGAAAATAGCAGACCCAGATACTAGCCTAATCTTTAGCTAACTCTAAGCGGCAGCTAATCTTTCAACTTGTTTGTCATTGATTAATAATTCATTCTGAACAGAGGCTTGATTTTGGCTTTAATCTCAAACTCACAAGGTGCCCAGAGGAAAAAGCCCTTGTAATATATGGTCTAATTAAAACTTATTGATTACCTATCAAAGGTACAATTATTGGTAATCCGGTGAAATATTAAATATTGTCCCAGAAAACACTGCAGGCTATTTTGGATTATATTGCAAAAGAATGTCATATTTTACAAAGTGTCACAGAAAACATAATACTAGAGCCATGCTATCAGAACGTGAAACTCTACCGCAGTAAATAACTGATGCAGGTCTTAACAGATAAAAAAATGTTACATTTTGTCCTGTTTCTGCTAGTACTACTGTAACTACAATATTCTAGGAGACAAAATTCCAAAAGAAAAAATTCTAAAAGAAAAAAAAATCTGAAAGAAAAAAATCTAAAACAAGTAAAAGAAATGCCTAAAAAATATTTTCTAAAAAAAATAGTTGTTAAGGTCTAGCTGATCTCTATGGAGATTTGTGTTCAGCACCCAGGGCATGTTTAAAACTGTTCACCCATCATTTCCAGCTTTATTACGAGGTAATCTCCATCTCCACCGAAGTGTGCTTCATCCTCATCTTCCTCTCCACAAATTGAGCAGAAAAATGACAGAGCGCCTGCGGAGTTGAGTGGAGGATTTGCCGTATATTGCCTTGTCTACTGGAACTGAGCAGTGTGTGATCCACTGGGGATTGCAAGAGAACGGAAATCAAATGTGTCCCACTTATTACAGCAACCTGACAAATCTTTTAAGAATGAGAGATCTGGAAGTCAGGGAAAAGAGTCTAGTTAAAAGGGAAGGGTATCTCGGGTTGACTTTAATGAATGTTCTTCGGAGAAAGTTTTCCAAGGTAACGTTAAGTCTCAGTTCTCAGAAGAAGTATTAAGATGGTATCCAAAATGAAAATGTTCTTCCCCTGCTTACACAAAGAAGGAAAGTGAACCGCTTACAGCTTCAATGGAAGTTTGCGTGCTGTAAGGAATACTGAACCATGGCTCAAAGAGTATGTCAGCAGAACGTACTGCGCCTGTGTGAAACCCAGATTTTTCATGGTTTTTCTTGGATGTTTGGTCAACCTTGCATCAGAAGTTTGTCCGTTGCAGACGATATGTTTTCTGAGACACAACATTTGAAAACTATAGATGTGATTTCATCCCTAAGTACGCAAACGTCAAACGAGACATTATGCTGAAGTGCTATTACAGGTTTTGCAAAAGTGTAGTACGTTCTGCCAACATGCTGACTCAAAGTCTCATCGTAAGGACTGCAATCCTCTCCAGTTGCATAGAAATCAAGTGAACAACAACAGTTGGGAATCAAACTCTTGACCATTTGATCCACAGCCAAGGTCACTAACCTCCAGACAACTCTTTTGTTGACAGGACACCATACAAGACAGACCTCCAGGAAACACAGTGGCACCAGACCGCCCTGATGCGACCGATAAATTGATGTCTGGGGGTTTTACTCGCATCGATCTCAATGTCCAATTTGCTTGGAGAATGGAACCATCAGAAATGTCAAGCTTATGGATGGCTACAGGTCCCACACTGACAAACAAGGTCCAATTTTCCATGGTTCCTGCAGGCAGCAGAGCTGTGGTCACTGCAGAAAACTGGACAATACAAGTGTCCAGTGTTCTAGCCAGCCTGAATTTTTTTTGCATCATCTCAATTCTGTTTGACGTTAACACCATGTCATGCACTCCCCCAGGAAAATGTTGAAATCTTGACCTCCTAAAACTCCATTTTCCGCATTTTGAAGGATAAATTTTGCTGGTAGACTAATCTTTATGCACCAATTTTTATCTGTCAATGATGACAGATTGGACAAAATTCTTGTCTGTCATAATTCAGAAAGATGAACAGTGGCTGAAAAACTTCATCAAGTGTCCCCCACTATTGCTTTGAATATTTGACATGATATCACCAAATTCAAGTTTTTAATGAATTCTTGAGACACATTCAATTTTGATACAAAATTCAAACTCTTCTTATCACAACTGAAGGCAATGATTTGAAAATGTCAAAAAAGGATGAATATTGTCTTATGGCAGCAAATTGTTCTGGTATATGGATTTTGAGATCAACATACATATTATACAAAGTTTAACGTATCAGTGTCTCTTGTTATTGGAAACATTTCAGATGAGTTGCGTGTCAAATTGTGATGCATCACGACACTTTTAATGAAAACAAATTGCAATGCTGGGATTGTAACTGGTTTGATCAAGCGGAATGTCAGGAATGTCAAGAAGAATAAAATTGTATGGAAAATTCACCCTTTGACTATGAAGTGTCTGCATTTTATTGCATTGTGAATCAACTTTTTTGTTTTTTATTCATAATTGAATTTCTTGCCTATTTCTGAGCATATTTTTATGCCACTTCCTCCCAAACTGCGGGGAGACCAATTTGACCTCCAATTTGACCTTCCTGTCAGTCTGTGGTTACAGCATTTCCCTCCCCCCTCACTTACCTGTACATGTACCTACAAAACTGTACTTAAATAACTATGAACAAGCAACAGCAACCATACTGAAAACAAAGCCTCTTTACACAGATGCAATCATTACAGCTGCATATGATAAATAATCTGTAACATTTAGTCGAGTCTCTCGGTGATGTACTATGGTGTCATCTCTAGACATGGATTGTTGAAGAACTTTCACTTCTCTTGTACTATAGGCATGGCAAAAAGGCGGAACAGTCTTTTCAATTTCACACCATGTTTCCACTGCACATCCATATCCATTTGAAAACCATGCGTGCGTTAAAAGAACACACTCTCTCTACAGTACAGTGTATCAAATGGCTGAACTACTGTCACACGCATGTCTCTTGTCAAAACTACCACAACTCTTTCTTTAGTATGTTTTTAGGTCTCAACAATTTATTTTGTTGGTTCTTGGACATTTTATGGAAACAGGAGGCTGAGAGGAAAGCTCACATCTGACTAGGATTCACTCCCTGAAACTGTGTAAACCAAGGTACATGTACATGTTTACATGTATGTTGATCTTCCAATTCTGCTTCATGAATCAAATATGGCAACCAGCCCCTCCAACTCTGTCCTGCCACTTGCTACATAATGCAATCCAACACCACAGGGTGTCTGCTACAGCACCAGGTACCATGGTGACAGCTGTCTCCTTCTGGTAATTGACCTTTTTGGTTTGGAAGAAGAAGAAGAAACAAATGCTTTCCTTCATAAAGATGCTTTTATCAAGTTAAAAGTGTTGTAAACCACTGGAATACTGTACTGACGCCCCACCTGAGAACCAAAGGAAACACTCAGTACCAACAGCCCTATTTAACAGAGCATCTCTGACAAAGTTAATTTCATGCCTCAGGCACAAGTCTTCAGCTGGCATCTAAAACCATTTAAGGGGGCCGGGGACCACCAAGTGATGCGGTGGCAGCATTGATTTTGTATCACAGTCAGCCGAAAACAGGCATGACGAATGTTCTTGTCTGGCTGTGATCTCTGCCTGTGACCTGTCCACACTACCCTCATCTTTCACCTGCAGGCTGATACAAGTCATGTCCTGTTTTATAACATATCTGTTCTTACATTTATGCCATTATAAAGAAGCAAGGAGAAGCCTGATTCATGTAATACACTATACATGATTGTGTAGTGGTAGTGTTACAGTACCTTGAGTAAATAACAGTATTGAAGATATTATTTTGTGACCTGTATGAATGAATGAATGAATGGATGGATGGATGGATGGATGGATGGATGGATGGATGGATGGATGGATGAATGAATGAATGAATGACTTGTATCTGTATTTCATAACCAGTAGATTAACCTACTCCATGCTGCCTAATCCCACAACCAAAACAGATATGGCACCAAATGGCCACATGCATGGGATCTCTAGAAATAAATAATTCTAATCTAGAATTAGAATGTACATGATGCCACACACAGATTTGTCCTCAATAAGCCCAAGCCAACAGCAGTAATCAAAATGTTCTTGGCTCCGGCCCAGCCGGTCCTTTTCTGCTCCGTAATCCGTGATCAACTCTGAGACAAAAATGAAGTTAGTAAAGCACTGGCTTCTACAATGTCACATCCATTACCCAGCCCCTAACAGCCTGCTAAGTGGGACAATATCGGACCCGATCGATTTTCAAAGGCTCGGCTGAACACTAAAAGCTCTCTAAATAAGAGGAGGGGAAGACGGAGAGTCTAAGTACTCTCTTCCCTTTCTGTCTGATGTTAACAATCTGTGATGACAGTAATTTCGTATTTGGGAATCTACGATTATATCTGTGGCGTGTCGTTTTTCTTTTGAAGGGAAGGAAGGGGAGCATGACTGTCAAGGCAAAACAGCGACACCGGAGATTGTATGAAAGATCGATGACTATATGGTGATGTGGAGGTACTGGGCCTGGCCAATTTAATTTTTTGGCTCTCTCTAAGCATGTCTATAGCCTTTAGGATGTCCAAATATCAAAAAGATATCATGCAGACAGAAGCTGTATTTGCAAACCTGTCTAGAGCTGACAACTCAAGAGGCCTTTCCAAGTGGCCCTTCTTACAAGCAGCTTCAAAGCAGCGGATCTATAACCATTGTAAAGGTGGAGTGAAAAATGGCACATGGAATTCAGGATGGCACATTGCTATAATCTTTTTCATGCTCTGTGGCTGTAAAAGCAGTGTCACACATGAAAAGAACCTTTATTGCAGTTGTGTTCAAAAGCTGTTGCTGGATGATTACTGTTGGCATGTGTGTCTTCCAATATGAGTGAGTCAAATTCTGAGCAAGGCGTAACTGTAGTTTCCAACACAAAAAAATTGCACCTAAATTTTAAATTGTCCCACTGCAGTCTTTATCAAGGGCTCATTCCTTGACAAGGCCTGAAGTAAGGACATTTGAAAATTTGAGTAAGTCCAATTTTCATGTTGGAAATTATAGTCCAAACTTGATTCAGTATAACTTCAACAGTGTATCAACACACAAAACCATTCAAGCCAAGAGAGCAAAATTACAAGAACGACCTCTCCTGCCTTTGAACCATTTTGCAATGTTTCTTAACATGGCCATAAAATAAGACATCAACTTTCTCACCTGAAACTTTCTTCTCCTTCTTTAACTACTTCTCTAAAGGTTACAACTGAATGTTTGGGAGAAAATGGCGGTAGAGCCCATCCCTAATATGACAAAGCTTTTCCGGCACATGAGTTTTAATGCCATGTAAAATGTCAGTGGGGTGAATGTTCACTCAAAGAGCAGTTCCAAGATGGAAACAGTCTGGGAACACCCACTTCCACTCATTCTGTAAAATTTATGGCCTGACAAATTGCCCATAAAAGTTAACAAATGAATACAAACCTACCTAGCCTTAAATGTCAGGACGTTTTTGCATTACGAAGGGGAAGTTGGCATTTTTCTTTTGGGACACATAGATTGAAACAATGAAGGACACTTGAAGTAAGTCCAAAACTTTTTCCTCAAAACTTGGAAGAAAAGAAGACCACCATAATGTCTTTTTTCAGACATCATCCAAACAATATTATTGATCTACATGAACTAGCCAATAATGAAGTTATTCACTTTCACATGGTCTAGCCTAACAAACTACTGCTCTGTTCATTCTTACTCAAACACATTCATATGGTGACCACCCCTTAACTCTGTCCTGCCACTTGCTACATAATGGCATTCAATATCAAAACAATAGTAACTGTTGAATGGGGCCATATGGCTAAAATTGATCATTTACAAGAGATAAAACTGGATCTGTAAGAATTTTGTAGTAACTTTTATACTGCAAGTTACTAGACTAATTGTTAAGTCACCAGTGCTAGTTGGGTCACCCTGCCTGTATATCTTCTGTATATGGGCAAATGAATAAATTAAATGAAACTTTGTAGAAAAAGGAAGAGGTGTATTGTCACAGATTGAGATCCTTAACTTTGTCACCAACACCTGAATTGCAGACATTCTTTAAAATCAACAATACACAACGTATCCTGACTACATTTTAAAATTGCAACCTAAAGAGTGCCTTTGATGTCCTATCTGAAATTGCTGTTCTTAAAAAGTTACAGAAACACCCTATAGAATGGATATGGCCCACTCTTCCCTGCACTGCAAGTTTGGGAGAGAATTTGGTGCAATATGAGATGGCAATAACACTAACAACAGTAAGGTCTAACTTTTCATGGATCATAACAGGAAAGGTAATGCTAAAATTAATCTTTTTTATGCAGCTATAAACAAGGAATTCAGGATGGACCTGAGCCCTGAAGGTCATAAAGGTCAAGGTGAGGGTTAGAGGACATTATTGGTGTCTGCTCTCAAGACTGGGGGGATTGAACCTCTTTTGTTAGTTCTTTGTTGCAAGTCAGCCCTAGCAGTGGCCATAAAGATACACAGAAGAGCTAGTTTCAAATCAAGTTTGTTCCAATAGGCTGGTTCATGGTTGGAACTGCACGTGGCAAGGTGGTCTTGTGGTAAGGGTTGTTGATTTAGAATCTGAAGGTTCTGGGTTCTAATCCCTGGCAGGTCCCAATGTTGTGTCCTTGGGAAAAGCACTTTACACCTATTTCTTCACTTGACTCAAAGTGTCAAAATGAGTACTTAGCTTCGGTTAGGGACGTCCTCTCAGATAGGATGTAAAGCCACACCTCAAGCACATTGAGGATCCCATTGCACTTGAAAAAGCGAACGGGTCCTTCCCAAAGTGAGTGGTTTAAACCTTACAGTCTGGTCTTACACAGCTTGTACTTACTGTACAAAAGTGGTATGTTATGCCTAAAGCTGGTTTACTGGTTATGCAAAACAAACAAACAAACAATGCACTACACTGAACATGAGCAGTCTATACTGTGAACCAGTTGATACAACAGAATGTCTATTCATTTCAGTCTTGGTTACCTCATAACAGTCAAGTATGTATGGCAACTGACCAAATTTCCTGACTGTGCATTCCCCAGGGCTGAGCAGCTAGTGACATATTGTTTTTGTCTGTCTGTCCGCCTGTCTGTCCATCTGTTTCTGCACTGCAGTTTCTGTATGCTCTGCCAGAGGGAGCTAATCCTTAAGGGGGTGAAGTATGCTATCTCTGATTTTTTTTGTTAATATAAGGCCATGTTGATTTGATTATATGGATGACATCATCTGGGAACCCCGAAACTGATGCGCGCGTGCGAATAAAAAAAAAGTTTTGCAAAAAAAAAAGTTGCTTTCACTATGAAATCTACGTGGTCATGAAGGTTGAACAAATGGCACAGAATATGTTATGGCGAATAATCTACTCTTCGAATTCATTTCCTTACATTTTTGTCTTTCTTCCTTTGATTTTGGCATTCTACGACATTGGTATCGTTTCTAAATGTTTTCCTTGCAACTTATTATATATTTTTGCTCATTTAGCAACTGTTTTGCACGATTTACAGTATGGTTGAAACCTTTTTTTTTTTTTTGGAAACGGCCGAAAATTCATGCGCGTGCGGATGTCATCCATATAATCAAATCAACATGGCCTAAATAGTTGATAACTGAGTTGTTCTGTTGCCGTTCTTCTGTTACGGTCCATGTGCCTACTGCAAACAACAGAACAAAACAGAGTAACCTCCAGAGCACACTTACATGTGCTAATGCTACCGATCTCCATACATATCTGATGATACACTGCATCGTCTGAACCAAGCAATACATCAAGCTTACGAGCCCAGAACCGACAGTTTGACTTTAATCCCCCAAACACCTTACCAAATCCTTTCCGGTATAAAAGGGATCCTACGTATGCTGCGATAAGTGCCAGGTAACTCAACGCTGGTAAAGCAGACACCTTGGAGCCACGGGGACTCCTCAAACATGTAACTGTCTTGTACAGCATCAGATCATCGTGCATGGGAAACAGTAACGGCTTTCAAGTCGTGTTTGGAAAACCATTGTGACAAATTTATTCCAAGGACAAATGCATCACCTTGGGAATAAGAGCAAATCGTCCATTCTTCTTCCATACTCTGCATATCAGGAAGAAGTTCCATGCTGAAAGCTTCTTTCCTAGAACTAATCTTAACAGAACAAGCTTTCTCTTGATTGCTTCCTAATCATTTTAACCTTAAACTTTTCAAAGCAAAGGTAAGCAGACATCTGTCATCATTTTCAAGTTAGTGTGACCCAAAACATTTCAGTGACTTACAATGAGCATTCAGTTGTGGTGAACTGAAGAAAATAATAAAGAAAAACTAGTAAGAGAGGTAACATTTGCAAAGCAAATACACTCTTTACCCTCATATGATATAGCCCAACAAACAACTGTTCTTACTTAAACACATTCATAAATATGATGAGGTGACCAGGCCCTACAACTCTGTCCTGCCACTTGCTACATAGTGTATTCCAACACCACAGGGTGTTACGGCACCAGTTACAACAGTGACAACCATCTGGTCCAGTTCTTTGACCTTATTTGTTTGTAAAAGAAGAGGAGGAACAAGAAGAAACGGTGCAAAAACAATGTGTTTTCCCTCTGTGAAGGTAAACATGAAAAGAGCATCAACATTTGGTGTGAAAGTGGAATGGATGGCATGGAAATACTTAAGACTTCCTGGGACCATTACTGGTCTTAAACAACTGAGACATTACCTCCAGGTATCTTAAGCTTCAAGGACAGACACTTAAGCCAGGCAAAGGTGTCTTAAGAGGTTAAACCTGGACTTTACTTCAAAGATAGCTGAGTGATGTATGGCCACTTTAACAGGACTCGATACTAGACAGGGCTAAGGGGGATAAACTTTGGCCTCCGTCCATGACAAGTCTGATATGGATACTTATGGGCCACCAAAACAGATACATCACTCTCATGTAAGGCAGTGTAGCAGTAAGGCACATACAAAGGATAGCTATATTTAACTCTATGTGCTATGTACAATGTATGGATGGAAATTTATTGTTTCCCTAGTGTCCCTTCTTCTCTGATGTTTCTGCCATTTTGTTATATGGATTCAATGTCTTCATTCTGGGCCAAATGACCTGAAATTTAGCAGGGAGATAGACTAGGCACATATATGTACATGTACCCCCAGATGTTTTTTATTTGGTTGATAACGGCCTTTCAAATTACTAGTATTTTTTTGAAACACAGATCAATCAGTCTCATATAAGACAGTGTAACAGTAAGTCACATACAAAGGATAGTTCTCAAATGTAATCTTTAATACAACTTTTGAAATGGGAACCCTTTGAAAATGAATTCACCCATTCTGTTGTAAAAAGTCAGGAAGGACAGACATGACTAAAAAATTCTTATAATGCAGTAAAATATCTGGTTGTGGAACTGAAAAAGGAGTTAAATTGGCTTATCAACCTTTCTGAGTATGGTCAAAAACTTTTTCTTTTTGGAAGCAGACTAAAATTCATGCACTTGTGGATGAAACATATCTCAATTACATGTATTAAGCATACACATCAAAATTAGAACAATATCCCTTCATCTCAATTTCCATTGCAATATTCCATCATATCAAGCATATTGTATCTCTTAATTACTTGCTATCACTACCAAATGCAGTAATGTACAGCAACAATTTAATTTTAAAAGCATTCACCGTAATCTTATAAGATCAAACATGTTTCAACCACTGCTTCCTGACTACACAGCAATGTTTTTGATCAGTAATTACGTCAAAAATCTAATCTTTTTGACCTTCACCATCTTTTTCCCTCATTATCTTTAGCATATTCTGACTGAAATGCCTAATTCAGAACAATTAGCTCAACACTTTGAACCTCTAGAGTGTCCCTATGGACCAAATTAGATGACTTTTCAGATGAAATTACTTCATCATCAGACTATGTGACAAACACAGGAACATAAAGCTCAGAGAAAATAAGGTGACAAGATTTAGAAAAAAACATTACCAGTAATCATAGACAGCTAATAAGTAATCAAGGGCACAGGTATATACTTTTATAAATTCACACATTACTTATTACAATGTATAAGGATTTTTTAGACACAATAAGTTGATTATTAAACAGAGCAGGTATAATGAATATGGGATTATAAAGCTCAGAGGAAATATGGCGACGTGATTAAAGCAACTATTACAGTAATTAATTAGTAATCATAGAAAAATAATGAGTACACAGGATCAGGGGCAGACTTTTTAACGACTGTACAAGTTAACAGAAAAAACTTTGAAACTGCAAAAGGACTTGAAATACTTGCATACCTGCACTGGTGCAGGCAACATTGAAAATTACCTGCACCAGACAAGTTTTACCTGCACCACCAGTATTTAGGAAGTATTGATCACACTAAAACTGTATGTAAGTAAACTCATTACATACATGTACCAGTGCAGGTACAGGTAGACATCAGAAATACCTGAACAGCTCCAATTTTACCCTTACTAGCCTACTTGTTCACATTTTCTCCAATTTTATCTGCACTAACTTCTTCATATTTTGATGTTTTATTAGGCGCAATAGTACATTATCAAACAGAGCATGTATAAGTAACACTGACAAGATAAAGCTCTGAGGAAATAAGGTGACAACTAATTACAGCAATTACAGAAAACTAATGAGTAAACAAGGTCATGGGCAGAATTCATTAAATGTGCCACTACTTGCTACTTAATAGAATAATTATTATAACCTGGCATGCTTCTTAGACACAATTAGCTTATTACCAAAAGAAGAAGGTGCAATAAATATGAAGCTCAAAGGAAATAAACTAACTTAATCAAAACATGTACCACAGTTGGGATTCGAACTCACGACTTCTGGGTCCAAAGGCAGGGGTGCAAACCACGGTACAAGACATGCTACTAGCATTAATCATAACTGTAGAGCATGCAAGACATCATCACTATCACACTCACTATCCTGGATTTGATTATACTGTTGCCACAGGGGTCGGCAGCAGTTCGCAGCATGCAGAGAGTTTTGTTTGTCTGACAAATGATGAGGAATGACGACTCCTTCACACTGTTTCCAAACATGTCATTGATCACACTCAGGGGTTCCACTAGGATTTGTCTTGGACCCACTTTTATTCATCCTATACATGACATACATCTACATGTATGACATAAATAAGGACATGCGAGGGGTGTTGACATCACCAAACAGCCTCCCCTGACCAGTAAGATACGGCTGGCCAGGCTCCGGCTCTTTGGCCATTTTGCTAGGGCGGTGCCCCTCCTGGAGCCTGCTGCTCTACTGAGAGAGCCGGCCCCCACTACATGGTCCAGTCCCAGAGGTCGCCCACGACGAACCTGGTACGATCAACTGAAGGATGACCTTCTGACTGTCTCCCTTAACCTCGACACTGCATGGGAGGCAGCCCAGGACAGAACCACCTGGAGATCCATATGCCGAGGCGCTACGCTTCCCTCGGAAGCATGCAGCCTTGAGTGAGTGAGTGAGTGAGAGGGGTGTTGTCCAGTATACCATAGACATAGTTGCAGATATCTTATTCCCTACTTAATTGATGACATGGCCCTACATGGGCAAGCATGTCTACATTTTCATCCTAATAACATGAACCCAGTTAAATCACTGTTTAAAAAAGGGTTACCAAAGGGTATTTGTTTAATAAATGCAGACGCACAATGCTCAGAAACTTTTCTACAAATGATGTCACCAACAGCATTCATGCATTTCCTTTCATTCAATATATTAAACATATCAAATACCCCCCTTTTGTTTGACACACCCAACCTTCATTTAGTGCATTGGTTCCCCAAAGAGTTTTGTCATTAAGTTATAGATTTAATTAGAAAATATGGGCTGTTGATACGGGACTTACTGCAGTTAATCCTCTGGGGTAGACATACATTGTAATTAGCTTTGTAGACATCTGCCTTAATAAGAGATAATAACGGTTTTATTTATAGCAAAATAAAAGCACACTGTTATTTGTATGTATGCCTGAAAGGAGTTTGTGTATTAAGTTTGTGCCGTGCAATTAAGGGAACAAGGTTACTGGTAATAACTTCCTAAAAGTTCAAAAAGTTCAATTTTTTATCCTTGAACCCAAAATGTTTGTACTCTAAGGTAAGTCTTCCTTTCTGAAGATTGAGGGTGGAATAGCATCATCAAATTGTAATCAGTAATGGCCCAAAGACCTTCTAACCAAGAGGGTTACTTTTCTTAAGCTCCTTCCTCTGACAGATCACACACACACACACCGCTTTAGAGGAGATGGAATTGTTTCATTCATAGCCAAACATCTGAGGGCTAAGTTTTCTTGATCAGAACTTTGTTCATGAAGAGTTGACTGTCTTGCTTAAATGTAGGGCTCCTTGGATTCCGAGAATTTAAGCAGATAAATTTGAGACTAGATTAAATCAGAGCATTCCAAGAAGTTTGGTTGGCAGTCATTATCCCTACATTCTTCCAGTTCAGATTTACTGTTTGCAGTTTTTTTTTTTTTTTTTTTGTTAGTTCATCTTGGGCTGAACTCTTTGTGAAAGGTTGGTCATCTTAAAAAACACATTGCTTCATTCATTCATCCATCCATTCATTCATTCTGTAACTTATTCATCCATCTGCAGAAGTGTGGAGAGGCACTCTGTCTCTTTCCAGCATGATTGCCCACAGACATAGACTGGGACATTTCCTGACACAGCTCTTCATAACTCGATTATTGGATTATTGGCAATTTGACACCCAGGCCAAGGCCTTCCTGTCAGAACCAGTGAAGTTTTATGGAGTGTTGTCCTACTTCCATGTGTAATGTGCTCCGTCTGCAATGTTTACTGACCTGATTTCCAATCTGAGCTGCTACGAAGTGTTGTAGAATAGATAGAGAATACATAATGAAGAATCCCACGTCATCTGAGGTACAGGTTGGATTGGGTGTCTGATCTTCTGAAAGATGGCCAAATGAAGAACTAAAATTTGATGCAGTGAAATTGACAATACGTCAAGCCTAATAATCTCCAAGCATATCTTCTAGTGGCTGCAAGACAGTATCAAACTGGCAAGACATGTATCATTGGCAGGGCGCAGTTTGGCTGATGAAAAAAGGTACCAGTAGAAAAAAGGGCAAATAAAAGCACCTAGAAACACATCAAAAATTTGGCTGATGAAAAAAGGTACCAATAGAAAAAAGAGCAAATAAAAGCGCCTAGAAACACGTCAAAAATTGGCTGAAGCCTAAACCTCTGCTTGGACAGTAAAGTCCACTGGGTCCATGAGACTGACATATTTTAAAAAATGGTGAATTTAAACAGATCTACAAAATGTACCAGCTAGTGCAGCATGGATGCTCACTTCGGGTAATTATATAACTATACAAATGTTCAAAACATTCTTGAAAAGGCCTCAATGACACCATTTAGCTTATACATTGTTTGTAAATCTACTATGACAATAGAGTTGTGGGTGATGTTATCATTACAGTTTTACCTTCACCTTGCATTTCTACCCAACAACAAGGAGAAGCCACTAACCCTCGTAGCCTTCACATCTGCTGTTCTGCTGAGTTATCCCAGTCCATCTGCTGTTCAAGGTCACTCTCCACCAGAGGTATGCCAGTCCGGTGCTCTCTGGCCGGCTCTTGGACCGTAAACCCTCATTTCTTGGGGACTTAGCCTGCGAGGGTCCATCGGTCTTGACCAGTGGGCAGTGACCTCTGTGATGTTCTACTCTAAGAACTCCTGATTAACACCTAAAGGTTAATGTAGACTTGTATGGACGGCATCTGGCCTTAGATCTCCACCGTCATTAGCGTTTGGACGTTAAGTATAGATAGAAGTTGTAGCTCAGTAAGTGCAGCACTGAATGTGAAATACACTTTGTAACTGCCTCTTTAGCCATCAGAAAAGAAAAGAGCTGTTTAAAGAGGCCACTAAAACTCACCACAATTTCCAAACATTTACTGACAAAAAGAAAGCTACAACCCTATCTCCCAAAACTCATTGCAGAAAAAATGGGACACTTCATCTTCCAAATCTTCCTAAAAAGAAGCTAAACCCCAAAAGCTTAGATTGTATTTCATAGCAGATCTTAGAATAGTCACTTGTTCAACTTGTCGTCATTGTTAGCTTGTATGTTTGTATACTCTTCCTATACATTGTTTCATGTTGCAATTAGCCCTCGCGGGCATAAACTTGGAAATAAACTACTGCTACAACTTGATACTGCAAGCTTTCAAACTCTCAAAGGAACTGCTACATTAGTTTGAAAGTTCAACAGGGCGATCAGCCATGGTAGGCTTAAGCTTTACAGTTTGATGGTGTGAGGTTTGGGAAGACTCAACTCTCAGAGGAACAGCTATATTTGTGCACTTTGATGTTCCAACGAATGGCCAAGCTAGGCTTTGGATAAGAATGGAGTTCAAGTTCAATCAAGTTCTCGGCAACCAAGGCTTTCAAACTTTTTTTATTACTTTGACTTAGGTATGACCAACAGTAGAACTCTCTGGCACTTGAGACCGAGCGCTCCCACCCCCAAAGACAGACAACACTTATTATAAGCTCCTGTTCTAAAACAAAAGAAGCTATTTGACTCATTTGCATCAACCATGTATCAACTTTGTCTAACTTTTGTTTCCTATTGGACTATCAAAAAAATTATCTTCACTTCATTTTATTTACTGAAATGTCAGACCATTTCTTAAAAGTGTGAAAAGTTTAACAATTACTGTTACAGTGTGATCACTGGTCTTTTAAAGACAACTATGTGCCTGCAGGTGTTATAAGGGTATCTTGCAAGCTGTCTCACATAGCAGACATCGAACATAAACTCCATGTTCTATCATTGCTCCCATTGGGACAAAATTGCTGCAAAATCCTTATCAAGCTCTTTCAGGCATGAATTGGTCTTCATAACACATGACTATACCATTGAGAATTCTGTCTGCTATTCCCACAAGCAGCTTACTAACACGAGCAGAGCTTCAAGTGTTCAGGAAGATTTTTCACACTCCGAACTTGAAGAGATTACCAACATAATTGAATCGGGTCTTTGTTAATTACCTTGATTCTTTTCTTGCAAGACTAATGCTGAAGAAAGCAGCAGCAAATGTGGCAAGTGCATGATAAGACGTGCCCTGTATACGTGTGTCAAACACCTTAAGCTTTCGGTTCACCACAAGCCCCTTATCATCTGCACAGGCATTACCCAAGTCTTTACCAAAGTCTTTACTGAAGACTTTGTTGAAGGAAACCCTAAGGTCATGCCAATTTGATTTATTGGCTTAAGGCAGAGCAAACTCCTAGTTTCTTCCTGGTGTGGAAGTATTGTTTTGGGTAGCCAAGTTGTGGATTTGTGTATCTGTTTGTCCAAGTGGCGACCGTTGTGTGGAGGGTGGGAGGTGATTATGACAGTTGATTGATAGGTCAAGCCTGAAGATGATCGAGCATGAGCTGGGTGACAGTAAGTGGGATGGATTCATTCATTGGCAAAATACCCAATTAAATAATATACAATCCCCTCCACACTTCCAATACATTTATCAAAACACAATACACTTCCCAAAGGGTCTGTGAATCTTAATTTTGGGTTTCTAATTACCAGTTACGGTTACAAGATATTCTGTTACAATGAGTTATCCTATGTAATATATAGCAAGAATTTAGAGATATCCTCAATACATCTGCCAGGAAATTAACTTAGTCTAGAATAAATCTTGCTTCTATTTTTGATGTAAGGCAAAAATATTTTTCAGTGCCATATTAGCTATTATATAATAGCTCAGTTAAACTTTTTGTTAGCTCTGTTTTCAGGAGATCATAAACTGTTATATAACTGGCATTGGTGCTGAAAGGATGACTGTTTGTAAAAGAAAATGTATACAGAACAAATAGATAAGAGCAATATAATGATGAATAAACTGTTTCTAAAACTCAAGGAATTTGACTTACAAGAATTTTCAACTGACTCTCTTGGATAGGCTTGGTCATCATCAGCTATCTGACCCCAGTTACTCTCCAGGTCACACCATCTCTCTGAAAGGGGTCAACATTCTGGACACTGAATCTGACAACTTAGTGAGAGGAGTGAAGGAGGCCATCTACATCTACATGAGGGCACACCAACCTTCTCTCAACCGGGACAAGGGGCGGTACCAGCTTCCAAAAACTTCCTTGAATTGGAGAACAGTGTATTTGTCATGCACCAACTCAGATAAACTTTCATGCGCAATCTCAAGTTTCCTGGTTTTCCGATTTTTTTTAAAGACATGCTTACTGGAAGAAGAGCTTACAGAATTCCCCCGTACAATGAACTTGTACGTTTGTAATTCTTGCTACAACCAGTACAGTGAGTGGTTTCACTGTAAGCTAAGGCTGGATTGAGGCCCATTTCTAGTTCAATAATGTGTGTGCCAAGTTTTTGCACCACAAATCCCAGTGCTAACCTCTCTTCCTGTGGAGAGAAGGTCTGGTCCTCACTGTTAAAGACCTTGATCTCAGACTTTGCATGTGTAAAGACACAAGTTCGCTTTCTTACTTACAACTAGGCTTGTAAGAGTAGAAAGCTCAACACCAATAAAAAAGTTGCTAATGGATTATCTTTTGTGAGATGTAAAAGTTCAGGATAACCACAAGAGAGGCCAGCAAACGACAGAGGACAGGGAAAGGACTAAGTGTTTCTTTTTAGCACTCAGGAATAAAGATCAGGGCAGCCAAGGGTCGAAATATCAAGGGTACCGGTTAGCTCTTAGTAGTCATTCTTACTTGTAAATCTTATCTTATAAGATGGCTGAGGAAAATGTGTAACTCTGGTGGGGGAAGGTTTAGGGCCAACAGTTATTGTGTGCACAAATTGCTGCAATCTCAGGATGATTAGAAGTTAGGAAAACTTAGCTCAGAAATTGTTCAGAAGCATCCAAAACTGTCTGACAACTAAGTTTTACACTTTTTGCCATGCTGTAAATATTGAATTATTTTAACATGCATGAAAATTACAAATAAAACTTGCTTATAATATGCCCATTGCTCCAATAAACTTGGTTCTCTCCACTGTATTATTAAAAGTTATGAGGTATGATATAGTTTTAGTGAAACCACAAACTTTCTGACAAGTAAGTTTTATACCTTTGATCATGCTATAAATCTGGACTTATTTTAGCATACATGGAAATTGCAAATAAGACCATTGCTCCAACAAGAAACAAGATTTTCTCCACTGTTAGACACTCTTTAAACTTGACAGCAATTACAGGAACCAAAATTGGATTTGTGTGACCCTTGATTTCCTAATTGGAATATGATACAAGATGTAAAGCTATGACTTAAAAGATAACAATGTACATGTAACACTTAAAAAACTTTGGTCTTCATCTATGAAATTTATTGAGCAATCTATCAATCTCTTGTCCCTCAGTGGTCACAGCCTCTAGTGGGAAGGTGGACCATTAAAGGGATTGATGAGGCAGGAATACAGGAACTTTTAAATCAGAGTGGCGGCTATAAATACAGGGTCACTGTTGCTGGGCAGAGTAAATCTTTATTAGTGGATATTATCTAAATGTCACCACTCTAAGTGGTTGACAGTTTGATAGGACCATGGTTACAGTGAAAAATGTCATGTGTCTGGGTGTGGTTTGAGGGTCGTCTCTCTCCTCCTTGCTTCCAAGATTTAAGGTGTCCGTCCTGACCTTCTTTGTCGTTAAGTCAACTTTTTTCAATCCCTGAAGGTCTTCATTTTAGCATAGAGTTATACAAACTCATCAGGAGATTCCAACACAAACTATACAGTATTCAGGAAGCAGTTTAATTTGCGTACAAATTCCATCTTTGTAAGTTGAGTCAAATAAAGAAATCTTAAAGAGATTTATAAACATATTTATGCTTTTTGACTTCTTGGAAGTCAGTGTAGTGGATCATTCATGAAGAAGGTTGACAAGTTTAACTTAAAATTCATGGTGAGTTCCCTTTTGTGTTGGAACTTTACCATTACATATAAAATATATCCCAAAGAATGCCAGTGTATACTGTTTCAAAAGATAATCAGACAACAACATTTCTTTGCAAATAAAACAAGATAACATACTAGTTAACTTCTTACTGCATTGTTCAACATTATCGTGAAATAATTATGAAAACATCTTTGCTGCATGGTTATACTGTTAATAACACAACAGACTTGAACACAGACAAAGTTGAACACAGACAAAGTTGAGCACAGACAAACAAACATCATAACATCTGTTAGTCTCTGAACAAGGGTTTCCAAAATCACAAATGAGGCAAGTTTCATTTCTTCAAGTGTTTAAGGTACATGTAAGGTCACAGCAATCTAATTTCCTGGTTCTCAGATTTTTTTGCAAGAAAGTATTGGAGTAAGCAGGTACAATAACAAAGAAACATGAAGTCAACACACCAGGCTGGATTACAAAGTTGGAAAAACTGTAACAACTTGGAAGACAAAGACTTCATTCAACTGTTGTTGCCAAAATGGTTGAGATATATCCTGAATGGTATACTCATGTTTTATCTTTTTTTTCTCTGAAACAAGAGAAAAATTCAGCAGTGGATCCCAAAACCAAGAAATCAAAATGGTGTGGCCTTGGCGACAATTATTAACAATGAACTTGAGTAACAGAACAAAGTTGAGTAACATAGACCCTCACATCTGCTACAGTCTCTGTACAGGAGTTCCAGGTCCAGACATCTCAAACAACTCCTCAAAGACGTAATGAATCTCCGGGATCAAGTCGGCCGCGCCCATGGATCGTCCCCACTTGGAAAAAGCCAGTCTGCTGCAGGTCTTGGTCAGGGTGCTGGCACCATACGCTGCTGCAATACTGGGGCCGTATTCCTTCAGCAGTGGACTGTAGGGAGATAAGAACACATGGACATTGTCATGAGAATTTGGCTGTATTTGGCTTCAATACAAAGACAAGTCTCTCAACAACATTCAATACATGGGCTGTAATCACTCAATAAATTTCTGTAAACTGCCTTTAGATGTAACATACCAGATTTGCACAGTAAGTACAAGCTGTGTAAGACTAGACTGTAAGGTTTGATCCACTCACACAGGCAAGGACCCCAACTCTTTTCGATAAGTATGATCTTCTAACATGAAAATGGTGTGACTCTCCTCAAACATGTGATCTCTGGCTTTGTGTCCCATCCAAGAGGACAACCCTAACCAAAGCTAGGTTGTCATTTTCACCAGAGATGAGTGAGGAAACAGGTGATAAGTGCCTTTCCCAAGGACATAACAGTGAGGATTGCCAGGGATTCAAACTCAGAACTTCAGCACTGACCACAGGACCATCTTCCAACCAAGACCATTTTGCTACCCTTTGTACACCTTTCTTCTGGTCCATGGTCTGCTACCTTTCCTCAACCACAGACTCACTATCTTTTGGGGCTTAATGTAAATAATTCAATTCCTGTAATTAGAGCTAGAGTCCAACACAAGTTTTAAAGCACTCCAAAGTCCAAACAAAAAACTTTGTCCGTATAAAAATTTTCTACCAAAACTACTCGAGCCTTCTCGCTGTCTGCCTTCATTGCAATAACCTTCCCTTGACCTTTCCCTGTTCATGTTCACGACCTTTGCGGCTGCTGCTCGGGCTCCCCAAGACTTACTTTTCCTTTCATCCAAATTTGATAAGGCCATAATTCAACCGGAGAATACCGAGTGGGGATGGCTTGACTCCCAGCCTGCCCGGGGGATCAGGTCTCAAAGGACATGTGTAATAGAAGCGATGTAATTATACCAGTCCGCATTACACACCGCGTCAGGAGGAATTTCCATCAGCATCGGGAGCGCTGAAAGCTGTCCAAATTTGCGGCTCTGTTTATTAAAGCAATAAAGTATTCATCACCTTGGCTGGCGAGATAAAGGCTGAGTAATGTTTCAAAGTCAAATGCAATTTGAGCGAGCCGTATTACGCCATAAGCCGGGCGCAAGAAGAGATTCATTTCGCCGGGTGATGAAGTGGAAAAGATACCATTGCAAGTACACGGTACAGCTCATTTCGTCTCCGTCTCCGATTATTTGTTTGATCTGCGAGGGATTGTTTCCACAGCGAGGAACATCTTCCCCCAGGCGAGTCGTATGTAACGCACAGGTAAAACCGACTCTGTTGTAGCCGAGGGGCATACACGACTCTCATGCCACTTGTCAGGTGTATGTATCATAAAATGCATAACATGAAGACGCCTCAAGTATCGGGGTTTCTTTGATTTCCCTAGACAATTGTTCTTAGAACTGTCTCGATGCCATTACATCTGGGTGGGTGGATTTTGAGTTCGGAACAGTCAATTTCGATGCTGCGATGGCAGAGGAAACTATGTGTTGAATTGTATCTAATGTAACATAGAGGCTTAATGTTGGCACTTCATTGTGAAACATGACAGCCAAAAAGCTTGAAACAGTATGGTGTCGTATTTTTTAGTACACCTGCAATGGAGAAACACCACAAAACCGACTCCCCTAGATTTCCCTTGATAACCATATTCCAAGTTATGCCATGTGCGAGATTTATCAGTCAATGTGGGGTCTGACACTGTCACATTTCAAATCTCCTGGTATCTCTAACTGGCATACACACATATTGAACAATCCGATATTTCCTATCAAACCTCACCTATACCTGCTTTTTTTACTGATAAAAATCTTTAGCATTGCCGGTGCTCAGGCATAGCAATTATGCAAAATGTCAGGGGTTATCCAGAATAGAAGATCGACCGGGTGCAGTAATGGAAACATGGGATACGAAATGACAAATGTCTAATAGTATTCAGGGCTTGAAATACTTTTTCTGGTGCACGTAACAATAAAAATATTACCTGCACCAGATAAGTTTTACCTGCACCACTCAGAATTCATCAAGTATGGATCATATTAAAACTT
Source organism: Branchiostoma belcheri (assembly GCF_001625305.1). NCBI lineage: Eukaryota > Metazoa > Chordata > Leptocardii > Amphioxiformes > Branchiostomatidae > Branchiostoma > Branchiostoma belcheri. The sequence continues at coordinate 119,623 of NW_017803379.1, read as the reverse complement.
TTCAGAAACCATTGCCATTATTTCTTTATACTTCATAGGTGGTAACAGTCAATGCAGCAAATAAAAATCCACATATGCCTACATTAATTATTGTTGTTCATAAACCCAGTATATGGACCAGTGCAGGTTAGATGCAGGTAAACATCAGAAATACCTGCACAGCTCCAATTTTATATGCACTAACCTGCATATGAAGGTAATACATGTATTTCCAGCCCTGGTATCTCCTTTGTCATTTCAACTTATAAAATGGCATAAACAAGGTGTTTCTATGACAGTCAACACAATCTGGCATAGAAACTTTATTGCAACAGTGTGATTATTTCAATTCCACAACTGAATTCCAGTGATGTCCCTGTCAACTTTGCTTACACACGTAACAGTCTGAAAATTGCCTAACTGCTACGAGTGCCTTAACAAAGTTTACCTTAATTGATGGTAATTTCCCTGAGGATTTTGCACAACAATTTCTGTTTACCTGACAAATACATCTATTTTTACAGAGCCATAATTGAGTGACACAGACAGAGATAGAACTGCAAAGGTTGTCAGCTTGGGGACCACAACTCAGTAAAAATGGGATGAAAACAAGTCTTATCTTGTCAGTGATGTTTTAACTGGCAGATAGTTGATGCCCCCTTGGTACTCTTCACTCAGTAGATAAATTCAATCAGTTCCTCACAAGGATTAAGTTGTGATTTCTTCAGAATCCACTTTCAAGGTTCACACAAGAAAGCTGAGTAGGACTGACTAATTGAAGACTGGCTTTTAGACAATTCTACCGGGTACCCTAGGACCACCAAGAGTCAGTATTTTTTGATTTTTAAGAATGTCTTGAACACCAGGATACCTGAAATTTCCATACCTTGGGGAATCACTGCTGCTGAACTAGGAATTTTCTTTTCAACACAAGGAATAGAGCTACATGTACTCTTCTACTGATTGTGACAAAGTAGACAAACATCAAACAATGTATACAGTAAAAGTTTTAAATTACTGGTTAACTATACCAAGGATATTCCCCTAGCTCTTTTCAACAAGTACAACTAACAGTGGACAATGGTTTAACATCTCATTTTAATGACGATGATCCTTTCCAGTAGCGTGCATGTCGGGCAAGTGACAACAGCTGGGATGTTTACTCAACTTTAGGGTCCACAGGCCAGGTCACTAACCACTGCTATTTCAGCACCAAGGACAGGGACTACATATTAGCAGCTACAGATCTGAAACTACTAACTGTAACTACATGTATCATATGAAGAGGGGTTTGAGAAGATTCAAGTAACATAGGCTATCCAACTGGTTGTGGCCAGTGTGGCTGCAACTCAAGCTGTTATGTTTGTTTGTTTATCTTTTTTAACATCTGGACCCAGGATAATTTTGTCAAGTTTTGACTGTACCAAAGCAGTATGATGATACATAAATGAAACACTTCTTGTGTAAACATTTATTTTATGGAGCTTTTGTTGCCATCCCAAGATTTTGCGTTGCACTGGCTTCATGATGGTATCATGGCGAGTTTAAGGTCTTATTCCAGGCAGTAACATGAAAATAAAGTATCCACCATGACTTTGGCAACAGCCTGAAACACCTTTTGGATTGTTGGAAAGTTGGCCATCCAACCAGTTGTCACTAAAAACACGATTGTAGCAATTTTCTTCTGACAGAGAAACAAATCTTAAACTTCTTGTACTTCAGAGTTAACTTCAGAATCTGCTTGCCTAACTCTGCTCTCCCACCCGTGGAAAGACAAATGACCTGCTGCTAAGCATATTCACGCATCTTTAACGTGTTTCTCTCTCCCTTCCCTTTGATAGCTGCTGATCAAAAGCGCATCTTCCCACACGGAGCTTAATCCAATCACACTTGATCAATTCCTGGCCAATACTGGTGGACCGATTTAGGTCAACCCGATAGTTGTATTGGCTCTGACCTCCCAAAGGGTGATAATGCAGGGCTGACACCAGCAAAGTTGCAAAAGGAGCAATATTTCCTGTGGTGGTCGACTAAAGAGTGAATTCCATGACAATTAGTGTATTAAGTAAAAATATAATGAGAAGGCAACCTTCTTTCTGGAATTACATGTTTTTCAGGGAATTGAAGTTACAAAATTTTGTTGACTTGCCAGTATCTAGTAGGAACAGAAAATTAATATATATGGTGCACAGACTAGCATATCAAAATATCAGACTTTAATCTTCTGTGCATTGATGCTTCAATGATCATCAAATAAAGACCCTGTAATCATTAATGATGTTACTTCTATCGTCTTCCTTTGACTTCAACATGAGCTGTAAGCTACTCTGTCAGAAGCGAATGCGACGCATTCAAGCATGCTGCAAACTTTCTTTTCAAATCACCACTACTCATGAAGACCCACTACTCATGGAAACTTAAGGGTGAGAAACGGGGGTGAAATTGAAGAGAAGATTGCAGACTTATTAGCGAGGCTGGTGGGCAGTCATGCTAGACTGGTCCTCACAGTTTCCATCAGGTGCAATTTCGGAGTAATTTAGGACAACAGCTCCCAAGACAAGGCCGAGAGAATGCAGGAATACCCAAACAACTAACAAGGAGGAAGTGTCAGTACCAGAATCTTAACTACCACCGTGTTAGAAGTGTATTAGCTTGTGGTTGCCTTTTAATGGAATTGTTTAAGTCTTAAAAACTCACCACAAGACACATAATTGAATGGTAATTTAAATTTATACTTCAACCTCAAAGAGGTGACTACTGTTTCTGGCGTGTTTATCTGTGTTTCTGTGTCTGTGTGTTTCTGGCCTACATTTATATATGTGAAGGGGGTCTGCCATCTTTGACTGCCTTTATGTTTTTATTTATTTATTCATTTATCTTATTAACATTGACCTCATTTGTTCTAAGGATTGATCTCATGCCTATTATTTCGTGATTAAGTTATGAAAGAGGAGGGACCTCACTCAGAGAATGACCCCTGCTCTTTTCATCTTAAGGTCTTTAACATGCTCAAGGTGTGGCTCTCCTCTAACACAGGATCTCTGGCTTTACATCCTATCTGAGAAGACATCCCGAACTTAAGCTGCTCATTTTCACCCGAGTTAAGTGAGAAAATAGGTGTAAGGTGCCTTTCCCAAGGACACAACTTTGTTGTTCATTTCAACAGAAACTGTGTAGGCTGGGTTATAATTGGAACAATGAATTTGAAACTACTGCATTGGTATTTGAAAATCAGAAAAAAAAGATTCCTAGAATTGACTGATAAATCGGTGTAGCCTAGGGTAATTAACCGCAATCATTTCAAAAGTTTCTTCATTTTAGAGATGATTGTTATGCAGTTGTTTGATAAAAGATGCTCAGTAAGGTATCTATGGTAAGGAAGATGAAGCCACCAGAAAATGACAGATATAGGTCAACTGACAGATGACGGCTTCTGGCTTTTAATTTGATTGATGTTGACAGAACTTAACCTCCTGAACACCGTACACCTACAAATGATCCCCCAAAGGAGCCAGTTGCATGTCATCATATTTCACATGAGGGTTAAACTGCCTAACGTTTCAATTTGTCTCTTCTTATTCCAGCTAAGGTAAAAATCAATGCTAAATGGATGCTGCTCAATTTACAATTCCCAGTAACTGCAGATACCAGGCTTGGAGCTTATGGCTAGTTACTACAAACATGTAATGGCTCTTGTACTTGCAACATAACCCTATAACGTAAGTACGAGACTTGACCATTCTGATAATCTATAACTGGTTTTGAAATCAGCATAAAGGGACTTGCCCTCTTCAATACAAATCCAGTTCTTCTGAAAATGAGTGACTGTATACATACTGTAGGTTTACACGTACAGTATGTATATGTATGTGGGCGGTACATGTATGTGTGTGTGTTTGGTGAATACATGTGTGTGTGTGTGTGTGTGTGTGTGTGTGTGTGTGTGTGTGTGTGTGTGTGTGTGTGTGGTGAGTGTATGTGTATGCATGTGAGTTTATGTACATGTATGTGTGTGTTTCTGAGTGTGTGTGCATGTATTTGAGTGTGTCTTTGTATGTATGTGTGATGAGTGTGTGAGTGCGTGTGTGTATGCTTCATTGTGTGGATTTGTGAGTGTAACTCTTATGACACAGTGATTACAACATCTTGAAGGAAATAGGATGATTCATGGTACAACCCTTTCAACAACATCACTAACTGCCTTCTCCTTCTAGTTCTGAAAACTTTCTGGCATGTCTTGGCAACGTTCCAATTTTCAACTTGTTCCCCAACCAACTTCAATCCTCCTAATGTCCACTCAGACAGACTAAACATCGTATTAGGCATTAACAGACTTAAAAAACACTCAACTGTCTGGCCTTCCACCCTGAATAGAGGCATGGAATGGAATAACGACATCCTGGCGGATTGTGGCAGGCATTAGAAATGCAGTTACTGTAATCACTGTGCACACAAAGCTACTGGCAATGATTTCCGATAACTTGGAACAAATCCAAACGGTTAAATGGTACTGTAACAGTAACTTGTATGAGAGATATAGAAATTGCTATGGACAAATTAAGCCTGCAAACATGACGGCATATGAAACATTCAACTATCATAAATATATGTATCATATATTGTACATCTCAAAATTATTAAGTAATAATAAGTATAACAAACTATCTTTTTGGACATATCTATGCTATCATATGTTATTACCTGTAGCCAAATACACTTAATGTCTATATATTGGATCAACTGCATCATAACAAATTTTTCATGAGTCCATAATACCTGAAGGCTATAGAACATAAAATATAACATGACCGGACATTGAACTAAGACTATTGAGTTATCTATAAAAGTATTAGACTATTGACTCAAAAGTATTGAACTATCTACAAAAGGATTACGAAAACGGAGTGTCAGATAAAATTGTTGTAGAACATTACAGTTTACATTGGAGAAGTCGTAGTCTCTGTCTTCATAAAATTTCATTAAAGGAAGACATATTGAAGTACTGTACGTTTATGTGCATGTAACTTTTAGATTGAGTAGACTGTATGGCCACACCGATATAACTTGTGGGCTCTGGGATTTAACGAAAAAATAATGTAGAACTAGAACATCATGAAAACAGTCGGAGGGGAATTCATACCTTGGTACATGCAGTTTCAGGGAGTGAATAGAGTCAGAGTCAAGTTTTCCTTCCAGCCCTTTGTTTCAATTTGTTGGTACTCTAATTTGAAAAAAAAAATTATGAAATTGAAGCCTGAGGACCAGGTGCATGCAGTTTTATGGAGTGAATACTGTAACAGTCAAATCCATTTTTTCTCCCTTCCCTCTGTATTTACGATGTCCACTTGCTATACTTTCACCTTGAAATGTCTGAGAACCATGGAAATAGATTAGTGTGGCCTATAACGGGCTATCACACGCTGGCGTCGGTGGATGGAATACAGTTTCCCTGCCTTATTACCCGAGTCCCCCCGGAGTTTTACGGTAGCCGGCAGCGGTCTTATTACCTGCGAGTATTTGGATGGATGAATTCTGAGGAGACTCCGGGGACGCTGCTTATTAACAGATATTACGAGGGATAAATCTGGAGTGAAGTGCAGCCATTATTGCAGCCCGCAGCTAATCCCGCTCCAACGTCTCTTATTGGTAACGCCGGGCGGATGAAACAGGTGGCATTGTTAGGTGTTGTCGCCTTACATTCGGTGGGTGGCGCTGATTTGGATAATGTGCCATTGGGGTCAGCCAATGGGTAATTGATATATGATCAAACGGCTGCAATTACCCACCAACCACTTAGTATGCCGTAAAGAGGGAGGAAATCTATACAGTGAATTGTTCAGGCACTGACCCAGAGCATGACATTGTAGACACTTTGGTAGAAAGCTTGGAACAAAGTGCTAACTATTGGACAATGCATGCAACAAATTGAGAAACAAGGCTTGTCAAATCACCTGAAGAAAACATCTGGAGCAAGAGCCAATAGGCATGCAGCATTGCATGGTCTGATTGGCCAATTTGCATCTCATGGTTACAGATACAGATGGTTCTTTTTGATGATTGGTTGTTGAGATGATTGAATCACCAGGTTTTAGATGATCAGAAAAGTCATTTGCCATTCTTTAACCACAGCATGAACAACCCAGTTGGTGACGCAGAGTTTTGTTGATCCACCCTTTTCTCTAGACATCCAGTTAGCATTGATAGATGGAAAATCTGTAACAACTAGAAAGAAAAAATTCTTCTGTACTCTGATTGTTGGGGCCAAAATGTGAGCATTTTGGAGAGGATTCAACTAAATAAAAAATAATTTTGCAAATGAGAAAAAATAAAGTGTGTTGGTGCACCTTTAAGTCATCAAAATTATAACAGTATGTACAAAATGTAAGTATAAAATGTGAGAAGTACATGTCTTCTGATTAGATCACTAAAGGCAAAGTACTACCAAGATATATGTTAGAAATGGACAACAACACGGGATGTGGATTTCAATATTTCAATGCCTTCTTTGGAATTCACATGTAGACATTCACTGGCACTACAACTGCAAACTTTCGATTGCAAGTTCTCTCCAACACGAAGTATGCGTGATAGATTTGTGCACGGAACGTTATCAGCTGGACGAGATCTTGCCTAATAACTCACACACGACGCCTCCAATGCCCCAAATCTTCGGCTGTAATCCAATGGCCGATAACATTGATCCCTCTGCAGCGGTCCTCAGAGATTTACACTACTTCCCCTCACAAACTAATGCCCGACAGAAGACTTGTTAAGTCTGGGTATCGATTTCAGAGCAGCTACATTCGTATTGCTTGGAAAAGATGGGATAAAGACGGCAAAACCAAGTGCAAGTTTTCTGTGAGGGTCAAGGACATGCTCCCTTCAGTGAGAGCCAAGGACACGTCATGGAGTCTCAAGTTTTCTGAGTAGGCACAGTGTATATTCCTTGACAAGAGCCCTACTGATTTCTTTTGATGAGAAATTAGGGTAAGGATTTCCTCCATTTTATATATTTTCTCCATGATTGTGAATGTGCCTTGTCCACAAAAGGCGTAACTTGATAAAAAAAAAAGAATCGTGAAGTTGTTATAGTTCGATAATTAAGAATGGTGGATTCCCTGTGAAAATAATAATATACAGTATATGTAAGATATTCATTACATGCCAGAAAACCATTCCCTGCCTACATGTAGAAGAACCAAATAGGACTTCATAAGCCAGACAAAAAAAGGGATCCTGAAAGTGATCTAAAAACTGTTCCACTGGTTGTGATAGAGAAGACAGATACAAATGTGGAGCAAAGAAATTCCCTTGGCTCTTTTCAAAAAGCAATTTGAAAATGCATAGTACATTACAATTTAATGTCCCTACTTTTCCAGTAACATGCAAGTTGGGTGAGCAACAACTGCTACACGAGACTCAAACTCCTGTTCCACTAAATTATGCACACTACCACAACAGACAACTACTTCTGCATTCTCTTATCACTTCTGACAAAATAGGAGATGACAACGTTATTACAGATCCCCCCCACTGTTGTGCAAACAACTGTCTACTCTATTCAGACGTTATCAGTCAGCAGGTGAAGGATGACTGATTGAACTGGAACAGAAATTTGATGGATGTGGAAATGTTAGCTCTTCACAACTTTGCCTGTATCGCTAACACGTTAACTGGCAAACTGCCAAATGGCCTGATACAACCTTTATTCGAAGTTGGTGAGCACGAAATTGATGTGCAAACTGTACAGTATTTCATGCCCTGTCAGATAATTCTGAGAACTGCTTTCAGACAATTCCAGCGACTACAAGTAGGCTGATGGACTGTCATCTTTGACCCGATTTACACACGTGGGCAAAAACCTGACGTGCAAAAACTGCCTACACCCGCAAGCATATGAAAACTGCGTACTATGTAATTTTTTCCTAGGTGTAAATCGGCCTGTTCTGACGTATCCCCAGAACCTTACGTTCAGAAAATATGTTACCACAAGAGCTGGTGTACAATCTGAACATACAGTGTACAATTGTGCATTCTTTACAAACGTCAAAACAGGCCGATTTACACACAGAAATTATTTGACGTAATAGTATTCAGTTAATTTTTTGTACTTTAGGTTTTTGGCCGCACATACATGTATACAAGCGGGCTTTGATGTCACCTTTCTATGTTCTCATCTCTGAAAATACACATGATTATTTTGTATATAATTGCAGAATAATACCAAGAAGTGCTTTTTGACAATTCCAGGAAACTACATGTATACAAGAAGGCTGATAAACTGCCAGCTTTAGTGCTAGCCTTCTCTTCTCAATCAATAAGGCATGGATAGACAGGTGAGGGTGTCATATGTCATCTGTGTCACAGCTGCATATCACTGGAGAAGACAGTTTTTCTTCATTAGGAGCCAGTCTCTACCTCTGTACTTTATTTCCATGTCATCTTCAATATCTGTCAGGAATTGATAACATTATCACTTCTGAGTCATTCTCATTAACAAACAAGGATGTTATCTAGCTTCTGACAGTTTAATATTTTACTGTACAATCATCACTTTGGATTATGTCATATTTTATTTTAAACTAAATTAAAGGCTGACACATGAGACCTGCGTTTATCATCAAGCTTGATGGGGTGAAAATATAACAGAAAAATCAAACAAAAAACAAAAAGAATTCAAGTAATTAGATTGTCAGTTTCATTTATTTTCAGAGCTTCCAATCAGAAATGCATTTACTTTGAATTTGTCAATGTCAACACTAGAAGAATGATACACTATTTGCAGCTTTGGGACAATGACAATGCTGAGACAGCATGACAAACTACACATAAACCTTCCTCCACCAAATGTCAGTCTTCTGAGTTTGAATTATGATACACAGCTGCAGTATAAGTTTGGTTGTAGAAAACTTGATATCCGTGTCTGGAAGCAAATACCGGAACACACTCCACCTTTTGCTAAATCTGCGAGACGATTCATGGGGACATCTTGGCAAGTTTTCAAGGACATCATTCAATCACAATTCTTGTCACAACCCCTTGGTAAATGCAGTAAATCTCGCTTGGAAATGTTCCAAAATTGTACGGAATATGATATATGATCTGTTGGGTGCAATAAGGTGTCCTGAGCATTGATATCGGCCCAGTATGTGTATGACCTTGAACTCCAAAAGTACAGCAAAATAAATCATGTCAACTCAAAAGTCACACCTCATAAAAGGTACAGCAACATCAATTCTCATGATAATCTGTGGGGTACCATAAGGCCACAAAAAGGCCACGACATTTCAAAATGGTGAATTTAAAGGAATCTACTGCATAATACAGTTACTGTAGTTCCTCTCAAAGTACATGTATGCTCACTGGAGATACATATATGCAGGTGCTCTTGACATTCTTGAACAACATACAATGTATCTACATTTGAGGCATTCACTCGACACCCTTGTTACCATACCAAGTCAATTTTCCACTGGGTCATACATTTTCCAATTATCTAACATGAAATCCAGTTTTATTTTATGAAAACACGTATCAGCCATACAACCTTGCCCTACAACGGAGCAAGTAAAGATAACTCATGTCTACTAAAAAGCCCCCCCCCCCAGTTCCTACAATGTACCTATAAAGAGACCATCGGAGGTGTCTTCCTAATATAGCCATACTAAAGCATTTTAATTTCTAAGCCGGATCCAATATACATTCAGAATGGAACAAATAAATCAATTATACATCCTTCACATTCCTGAAAACAACCTTGTTTTATCAAGCCCATTTTTGACAGTTTCATACAGTTTCCAATCGTCTGAATTGAAATTGTGTCATAATTCATGAAAACACATTGCGAGGGAGACAACATTGCCCCACAGCCGTGAGGTAAAATAAATCATCTGTACCCAAAAGCCCAACCTTATCAAAAAGCACAGTGTGTGGCAGTACAATACAGAGACCAATGAGGGGGTGCTGCAATCTCTCTACCAAGGCACTTCACTTCACAGCCAGATTCGATATTATACCAGCATTCAACGACTATATATGATCACAGAATCACATGAAAACCACCAAACTTGTCACCAAGTCCATTTCTGACAGCCTCATAAATTTCCACTTATCATACTTGAAATTGAGCCATACATCAGGGCGATTTCTGTGGAAACACACAGTAGCAGAACGACCTTGCCCTTCACAAAATAAATCCTCTTTCCCCCAAAGTCCCACCATTACATACATCAAAGGCAGTAAATATATTCACTAGCGAGAAGAGATCATGAAAGGTGAGTTAAATGTAGTGATTCTGCCAAGATGTGGACTCCAAGTTCTTAGTCACATTTCCTAGGCATCAATTATGAGGAAAATATAGCTGGCTTTCTCCCAAGGTGCTTACTATCCACTTAGTTTTTATAAAAATGGGGTACATCGTGACTGTGGGTGGATGTTAAATGGTTGTAGGGTGTAGTACATGTATATGTACTTCCTATGGCCATACCAATTTGTTTCCCTCTTTTTGTACATAAGATAAAGCTATGGACAATATAAAAGCACACTAAGACCTACTCCTAAAGCTTTGTATCCATTACTGTAAATTACTTGAAGTTTGCGGTAGCAAAAAATTGCGGTCTGAGAAATGTTCGCAGAAATATACGTTTGCGGTGGCTGCAGGTGCAGCAAAAAGAGTCGACCAATTCAAGGTAATGATAAGTTTGGGGTATAGTAGTGACCGCAAAAACTGCAAATATACATGTAAAAGAACTGCAAAAAAATCATACTTACAGTACTCAGAATAGGCACAAATATTATATACAGTTTTTTTCAGGTTTCTCCTCCTGGACTACTAGTATATAGTCTGAGAATTTCTAGAATGCACTTCAAATATCCAGGAATATTCATTCAGACTGCATTCTGGTTCATCCGGCCACTAGTGTGAAGGGGGTATAAAAGATCATCCTTGTCTTCACTTCAATACATTTGCATTCACTCAGCACCTCAAGACCTTAATAACACTCTAAAGACTTCTTATCCTACTTTAAGAATATTCTCGATAACTTGGAACTGGTTGGGACCTTGAAGTTTTTGCACACTAAGCCATCTTGCTAGAGGATTTCAGGCTACTCGGCTGGCAGAATGTTCTTAATGGAAACTGCCTACGGCAGCTTTGAGCCAGTTAAAGGTACATGTAAGGTTCTCAAAAGTTTCAAACTGCAACATTTGAAAGAATGGTTGCTCAGTTCCAAAGTAAAGGAAAACTTTGCAGAGTTGCTAGCAGTTGAGCCTAAGCTAATCCTTCAATCAAGCTCTTGTCCACCGACTGAGTTATCATTTGTTTAATATTGAAGAAGAGGCAAAACTGCTGTCAAAAAAGTTTCACATCAAGTATAAGCATTGACTAGAACCTTGTCCAAAGTTAAGAAAAAATTTTTTCTTGTACAGTTGGTAGCAGTTGAGCCTTTAATCTGTCAATCAAGGTCTTGTCCACCCACGGTAGAAGTTAATATCATCCATCTAATATTGAAGAAAAGGCAGAATTGCTCACAGAAAAGTTCCATATCAAGTACAACCATGACTAGAAACTTGTCCAACATAAAGGAAAACTCTTGTCCACCGACAGTTATCATCTGTTTGATATTGAAGAAAGGCAAAATTGATGTCAGAAAAGCATGAAAGTTTCAGATCAAGTACAACTATTGACTTGAACCTTGTCCAAAGAAAAACCTAATCCTTGTAGAGCTTCTGGCATGAGTCTGAGTTAGCTGCATGTAATCCTCCAATATAGCTCTTTTGAGAGCTGTCTACCCACAGTCGAAGAAAATAAATCATCCGCATGATATTGAAGAAAAGGCAGAACTGCTGTCAGAAAAGTTTGACTTCAAGTCTTAATACATGTACTTTATCAAAGTTTTGAAAATAATCCCCAGACAAGTATGTTATTTGGAGGATTACAGTCATGTAGCTAACTCAGGCTCATGCCAGAAGCTCTACAAGGATTAGGTTTTTCTTTGGACAAGGTTCAAGTAAATGGTTATACTTGATCTGAAAATGTCATGAGTATTCTGTCTATTAGGACTCAAACATCCATGGTCAGTACTACCTGACAAAGGCCATAGAGGGTGGCTTGCGGCTGATTTTGAGCCCATGACATCATGAACTTGTCAATTTGGCTAGAGGATTGAGTTGCATCTTTCGACCTCAGTGCTTCTCAATTACCTGTGGCTAACTCAAAAGGGATAGTTTACCAAATTATCCTGGAGCTGAAATAACACTTAAAGACTTTTCTGGGCTGGTGTCACAGTGGGTAACATTAAAAATTACCTGCACCAGACAAATTTTACCTGCATCACTTAGAGTTTAGGAAGACTTAGTGTGAATCATACAAAAACTGTTCAGAATCATTGCAGCTATTATTTTTTTACACTTCATAGGTTGTGACAGTCAATACAGCTAATGAAAATAAACATACACCTTCATGTATATAATATTAACCCAGTTTATGGACCAGTGCAGGTTAGACATCAGAAATACCTGCACAGCTCAAATTTTACCTGCACTCACATGCATATGCAGTCTGTGGTATTTTGAGCCCTGATAAAGATACCATCAAAATGTCAACATAGATATCAAAGTCTCCTTTATCTCTAAAAAAGAAGACTCTGATTAAGCTGATGTCATCTCTAATGATCATTACTGATGACATGGGCTTAATTTGAGTACCAAATAGTTCCTATGGAACCCAACCTTAATGAATAGCCAGAGGCTCTAACTGCATAAAAACTGTTAGTTAATATCACAAAAAAGTATACGGCACCCAACTTTTATTTTCTGTTATTTCCCTTGATATTACTTTGAACAAAGTGGAAAAATGACACGGATTTGCAGCAATAACTATAATCTACACTGAGCTCTTCAAGTTGTACTTTGTGTAGTGCATGATGGATACTCTGCCCTTTGGGGATACATTACAGATAATGACTCTGGCTCGAACCTTTGCCTCATTTTTTCATAGTGCAAGATATTGGAAATGTTTCATAATTGATATTTTGAAGAAAACCCATTTGTCATCAGGTATATTATTGGATTCCCGCTGGGAGAAATATCCTCTCATAACTACATTGTCTAGTCAACAGCTGAACCTTCAAGCCCTCATTTCTGTTTCTTTCAATTAGTTTGGCTCACAAGGCAGACAACTAGAGATGGTCTTTGAGTTTCAAACTGAAAGGCTTTGGGTAGCTCATTTTCTTCCTAGAACTTTTCTGATGCAGAAGTATCTGCCACCAAGTACAGGCATCATTGCTAGATAGCTTTATACAACGCTTACAGTTAGATATGCAAAGGTTTGGCATATGAGGTCCTTCATTGTGATATAGCCAGCTGCTGCTCTGCTGCGTGCCTGCGAAGCTGGTGTGTTATGCTGAAGGGCAGTTATACCAGCTATGTTGATACACACTAAAGGAAGCCATTAGCTTTATAACATGTTCGCGTGCTGCTGCCTACCTTGAGCCATAATCTAAAATCAGTAACTTTTGTCTGAAGATACTAAAATAAAAGTAGATCTATCCAACCCCAAAATCAAATGCTATCAATGTTACAATTCTTTGTACAATGTATATTCATCTCATTAATATTGCTGATGTATAACATTAAGCTGTTACAATAAAACAGTCCTTTTGGCACCCTCAGTTATAGACTTGTCTCAACTGTCTACATGTACTCTCAATATTTATGTCAGAAATGTCACATCTTTTTGGTTTCCTTATTATTGATCTAGGCAGGTACCAGAAAGTTGTGAAATCTGCAACCGAAATCACCAGCAATCTACACGCAGTACTGAGTTATGTCTGTGATAACTCTGATTCCTAACTTGACTAAGTGTAGAATTTATGGCACGGTACCTTTCCTTTTATTAAAGGTTGCTCCATATTTCCTAAGTGGCCCTGAAGGCAGTTCTGCCGGGCATATGCCCATGAATCATCTTAATCACAGTATATATCACCTTCCGCACTTGATCTAAAGTACTTACGGCGGATTTACCAAAACTCGCTTTATCAAAAAAGTGTGATTCGCTAGAGGAAGTTTTGTGAGCACTACATGGAAGAATAACTGCTGATAACTTTGGACGGGCAAAATTAGCAAACTGTCAGACGGAAACGATTTCGTTTTTGGAGCTTCAACGGTACAGACAACACTGATATTTCTTCATTTTGCTTCACAATCTAGATGAACAGATCCTAACTAGTCTTGTTGTTGGAATAGAAAATTTATAGCAAACATGTCTAATCTTTTGCCCTGATGATTGATAGACACTTGCCTTTTAGATATAAGAGGAAATTTTGAAGGAAGGATCTATAAAAGGTTCTATTCATAGAGGAGTTTATAGACATGTGTCTAAACAAGAAGTTTATAGATATTCTTGAAAGAGCATGTCAAGATCACGAGATATTAAAACCAGAAGTCCCACTGCAGTACCATAACAAGCTGCCAGGGGATTCAAAGAGACAGTGACTGAGTTACTATTACAAAATTATGTCCTTTAATACTTACAAAATTATGTCCTTTACCAATCTCCCTTCTCCCCCCCCCCCCTACTTTGTACTGGGTAGCTCTGTAGATCTTAAGACTAATGTACATGTACAATGATTAAACATACACATAGCTGCAGATTATCATAAATCATAGCCTATCATGTAATACATGCTGTTGCACAGTCCTGGAGGCAGGCTTTGTAGATGATACAGACTAAGCTCCACAATATGAAACTGCTTTCTAGATGTTAACAAGATTGCAGCCGCTTATTCATCTTTTCTTTCTGGCATCCTGTTTGCATCGGAAAAACCATGAAAGGATGAAACTGGGCTTTCAATGCTGTTGTAAGATCTTTACTTTATACAGTATGATGGTTGTATAGTAGTGGATGGCCTGTACATTTACAGGACTCATATCTGATCATTACATGGATTTTTCATTTTGACGTTCACCGTAGACTTGTTATCAGGGCCCTGGGCTAGCCTGCTCTCTTCTAAAGATCAACATCTGATGGTTTAAACTTTTTTTTAAACAGTCCGTGAGTACATTAAAAGGATCAAGGTGGACTTAACTGAAGTGACTGGCATTCTGTCTTAGCATGACAGCTCACCCAAGTTGCTGGGTATTCGTAAATCGTAACTGAGTTTAACTTTTGTATAATATAGACAAATTTTGATTCAATTACTTCACTCCATAACCTTCTTCAACATTCTAAACTAAATATTAGTATGTTACAAGTTGAATTGCTCAAGTTCTAATACATAGTGCTTGGCCTGGTGGTATAAACGTAGAAAATTCTCTGGCAAAATTATTGTAACACAGTTATGAAAAATGATCCGTGGGTTATTGGAAGTGCTTTTTGCTTTCCCTTTGAGCAGTGAAGGCCATATTTAAAACATCTACTTGAAGTTGTAACGCACTATCACACATGAGTGTAAGAAGTTTGCACTTTTCATGTTAAACTGGAGCATGGCTACTCTGCAAGTGCTCTTCAAACGAAGTAGCCCCAATATAGTTATTTAAATATATAACTGTTAGTTATTTGTTGTGAAAAACTTAATTGGATGTGCATTATGCATTAAACTTGAGTATAGCAGCACTAAAGGAACTATTCAAAGGACCAGCCACAAACATTTGCACTCTAAAGTTTATTGGACCAGCTGTTTATCGGTGTTTTGTTTAACGACCTGTTCAACAACTCTATCAATATTCTGAAATACTACATGACATGTAAAACTGCTATGGTGTAAAATGAACAATGTCTGTCAGCCACAAACATCCGATACAATATTTACCTCCTCAAATTGTAATACATGCAGGCAAACTTGGATTACTGGATGCGCTTTTCACGTTACACTTGAGAAGAGCAGCACTGAAGGCACTCTTCAGAGGAGCAGCCACAATCATCGATACAGGCTGCTTGTCATACAAGCTCCGCTCAATGTTCCACCAGGCGGCAAATGCGACTATAGCCAGGGGCGAAGGGTTCCTACCAGACAGCTGTATAATGCACCACTTCATAGACAGCTTAATGGGGTTACCTCCAACATGACAGTAACCCTCTGGAGAGAATCATCTTTCAGCATCCCTCAAAGTGGATTCTGAATAGATGCGTGCTGCATGCTGAAGGGATCAAATCTCTGTCATCTTCTCTCTTGCATCCTTCTTGTATTATCTAAGGAGGTGCTCATCAAGTACGGGAAACTCAAGGAGTGTTGAGGGAACGATTTGAC